>NC_136169.1:4459397-4997397 GCF_965212315.1 Lampetra planeri
CAGCCACAAACGGCGCCGTTCGTAGTTGTAACGGATGAAGAGTTACGTGAACGCGTTTCTTGCAATGGGCGAGGTGACTGTTGTTGTCAGGGCTCGGTGGGAGGGAGGAAGAGGCGCGGATTGCGGTGGCAGAGAGGAGATTCCGAAGCGGAACGGTTAGAGGGAAGTGGCAGAAAGACGTGGGGGGGTGGGGCGGTAACCAGCAGTGAGGTTGGTGGGTGACTGAGTGGATGGCTGTGTGGGGGGCTGAGTTATTGAGTGAGTGTGTGGGTGGCTGGCTGAGTGGTTGACTGAGTGGGTGGCTGAGTGGGTAGCTGAGTTATTGAGTGCAGTGTCGTAGCTGAGTTATTGGCATGAGTGGGTGGCTGAGTGGGTGGCTGAGTGGGTGGCTGAGTGGGTGGCTGAGTGGGTGGCTGAGTGGGTGGCTGAGTGGGTGGCTGAGTGAGTGGCTGAGTTGGTGGCTGAGTTGGTGGCTGAGTTATTGAGTGAGTGAGTGTGTGGGTGGCTGGCTGAGTGGGTGGCTGAGTGGGTAGCTGAGTTATTGAGTGAGTGGGTGGGTGGCTGAGTGGCTAGCTGAGTTATTGAGTGAGTGTGTGGCTGAGTGTGTGGCTGAGTGGGTGGCTGAGTGGGTGGCTGAGTGGGTGGCTGAGTGGGTGGCTGAGTGGGTGGCTGAGTGGGTGGCTGAGTGGGTGGCTGAGTGGGTGGCTGAGTGGGTGGCTGAGTGGGTGGCTGAGTGGGTGGCTGAGTGGGTGGCTGAGTGGGTGGCTGAGTTGGTGGCTGAGTTGGTGGCTGAGTTATTGAGTGGGTGGCTGAGTGGTGGCTGAGTTCTTGAGTGAGTGGGTGGCTGAGTGGGTAGCTGAGTTATTGAATGAGTGGGTGGCTGAGTGGGTGGCTGAGTGGGTGGCTGACTTATTGAGTCAGTGGGTGGCTGAGTTATTGAGTGAGTGGGTGGCTGACTTATTGAGTGAGTGGGTGGCTAAGTGGGTGGCTGAGTTATTGAGTGAGTGGGTGATTGAACAATCACCCACATGAGTCGTGGTTGGCTACGCACGGCGCGACAGAAGTTCCCCGTTCTTAGCTGAAGTGGCTACGCGAGTGAGTGAATCAGTGAGCGGATACGTGTGGCGATGTGGCCTGGCAGTGGTGTTGGCGGTGGTTGAAGAGCCGCGTGGGTGAGACGAAACGGGGCCGTCTGTGAGACCGATCCATCCGCCTGGGTTGAGAGGAGTGGGCGAGTGAAGTTTACCGGAGCTGTCGGCAGATAGGGACCGGAGGAAATCCCAGGGGGGGGACGGAACCCCCCAGCCCCTTCTCGCTGTGAGGCGCAGGGAATCATGCAAATTAAATGCAAGCGAGGTGCTGCTGCTGCTACATTTGGGCTGATGCAGCAAGCCAACGAGACCGATAAAGGCGATGCGTGAAAATCAACTCGGACGAGTCAGCGTCTCCTGACAATTATTTGAATCGCCTATGGGGAGAGGGGGGGGGGTCTGTGGGGGAGTTGGTATGACGGTCTGATGCGGGCGGTATTGGGGAATCACTGACTGTGGTGACATCTCAATAACACTCACTGGCTGACGGATGGCCGTAGGGCCTCGCCTCGCCGTGTCATCATAGTCTTTGGTTCTTTCGGTGAATTCACGTAGAAAACAAGAGCAACTTGTAATAGAACACGACGTTTCGGTCGCTGCCCCCGTGTCTGTGTTGTATCATTCATTCTTACCTGGTGATGGCTGCTTGCGTTGCGACCGAAACGTCGTATTATATAATTATTTGATCTTATTTTCGACGTGACTTTACCAAAAGAACCAAAGAGCAGAATGGTAACGTTGAGGTCCTAATCTCTGTGGCCGTTCTTGGGTCGCGGGCTTAGATGAATGCCTGGGGGGGAGGGGGGGGGTAACGATTGACTAACAGAAGAGAGAGAGAAAGAGGAAAAACCAATCCCACAAACACTCTGTTCATAATTGATGAATGTCAAGCAGAGGAGGCAAGCGAGTGATGCCAATCTCTCCCCTCCGCTGAGACGCGCATCCGCGATGCGTCGTGTAAGGAAACACGATTGTGCCCGTCGCAAATTTGTCCCGAGTTGTGCGTCTTAGTGTGTGTGAGTCTTAGTGTGTGTGAGTCTTAGTGTGTGTGTGTGTTAGTGTGTGTCTTGGTGTGTGTGACTGTGTGTGTGTGTGTGTGTCTTAGTGTGTGTGACTGTGTGTGACTGTGTGTGACTGTGTGTGCGTGTCTTAGTGTGTGTGACTGTGTGTGTGTGTGGGGAGCGGTAGTGTAGTGGTTAGAGCGCTGCGCTATAATCCCGTCGACCCGGGGTTCGATTCCCGATCACGGCCAACACCAGTGGCGATTATCTGAACCGGTTCTGGGCCTCCCCTAGGTCGACTCAGCCTCAAATGAGTACCTGGTGCGGTGTGCTGGCCACCCTCCCCCTCGTGTGCCACCGTGCCGGCCTTCACAGGTGCTGCTCACGAACAGCACTTGCCCCTGTAGTCTGCGTGGTGGGGAGGGGATAGTGCAATGGCGAATAGCCTGAACTAGCCCAGGCCCTGCCCTAGGCTGACTCGACCTGCCAGGAGTTACCTGGCAGAGTGTAAACATCGGCAGCAGCAGCGGCGGGGGTTGAAACGCATTGATTTCGGGTTTGCGCAATATTTCCCCACTGCTCACGCGGCAGTTGTTTGCTCCGATTTCTGTTTGCTTCACCGCTGGGGGGGGGGGACAAACACCCCCCCCCCCCCCCCCATTGTCATCGCGGTGACCCAGAGGCCACTCTTGCAAATGGGACTTCATCCCCAGCCTCTTGAGCTCTCACCTGGTCAAACAAGATGCACTTGGAACTTGGCACAAAGGTGGCCTTGGGTGGGGTCCTACACTCGCCCCCCCCCCCCCCTTTGTGCGCCGTGCCGGTCGAGCGAGTGGTGTGCTCACTCTGCCAGGAGCACTTGCCCCAACAGTTTGTCGAAGGCTACAAAGCGGGGGGGGGGGATCTTTGTCTTTGTGCGTGCCACTGATGGTGATGCAAAGCAGCTTGATTTCATTCTGAAGTCGGTCTCTCTCTCTCCCTCCAAGATGTTGGGGTCATTTCTGTCACCGTCCATCCGAAGCGTGCGACACGGCTTGACCCTGCACGGCTTGACCCTGCACGGCTTGACCCTGCACGGCTTGACCCTGCACGGCTTGGCCCTGCATGGCTTGACCCTGCACGGCTTGACCCTGCACGGCTTGACCCTGCACGGCTTGACCCTGCACGGCTTGACCCTGCACGGCTTGACCCTGCATGGCTTGACCCTGCACCCCAACGGGGATTGCCCCCTCGCCCTGGCACAGGCGGCACCGTGACTCTGAGGGGGGGGGGGGGGGGCATCTTGCCTGGGTGCGGTGCGCTGTGTTATTTTGCGGCTATAAATGTCCAAATGATGGGCAACTTCGTTGAGCTATCATTTGTGGCCAGGTCGCTTCTGAAAGCGAGCTACATAGCTCAGTGGGCCTTACCTGGTAAAATAAAACATTGTGAACATGCGTTGAGCTTATTGAGATTATTTTGGTGCTATAAATGTCCAAGTGATCAGCCACTTTTGTTGACTCATCATTTGTGGTCGCCCAGTACCTTCTAAAAGTAAGTGAACACCTCCGTGGGCTTCGCCTTGCAGGAGTGGGGATGGTTTAGTGTTGAATCTGCGTCTGTTTGGGTGGTTAATTTACCTTTCTCATACTTTGCAGTACTATCATGTTTGTGCACTTTGTTGCTGTGATGTTCTTACACGCCCCTTCTGGACATCTGACAAAAGAGCTTTACAGCTCATCTGATTCCTCCAGTGATAAATACAGATTCTGATTCCACTGCCCGCACGCTCCAATAGAGGCCAGGGCTGAACGGAATCCTTCTTGAGCAAGGAACCGCGAGACGTGGTCTGCCATCGTCATCGTCGCCTCTCCACGATGGATGGCTCCCGCTCTCGCCCGTGTGGGTTCCTCCTGGTGCGGTGTGGCGCGTCCCGTGGACCCACAGACGCGTCCGGCTTCACTGCGGAATGTGGCGACGAAACATTCCCAGCGGTGTCGGCATCTTGGCGCCATGACGCACGCACACGCGGGGAACGGCAAACGCAGTTCTTCAGGAACTTGTGGTTTTGCATAATGGCAGATGGTGCTCCGTGGCCGCCGAGCTGCTTGCACGTAGTTGTTGTTGTTGGTTGTTGTTGTTGTTGAAACTCTACACTGAATTTCTGGCCGGCGCTCGGCTGTTTGTTGCGATGGGGCTGGTCTGTATGACGAACTTCTGTCGTAAACCTTACGTAGTACGGTGCAAACCGTGCTCATCAAACATCGCCACTAGGGAGACAAAGGCGGCCGGGCGTGGTGTTGTCCACCCACCCCCTCGTGTGCCGTGCCGGCCTTTATAGGTGCTCTCTAACATCACTTGCCCCTACAGTCTGTTAAGGCTACACGGGGGATATTTGTCTCTGTCTTCGTGTGTGAATATTTGAGCGAGTGTGTGAAGTTTGTGTTAACGTGTCTGTTGAACTTCTTTCGCACCATACGTAGCCAATCGTGCTCATTGGAGGCGTTCTCCCCCCTGCTCTTCGTGGGTTTACCTTCGGCTTCTCTGGTGTCCATCCACAACAACACCCGTCCCCCCCCCTCCACACCCATACAATGTCACCGGTATTGGCCAAAGCAACACGCAGGCAGCAGCAGCAGCAGCTACATCACCCCGACTGTGATAACTGAGCAAGGCCCTCCTGAACAAGAGTCTTGAGACTCGGTGAGGCTTTCCCGGGTAAAACAAGCGCGGCGATATGAATGAGATGATGATGATGAATCACAATGTGGCTGTTACCTCCCTATTCTGTGATTGCCGCAGATTCGCAGCGTTTGCCCAGCGGCGTGCGGCGTGTTGTGTTGTGGGGGGTGTTGAGAAACGTGCGCTTGGAGTGTTACAGCCAGGTCGCTTCGATTGATCGCACCTCCGATTAGCTCGGTTGGGGCTCCGTGCGGTACGAAATAGGGTCAACGTACCTACACACAGGACCCATAGACTCACAAAGATACCCATAAACATCGCCTTACACACCGACTCATTGATGCGCATACACTGTGAAAAGAGTTTTATAAAGCTCGGTGGGCCTTCCTTGGTACTAAAAGTTAAAAAAGGTTGAGTTTATTGCCAGAAAGGGTAACACCTATTCTTATTGTTTCATTCTTTGATACAAAAGTTTCCAATTCAAATACACGATGGTTGACTTCAATGCGGCGGCGGCGGCGGTGGTGGTGGTGATACTGTCCTCAGTGTGGGGTTGTATAAGAGGAGTACAATAAGCCCACCACCACCCGCAGCTGCACCTTTAGAGAGCGAGAGAGCGAGGCGGAGGGACCAGCGGGACCGGTTTGTTGTGCAAGTCGCCGATTCGCATTCCAACAGCCGCCGTCCGCGTCTCGTTTCGCCGCTGCGCACAGCCCCTGAGCCCGGGCGGGGCATTCCGGCCTCGCCCCTGAGCCCACAGAACCGACCAGTCGGTCGAGGTCTCAAACTCGTTCCTGAAGAGGCGCTGGAGGAGGAGCAGTGACGGGTGAAGCTCGGGCGGGTGGCCTGTAGAATGATGTTTTAAAGGGGCCCTAAATAAAAAAAAACACGTAAATATTACAACACATAAATGTTTTACTTGCATAGTAAAGCTATTGTGTGTTTTTTATTTGCTATACAGCAAGATAATACGACAAATCGCTAGCCTTAAACACCCGGTCATTCATAAAGTTGAAGGCAGTATAGTACTATAGTAATAGAAGAAATGCAGAATCACTGAATCGGAATTGATAGCTTGAAAGCATTTAGCGCTGGGCCCTTGAAAGTGCGGGGCCCGTAGCTACTACACATGATGTAGCTACTACACATGATGTAGCTACTACACATGATGTAGCTACTACACATGATGTAGCTACTACACATGATGTAGCTACTACACATGATGTAGCTACTACACATGATGTAGCTACTACACATGATGTAGCTACTACACATGATGTAGCTACGAGGATCATTCGGCACTGGGGAGGGGAGGGGATTATTTATTTATTTATGCTGAGGGTTGCCAATTCCCATGCACGGCTGTGTGCAGCGTGGCCCGGATGTCTTGTGACACCCCATTTCATTCGCTAAAACTTTATATTTTAGCGAGTAAGGTTCATTTAAAACATACATTAATATAATCTTGATTTGGGTACCTACGTGACTTTACCGAAAGATAGCACAAGCAATGTGTCACCGTGAGTTTGTGGGGTTGTTAAATACAAACTAAACGTTTATTTTTATTTTACCAGGTAAGGCCCACTGAGCTATGGTCGCTGTTTCTCAGAAGCGACCTGGCTGTCACGATTGTTAGCAAAGTAGGATCATCATCACATCACGTGGACATTCATAGCAGCCAAACACTCTCAACGCGTGACCGAGACGTCTAAATTTGGAGGGACCCGGAGACAATTCCACGCGACCATGAAGAGAGAGAGAGAGAGACGCAGACTCCAAATATACAGCGGGCGTCACGGTCGGGACCGAACCCACGACCTCCTGTACACCAGGCGAGGTAGTTAACATCTCGCCACTGCAGCACAGGCGACTGACTGGTCCGTTGTACCCGTGCCGTGCACCCGTGCCATGTACCCGTGCCATGTACCCGTGCCGTGCACCTGTGCCATGTACCTGTGCTGTGACCTGTGCTTTACTATGCCATCACTGGTGCAGGAGTCTGGCTTTTTCTTGATTCTTTCGGTAAAGTGTTCTTCACCTGAGGACGGCTGCTTGCGTTGTGGCCGAAACGTCGTGAGAATTATTTAATTATATTTAATTTTTATTATTTTATTATCTCCCTTCTACGTGACTTTACCGAAAGAACCAAGAAGATGAATCCCTGCAGTCACGAAAGCTTTAAATCGAAATTTGAGTTTAGCTTTGCTCGTGGGCCCCGTGTCCACGAGTTCACCCACGATGATGATGACCGCCCCACACCCCCACCCCCCCTTATCTCCTGACCTGGGGGTCAATTGTCATCGCGCGTGCACTGCAATGCCAAGGAAGTAGTGTCCTTGGCCGAAATAACGATTTACAGAGTTCACCGTGATCGCGGTTCACAGCCGCCGCCTATGTCTTCTCTCTCTGGCATGCCTTCGTCGGTCAAAGGCGGAGGGTTGATTGACCATAATATTCACCACGCTGGTCAGTGTGGTGATGGTGGAAGAAGGAGGCGATGGTGGGGTGCAGTGACAGATGATCCTAGTAGCAGAAGTAGCTACGTAAGCTACGGGCCCCGCACTTTCAAGGGCTCCGCGCTAAATGCTTTCAAGTTATCAATTCCGGTTAAGTGATTCTGCACTTGCTTTATTACTATAGTACTATACTGCCTTCAGTATAGTACTGGGTGTTTAAGGTTAGCGATTTGTCGTATTATCTGGCTGTGTAGCAAATGAAAAAATACAATTACTTTACTGTGCAAGTTCAATATTTGTGTTTTTAATATTTACGTGTATTATTTATATATTTAGGGCCCCTTTAAAACATAACATGCTTTAGGACCCGCACGAGCTTCACCCGGCACTGGTGGGGGTGGGGGACGGACTCGGAGGGGGGGGGGGTGGATACGGGGCAGGACATCAGATGACGCCCATATCGTGAACTCGAAGGTCCATCACGTGGTGTATTATTAGGTTGCCAATGTGCGCCGCGCAGGTGAATTCTGGGTGTCCTATACCTCATGATCACCTCATTAACATGGTCGTCAGGTGGCCAGGTGTGCCGATGACCTCGCTCATGGGGCTAGTCACATGACTCATCACCTCATGACATGGGAGGATGTCACATGAGCCGGCATGCTCGTGTTAAGGGCTCCTGCTTGGTCGTTCTCAGGACCGTGAATATCTCTCGAGAGGAGGTGACTACCTCTCTTCCTGTTTAACGCATTGCAACAGTGTATGTGTGGCTCATTGCGATTGCTTAACAGCAGTGTCGAGATGATGACTACCTCGCCTGGTATGCAGGAGTTCATGGGTTCAATCTTGACCACAGTATATTTGGAGTTTGCGTGTCTCGCTCTCCATGGTGGCCACGTGGATTTTTCTCCGGGTCCTCCGATTTGTCCCTCCACATTTAGAATCGACATCACGCGCGAAGAGTATTTTGACTGCTCTAAATTCCGCACGGCAAGCCACCACTTCGTTGAGCGATCAGCTGTGGTAGCCAGGTCGCTTCTGAAAAAGATCTACATAGCTCGGTGGGCCTCACCTGGTCAAATAAAAATAGTTTATCGTTTTTTTAGACGTGACTTAACCGAAAAGAACCAAAGAATAGTTTATCGTTCACTGAAACATTAGATTCTTGGCTCTAGCCGTGTGCATAATGCGCGCAAATATCAAAAGCATTCGTGATACGATTTAATGTTTGTTATTCCCGGGAGAATGTCTGCCCTCACCCCCCGCTACTTGTGACCACACCGGTTTGTGGGGCTAGGGGGTTCACGTTCCCTGCTCACTGCGACAAGGGTCGCTGGCCCAACGGAATGAGGAGAGGAGCTGCGCAGGCTGCAGGAATGCGGCAAACGCAACCTCACTCCGAGGGGAAAGGCAAAACAAACGGACCGATGGAGTCGGGGAGGAGAGGCGCTGGCACGGAGAATATTGAGACGGAACGCCTCCACAAGATGGTGGTCGCCGGCCCGGCAAGGTGTCGCAGACTCGGCGGGCCGCCGTACGGATGTTGAACTTCTTTCGCACCGTACGTAGCAAACCGTGCTAATCGGAGGTGCGAGCGGGCAGGGGGGGGGCAACAATCTCTAAACACAACACCAAACACTTCTAAAGGAATTCGTTTTCCAATGGAGATGTTTAAAGGGGCTGCATGGGAAACATCGCTGGGGGTGGGGGGGTATAGACCGAAGTGAGCCACAAGCAGCGCGACTGCTACCTCCTGGACGCGGTGTGCCGGGTACAGAGATATTCTCTTGTATGCAAAGAAGGGTTCGAGTAGAATTCTTCCTCTTATCCGTGCCCCGCTTGCTCCCTGTTAACCGCTTATTTCTCGCATCACGAAACGGCTTCCAAGCGTCCGCAATCGAATTGGTTGACGAGCAGCGTCCGTCGACAAAGTCGTCCAATTGACGTCCGCAGGTGTTCTTCCTGGGTAACCGAAGGACAAAATCTTGTGGATAACGCGGCCCGTGATTGCCAGCCCCCACCCCTCACCAAGGTCGCCACCCCACCTGGGTCTCGACTCAGACAGTCCGGGGATTGGCATCGATCGGTCTTCTTCGAGTGGCAGGAATTGATTTGTAGCGAGAGCTGGTGGGTAATTCTGTCGAACGTTTGTTCACGGTTGACCGCACAGATTCGATGGACCCGTGGGAGTGGCGACCGAGCAATACGGCTCGTGTCATGCGTCACATTCACTAAGCTCGAACGAAACAATGGACTCTTTTTATGCGACCAGGTAAGGCCCCACTGAACTGTGTAGCTGTTTTTCAGAAGCGACTCTGGCTGTCACAAATGATAGCTCAAAGGAGTGGCTTCTCGTCATTGTGTGGACATTTGTTAGTAGCCAAATACTCTAAACGCGTGTTGTTCAGTCTACATGTGGAGGGGGAAAACGGACGACCCGGAGAAACATCCACACGACCACATGAAGAGAGGCATCCACACGACCACATGAAGAGAGGCATCCAAACTCCACATAGACGGCTTCAGGGTCAAGATTGAACCCACGACCTCTTGTATACTCGGCGAGGTAGTTAACATCTCTCCACCACTGGGGATAAGAGGCGTTATAGTCCACACCAGCCTGTTACACAAAACCAGGAGCGATTAAACGTTGGGCGGCAGAGGGTGGCGATGTGGTGGCGTCGTAGGTGGAAGGGCCTGAGTTCGATTCCCGACTCGGGCGCCGATCCGTGTGTGGAGTTTGTACCCCCCCGGCTCGCCACTTTCCGCTGAGTTTGAGTGCATGGGAAGTTGACCTCGCTAACACCACTTGCCCCAACAGTCTTTTGAAGCTATACAGGGGGATATTTGTCTAGTGTGTGTAAGCGTGGGGAGCAGTGGCACGCAGCGGTTAGTCGAGAGGGTGTCAGTGTGTCGGTGAGTGTGGTGTTTGTATTCTCTTCTCCTGTTTTGAATGGGTTTTCTCTCTGGGTTGTCCAGATTCCTTCCGAAACTAACCCACCCCCACCCCCATACATTGTACGTATGTTGAACTTCCTTTGCACCATACGTAGACAACCGTGGTAATCGTAGGTGCGGGGGGAAGGACGGAAACAACAAAATACAAAAATCAGTTCTAAAGAAATTATTTTTGGATGTAACTCGCATTGGCCGAACCAACATTCTGGTGCAGCAGCAGCAGCATCGGCAGCAACATCCGACCGAGCTACAAAAACAAGGACCCTTTGAAAAAACTATTGTTGAAGTTTCTGTGGGTAGACATAAGGGACCGCAAAAGAAATATTCGTAATAATAATAACAACAATTCGACAGGTAACTCGACATCCGGGGAATCAAACCTGCCAGCGTCTGTCTCGTGACCTTATCTCCCGTATTGTTCCATCTTGAACCTGAATGTCCTCATTCAGCAACTCGTGGCGGGGGGCGGTGGGGGGGGCAGTGGGGGGCGGCCCTTGACGTGGCTGACACGGGCGATGTCGCAACAAGTCCCGGGGTTTTCGGTGCTCTGGCCGAGAGGAATAAAAACTCTCCAGGCACGCTGCTTCTCAGGTGACCGTCGCTGTTCAGTGGAGCTGCTCCACACACACAGAGGGGAAGGTAAAATGCAGGCACACGGGGGGCGTGACGATGTCATGTTTGGCCGTAGCAACAGTGCAGAGTGCTGGGGGGCGGGGGGTCAGGAGAGGCGGCGGGGGGAGAATTTAACTTAAAATAAAAAAATTTCCACCATGTAAGGCCCACTGAGCTGTATAGCTTGTTTTTGAGAAGCGACCTGGCCACAATTTATAGCTCAACGAGTTGGCTGATATCATCATCATCATCATGTAGGAAATTTCAGCAGGCCAAATGCTCTAAATGCGTGATGTCGACTGAGGGAAAAACCGGAGGACCCTGAGAGAAATCCACACGACCACGGTGAGAGAGATGCCACAAACTCCAAATATACAGCAGCAGGCGTCGGGGTCGGGATTGAACCCACGACCTCCTCGCCACCGCGGCGCCCCTTGCCCAGGGGTGGTGGGAGGGGCGGAGGTGGGACAAAGACCACCATTAACTTCTACCGGCAGAGGTCAAAGGTTACTCTGGCCTTCGGAGTCCAACAAACTTGCCACTCCGAGCGGGCACGCGGCTCTTTAAAGGGGACCGCGCTTCGTGAGGTTATCTATTGACGACCACCGTCTCATGTTCACATTGCGTTGCGCGCCTCTTGAAACTAAACATTGAGTTTAACGCCTTTTTTCACGAATTCGGAAAATCCAAAATGGCGGCTCTTGTTATTTTGGTTGCCGACCCGTTGCCCCGGCCACAGGAGGTAAACGTTTGTGGTTTGTCGATGACGTGGAACATTGCCCCATAGATGGGAGAGAAATGTTGGTATGGTCTTGGCCCCTTTGGTGAATGATAACGTGGCCTGGCCCTGAGGAGCGGCCTCGATCCGGATTCGCCGCTGTTCACCGTTCGAAGCCAAAACCCATGAATACAAAATGAGGCGATTTGAAGCTTTTGTGACTGCAGGAATCCATTCTCTTTGGTTCTTTCGGTAAAGTCACGTAGGTAGAAGAAAAAATAATAAAAGAACACGACGTTTCGGTCGCAACACTAGCGTCAGTCATTAGGTGAGTGATGACAGATACATGTGATGACGGATACTTGTGTTGCAACCGACACGTGTTCTTTTATTATTTTTTCTTATATCCACGTGACTTTACCGGAAGAACCAGAGTACAAAATGAGGCTGATTTCTGGCCGTGCGAGCCTCTTCGTCGTTCGAGCTCAAAACCCGAGGACCCTAATCGGCCATTATTCTGGTCATATGAGCCTTGGAAATTCAAGCTGAAACCCAAATTTGCTGTATGTCTGTTGATGTGAAGGAGGCATTGGTGACTGCTGATTCATAGTCTCCCCCCCACCCCCCACTGTGTTTCCGCATGGACACTCACACTATAATTGTGTATTCACTCGCTCACCCCGTCCACCCCCCCGCTAACTCGCTCGTGGCAGGTGCTGAGCTTTTTGGTAACGCCTGATGATGCTGGTTGTAAACACAAACGTCGTAAGAATGTAACAATGTCAAAAATGTTGCTCGCCTTTCAACGTTCCTCTCGTTTTGCTGAAAAACAAATTGGCGAATGTGTCCCTCCACGTGACAACTTATGTTCATTGATTGGGGCGACGCGGTGGCTAGGAGATGTTAACTACCTCGCCTGGTATACAGGAGGTCGTTGGGTTCGATCTCGACCCTGACTCCTGCTGCTGTATATTTGGAGTTTGCTTGTCTCTCTCCCCGTGGTAGCGTGGATATTTTCTCTGGCCTATTCGGTTTCCCCCTACATCTTTAGAATCGGCATGCGTTGACAGTATTTGGTTGCTGCTATAAATGTCCACGTGATATACCACTAAACTGAGCTATAATTTGTGGCCAGGTCGCTTCCGAAAAATGACATGCACCTAAGCGATGGTCTGCCCAAAATAAACTTAAATATGAATCATGATATTGGTCGTGACAGGCCTCCACGTAAAACTCGCTTGCACACACACACGCCCACTCGCCCACTTAGCTCGCACCCCGCACCCACCTCCACTCACCTGAATCACTTACTCATTCACCCATTCACACACACACCCTCACGTATACAAATTCACAAAGAAAACCAGCACGAGCATAAAGGCAAAGATCCCCCGTGTAGCCTCGACAGACTCGTCGTGACAAGTGCTGCGGGCAAACACCTATTAAGGCCAGAACGGCACACGAGGGGCTGGGTGGCCAGCAGCGTGCCCGGCCGCCTTTGTCTCCCCACTGCTGAGTCGACTTAGGGGGGAGGCCCCTGGACTGGTGCAGATAATTTTCACCGATTTTGACCGTGACCCGGGAATCGAACTCGGGCGGGCGGGTTTTTTGGTGTCACGGCGCGCTAACAACCGCACAACCGCTGCCCCGCAAACACGCGCACGTGCACCGTCACGCACGCGCGAGGACAAAGGTCCCCGTATAGGCTATGCAGGTGACTGGGGCAAGTGCTATTTTTGGGCACCCTATGCGTGTCCACACACACGTACCACACACCCACACACATGTAGCAAAGACAAAGATCCCCCGTGTAGCCTGAACAGACTGTTGGGGCAAGTGCTGTTAGCGGGCACATATGAAGGCCGGAACGGTACATGAGGGGGTGTGGGTGGCCAGCACCACACCCGACCGCCTTTGTCTTCCCAGTGGCGATGTGTACACACCGCACCAGGTACTCATTTGAGGCTGAGTCGACCTAGGGGAGGCCCAGGACCGGTTCAGATAATCGTCACTTGTGGTGTTGGCCGTGAGCGGGAATCGAACTCGGGTCGCCGGGTTCGTAGCGCAGCGTAGCGCTAACCGCTACACCACCGCTCCCCACACGCTCACTCCCTAGTGCAGAGTATCAGCGAGTCCTTTAAAGATGCCGTCACCCCCTTTTAAGAATTTCCTCCATGTCAAGAGGACGAAATCGACATTTCTAAAGAAAGGGTGGGGAAATCTCGGGCTGGGCGAGACGCGGCATTCTCTAGATTCCTGCGAATGCCCAGGGCTCGGGAGGAGACGGGGAGGGGCTCTGCAGGGCTCCACCGCACCGCATACCTCCACGCAAGGCAGCTCGGGCAGCTCCCGCGCGAGAGAGGGAAACATCGAATCCACGACACCTCTCACGGTCCACCTCCTTGCCTCCAGATGGGAGCTTTGCGGATAAGGGGGGCGGAGGGGGAGGAGGGTGGGTGTGGGACCCAGATGTGAATTTTCGTGACGGATTAATGATTGGTGCGTGGACTCTCTCAATGTATTGTCCGAGTTAAGCAAAATGGACGGTGCCACACGAGGGGGGGGGGGGCCTTTGGCAGTGTCGCCGAGTCCCCTCAACGTTGTGGGCCGGCTGTGACACGTCGTGACGTCACAAACCAATCAGCTGACGTCCGTCACGGAGGCTGCCGGTCACGCGGTGAAGAATGTTTCCTGGTCACGCGGTGAAGAATGTCTCCTGGTCACGCTTGTTCAGAATCAGAATGTTTATTGAGGCTGCGGGAGGAGGAATCCGATGAGCTGTGAAGCTCTCCACCCCTCCCCCTTCCCCCACAGATCTCCAGTAGGGGGCACAGGGTCAGTGGGTCACGACAACGGCGAGACAAAAAAACAACCGATTGGAGTGCAAAATACTGTCGGGAGAAGGCAAAGCGAGCTCCTGTGAAATAAATGAAGCGTGCAAGCACAAGTTCCATAACTCCACGTGAGCGTGAGGTGGTGGTCGTGTCCTGTTCACAGCGTCGAGCCAGTGATTGGTCATCCCCGCATTCACATGGCAGGGTACAATCACGGGTGTGAAGCAACGATGACGACAATCATTTCAGTTTGCGTCCCTTCATCAATCCGCTGCTGGATGAAGGCCCTCCCGGTCACCGGGATTGCCCGGCGGCCACGCCGCTCGGTTACGGGGGGGGTCGCGTTGCAGGGCGAGGCGGAGGCTCCGGGGACAGCCTCGGATCTCCCTCGCCACCGGCGTCGGCCGCGGCCGGGAAATCGGAACGGCTTTCCAAAATCCCACGCGGCCGCCATCTCCGCCCGCCCAATAGCCACACGGCCACGTCACGCAGGGCGCGTGCCGACAGCTTGTTTGGCGTGGGCGAGCGGGCTCGTGGACGGCGCGTGCTCGCGAGGTGAGCTCACCGAGAGCGCGCTCGGACCGCGCCGCGTCACTCTGCGCCGCCATCGCTACCTCCTCCTAGCTGCCCCTGGCCGCAGCTGGTGGCCGTCACCGGAGGCCCGACTGGTCGTGACGAGTAGCAACTCGTCACGGGAGGCACGAGGGTATCGAAGGGCAGCGTCTCTTTTTTGGGCGCCGGGGACCGGAGCGAGGGGGCGAGTTAGGAGAGAGAGCGTGGAGGGGTGTCGAGTGAGATGGGACACAATCACAGTTCTTGGTTCTTTCGGTAAAGTCACGTAGAAGGGAAACAATAAAGTAACAGGTGAAGATTAGGTCAGACCTGTTCTTCACCTGAGGATGGCTGCTTGCGTTGTGGCCGAAACGTCGTGAGAATAATTTTATTGTTTTATTATTTATTATTTTATTATTTCCCTTCTACGTGACTTTACCGACAGAACCAAGAAGATGAATCCCTGCAGTCACAAAAGCTTTAAATCGAAATACAATCACAGTTGCTAAGCACAGCGCAAGAGTCCCAAATACGCCAAGGGGATGGCAACAAGCAGCAGTCTTAGAAGGTGTAATCGGTGAGAGCTACGGAAGGCGATAGTCAATTCGGCAAGGTTATTGTTGTTATTGTTGGAGCTTGGGGAAAGGAGCCGATGGCAGGTGGCGTGAGCAGCGTGAGGGAAGAAGCAGAATGAGAAGTTAGGTGGTGACCTGCGGTGTGGTGAGTGAGTGGGTGGGTGGGTGATTCTATAAGTGAGTGGTTTATTGTAAGAGTGAGTGGGTGGGCGAGTGTGTTGTTGTTGTGACCCGCAGTGTGGTGGTAGTGGTGGTGGCGGCACACAGCGTGTTGGACGAGACGAATCGGCCAGTCTGGTCGGGACCGAACTCTCCACACGTGGTGGTGGAGGAATGGACGAGCGAAGTTCACGGGAACGGCAACCACGGCCGAAGCGACAGAGGAGCGATGAGCGAGTGACCGGAGCGTACCGGTGCGTGCCGGACCCCCCATCACCCTGATGACCGGTCGCTCGACGCGGAACCCTGTCCGGTCGACCGAGCGAGGAACTGGCGGCTCCACCCTCGATGTAATAAGAGCGGAGGACAGATTGTGCTCCGCGTGCTGCTCCGCTGATTATTATTCAGTCGTCACAGAAGCCCTCTGGCACCGACAAAGCCGAGCAACGCCTCTCGCCTACCCGGGCGTGGCGATGCCGAGAGTGGCTTTGGCGCACCACCCGGCATAATGAAGGCCACGTTCGAAAATTGCGCCGCAAATTAATCGCTTGGAATCTTCGACTCGGCAGCAGCAGCAGTAGCACTCTCGCCATTCTCTCTCCACTGCTCGACTCGCGCACCAGGCCAGGCGCTCGTACGTGAGACGGCCGTCCTGGTCTCTCTCGGCTCCTCTCGCTCCGTTGGAACGACAACAACAACATCAACTCGAGATGGGGTTCAACCACGCGGAGCCAAGCGGCCCGTCCGTTGTGGTGGGGTGAAGTGTGGCTGCTCCCTAACCCTCTTGCCAGACGACTGGTCAGGATGCAAGTGCAGGCCAAAGTCAAAGTGGTGCTGCGTCGAGGGAGCTCTCCGCAATTCCCTCTGGTGGAGGCCCCTTCCGCCAACAGTGGCGCCAGCGGGGCACTTGCTGGGCTACGCCTTTACCTCCCCCCACCCGCCCCCCACCGTGAAGACGGGTAACTAGAGCCACCGATTATCGGCACCTGAAGGTGGCGTGGAACCAAGCCCACCGGTGTTGTGTGTGACGGGCACGTGTTGCCGTGGGCCGGTGAATCTGGCGACCCCCCCGGAGAGGAGAAAGAGAGGAGTGACATGGGGTGGCACTGATCGGTGAACGGAGTTTGTGATCGGAGGGTCAGGGTCAGGGATGATCCCCCCCCCACCACGAAAGGGGGGGAGCGGGGGGGGTCTCTACGCCCCCCCCCCCCCCCCCCGAGTGACCCCTGCCACAGAGCCTGTCGGGGTCCAACTGTCTCTTCGCAGGAAATCTGTCGTCTCGGGTTGCAGCGTGGGCCGACTTTGTGGAGAGCCTCTTCCTTGGCCTCAACTGTGAGGGCCGTGAGTCGCCGGCTCTGCTCGGGCCTGGCTCAGGATCGAACCGCTCGGTCGCTTCCAAAAGACGTGCGAGTGAGCAGCTCCGCCGTGGCTCGGCTCGGTCATGGCCTGGCTCAAATCCACCCTGAGCAGGGCTCGGATCGTGCTCTGAGGTGGCTCGGGTTAGAAGCGTGGCTTCGATTCCCTTTCATGTGGATGGAAGGTGGGGGCGGGGGTGAGGCACGTGGGGACGTCTCTATCCACATACAAACTATAAAAACGTGTCCATTTTTTTTATTTTACCTAGTGTAAGGCTCACTGAGCTGTGTAGCTCTTTTTTTCAGAAGCTACCTGGCCACTAAAGATATTTCAACGAAAAGTGGCTCAGCATCATCATCATCTCGTGGACATTGTTAGCAGCAGCCAAATACTCAAAGCGCACGTCGGTTCTAAATGTGCAGGAAGAACCGGAGACAAATCCACACGACCACGAGGCGAGAGACGCAATCTCCAAATATACAGCAGCAAGCGTCAGGGTCGGGATCGAACCCACGACCTCCTGTACACCAGGCGAGGTAGTTAACATCTCCTAGCCACCGTGATGATGATGATGAGAGAGAGACGCGCAGACTCCAAATATACAGCAGCAGCAGGCGTCAGGGTCGGGATCGAACCCACGCCCTCCTGTATACCACGGGACCATCCCCAGTGTGGACTAAACTTTAGTAAAAACGTTACGTTGCTGTTAGCGATTCGCCCTTTAGAACACTGCGCAAGTTGATCGTAGGTTGCATATTTTCCATATTTTCTACCTGTATTAGTTTACTTAACCCATCATCCCTTCAGGGTCGATAAAACGAGTACCACTGTGTGGGGCAATAGACGGCTCTCCGATGGCTGGACTTGCCCCCTGACCTAGGAATGTGGAATGTCCGAAGCGCTTTCCGCAGGGCTGTAAACGGAAAGATGGATCACCACGTGCTCGTTCTGAGCAAGAGATGTCATCGCACTCGCAGCACCACGTTTTGTTGACCACTCATTGATATGCTAATTTTTTATCTAACCCTCCTCCCTCTCTCTGCCTCCGCCCCCCCCCTCTGTCTATTTAAGGCCACCACACAGAGACGATCACCCCTCTCTGTTACCTGTGTTGCTCTCGCTATGTATCTTGGTGATATCTGTCTGCTAATATGTCTGTCTATAGTTTTCTGGTTAGATTTTATGTCGCTATTTCATTATACCTGATGATGATTGCTTGTGTTGCAATCGAAACGTCGTATTCTATTATTTAATTTAATTTATTATTTTATCTTTAGACGTGACTTAACCGAAAGAAACAAATAATAATAATGTCTAGGGATTTTGACTTGCGATGCCTTTTGGCAAGAGATCTTTGTTCTTGTGAATCGGGGGTTGCGCGGGTGGATGGTTCATTACGGCTGACGTTGTAAACGCTGCGGCGTTTCCCTGAGACGCATGTGGCAGAAGTTCCCAGATTTTATCGATTTTCACGATTGGGCCTGTCGTGTTTGCACAAAGATAAGACAAATATCCCCCATGTAGCCTTAACAGATTGTTGGGACAAGTGCTGTTAACGAGCACCAATGAAGGCCAGCACGGCACACGAGGGGTGGGTGGCCAACACCACGCCCGGCTGCTTTGTCTCCCTGGTGGCGATGTTTTACACACCGCACCAAGTACTCATTTGAGGCTGAGTGGACCTAGGGGAAACCCACGACCGGTTCAGATAACAGTCACTGGTGTTGGTCGTAAGCAGGAATCGAACTCGGGTTCGTAGCACAGCGCGCTAACCGCTACACCACACACACACTCACACGCGCACGTACACGCGCCAACATCGCTGACTGATATCCCAACTGAACTGATTCTGAGCCCTCCCCTAGGTCGACTCGACCTTAAATGAGTATCGTGCGTAAATTTCAGCACTGGGGAGACAAAGGTGGCCGGGCGTGATGTTGGCGACGCCCACCCCCTCGTGTGCTGTGCCGGCCTTCATAGGTGCTGTTCGCAAACAGAACTTGTTCCTACAGTCTGTGAAAGCTATCGAGGTTTCTGTACGTGCTACGAGACCGGTTTTAGGTGATAAGGCGGTGATTCTTTGGGTCACATACCAGCACAAGATAAGGGAGATAAGACCGGTATCTACCGGTTATGAAATCTCATGACCAATCTCCCTACCCTATCCCACCTTGACATCGCTCTCATGCCTTACTCATCATCATCACGGACCTCAACGTCATGATCAATAAAGTTATTGTCATCATCGTCATCATAGAAATCGTAAAAATTACCCTGGCGATTATCACCGCTCTTGCTGTTGTGTAGCTATTTAGGTTTAACCACCACCACCACCATCACGTTCAAGTTGATTTTATTTGCTACACGGATGATTCCGTGTAGCCAGCTGCCCCAGATATTTCACCGGGGGAGAGATCCGCGTTGATGAGTTGGGGTAGTGGCAGCAACAACAAAGACAGCAACGTCGCAGCAGAGGCGAGGGTAGCTTGGTGCTGCAGGCAGATTGCGCCGCGAGCAAGCGCGGTGCTCGGTGGCCGAGAACAAACACACCAAAGCCTTGGCAGACTGCCGGGCAAGTGCTGTTAGCGAGTAGCACCTATCAAGGCCGGCATGGCACACGAGAGGCGGTGGGTGGCCAGCACCACGCTGGGTCGCCTTTGTCTCCCCAGTGGCGATGTTGACACGCCGCACCAGGGACTGAGTCGACCTCGTGGAGGCCCAAGATCGATTCGGACAATCGCCGCTGGTGTTGGGGGCCGTGAGCCGGCTTCGTAGCGCAGCGCCGCTAACCGCTACGCAAACGCTCCCCAAATGTAATCACAATTTGTCACCACCACCATCCTCATCACCACCATTGTATCTATCAGCATCGCCCTAATTCCTATCATCACCACTGCCACGATCAGATCTTCACCAGCACCCCATGTCCCGGTGCCAAACGCTGCATTTCTATTCACCGGGGTTACCACGAATTCTGAAGCCAGCCCATAGTTAAAACGAACACGTATATTTTCTTTTGGCACACAGCCGGTAGGAGAATACACACGTCGTGACCCCGTGGCTATCGTTACCAAATTGCCCGTAGACTTGATCAAATATGAGCCGAATCTTATTTTCCCGTCTCTCTGCCACATAATTGCAATGCTTGTTATGAGTCCGTCACGCCTATTGACATTCCAGACAAAACTAGTACGACAACATGTTCAGTAGGATATAAGCGTCACTGTGCGGTCGTATTGCATTTCAACCATCATAGAGCAGCGCTTGATTGATGTAAATAATTGGTTAAGTAGAGGCGTGACTGATCTTTGTATGCTGAGCTTCTTTTGCACCGTACATAGTCAGCCGTGCTCATCGGAGGCGCGGGTACTTGGCTTCATTGTCTAAGGGCTCGCTGCTGATCACCGGTAACACGTCCCGAAATCTAACACGGATCTAGTAGAACGGGGGTGGAGGTGGGCATTGATGGCGGAGGGGCACATGTTCCCATAGTCTTACTCTTTTTAAACAAGGCCCTAGATTAATATTAGGGGGAAAAAACAATGCACGACCTCTGATAAATATCAATAAATAGCAATTTACGGGTCAACCCCGCTCTTGGATCTGCCACTTAGTACAACCAACGAGAGAAGGAATTTAATGCACAAAAATGGGCCCCCTAAACCACGCAGACCCGGGCGCCCAGCTACGCGACTTTGCCCCCGCACCTCCGGCCGCATTGGCCCACGTGCCGTCGCGTGCCCACCCCGCGCCACCCGTCCCACCCGCGCCACCCCGTGCCACCCGTGCCACCCGTACCACCCGTACCACCCCGTGCCACTCGTGCCACCCGTGACACCCCGTGTCACCCCGTGCCACCCCGTGACACCCGTACCACCCCGTGCCACCCGTGCCACCCGTGCCACCCGTGCCCACCCCGTGCCACCCGTGCCACCCGTGCCACCCGTGCCACCCCGTTCCACCCGTGCCACCCCGTGCCACCCCGTTCCACCCGTTCCACCCCGTGCCACCCCGTTCCACCCCGTGCCACCCCGTGCCACCCGTGCCACCCCGTTCCACCCGTGCCACCCCGTTCCACCCGTGCCACCCCGTGCCACCCCGTTCCACCCGTGCCACCCCGTTCCACCCGTGCCACCCCGTTCCACCCGTGCCACCCCGTTCCACCCGTGCCACCCCGTTCCACCCGTGCCACCCCATGCCACCCCGTTCCACCCGTGCCACCCCGTGCCACCCGTGCCACCCCGTTCCACCCGTGCCACCCCATTCCACCCGTGCCACCCCGTTCCACCCGTGCCACCCCGTGCCACCCGTGCCACCCGCGCCACCCGTGCCCACCCCGTGCCACCCGTGACACCCGTGCCACCCCGTGCCACCCGTACCACCCGTGCCACCCCGTGCCACCCCGTTCCACCCGTTCCACCCCGTGCCACCCCGTTCCACCCCGTGCCACCCCGTGCCACCCGTGCCACCCCCGTTCCACCCGTGCCACCCCCGTTCCACCCGTGCCACCCCGTGCCACCCCGTTCCACCCGTGCCACCCCGTTCCACCCGTGCCACCTCGTTCCACCCGTGCCACCCCCGTTCCACCCGTGCCACCCCGTGCCACCCGTGCCACCCCGTGCCACCCGTGCCACCCCGTGCCACCCGTGCCACCCCGTGCCACCCCGTGCCACCCCGTTCCACCCGTGCCACCCCGTTCCACCCGTGCCACCCGTGCCACCCCGTGCCACCCCCGTTCCACCCGTACCACCCCGTGCCACCCCGTGCCACCCCGTTCCACCCCGTGCCACCCGTGCCACCCCGTGCCACCCCGTGCCACCCCGTTCCACCCGTGCCACCCCGTTCCACCTGTGCCACCCCCGTTCCACCCGTGCCACCCCGTTCCACCCGTGCCACCCCGTGCCACCCCGTGCCACCCCGTGACACCCGTGCCACCCCGTGACACCCGTGCCACCCCGTGATACCCGTGCCACCCCGTGACACCCGTGCCACCCCGTGCCACCCCGTGCCACCCGTGACACCCGTGCCCACCCCGTGCCACCCGTGACACCCCCGTTCCACCCGTGCCACCCCGTGCCACCCGTGCCACCCCCGTTCCACCCGTGCCACCCCGTGCCACCCCGTGCCACCCCGTGCCACCCGTGCCACCCCGTGCCACCCCGTGCCACCCGTGCCACCCGTGCCACCCCGTGCCACCCCGTGCCACCCGTGCCACCCGTGCCACCCGTGCCACCCCGTGCCACCCGTGCCACCCCGTGCCACCCCGTGCCACCCGTGCCACCCCGTGCCACCCGTGCCACCCCGTGCCACCCCGTGCCACCCGTGCCACCCCGTGCCACCCCGTGCCACCCGTGCCACCCCGTGACACCCGTGCCACCCGTGCCACCCCGTGCCGATGCTTCGGCCTGCGAGGAACTGGCCACGGCACCCACGGCATGGCGAAGTGGCTCTCGCTAAACGCCCCCCCCCCCGGCACAAACTCCCCCCCCTCTCTCATAGCCCCCCCTCCCCCCACGACGAGGCAACACCCAGCAACGCCAGGAGCCACAGCCCCGCGCCTCCTCTGGGCCACGTTGACGCTGATTGCCCCACTGCTGTCCCCGTGGCCACGCGTCTGTGTTGAGCTGCCCCCCCCCCCCCACCAGAACCCTGCACCCCCCCATGTGACCCGCCCCCCCTCCTGTCCGTGTTGATTTTGCGTGGCCGCCGCTCTCCGATTACCGTTCAAAAGGCTTCCGTCGCTCTGCTAAGCTGCGAGTGGGTAGGGGGGGGTTGTGATTGGCCCAACGTGCCGGGTAAATCGCACGTCTCGTATCCGAAAGGTGCGGCCGGTATCTACGGGTTCAGCTGGGGGCTCCTCGGCTCAGGGCTCACGGTGCGGGTTGTGAGAGGCTCGCACCAATGGGGACTTGCTCGGGGGGAGTGGCGCTGCTGGTGCCACCCAAGCGGCGAGCTCCCCCCACGTTGCGATCTCCCGGGATGTTGTCGCTGAAGCGAGCGATTTTTATCCTGCGAGGCCAAACGGGGACACGCGGGCAATGAGCTGCCAGCGCTGCCGCCTACCCAACGGCGTTCCGGGCGGGCAATGGCTCTGTGCTTCATGGCAAATTTATGTTTCATATGGAGAAAAAAAAACATCACACGGTGTCTCCATGTGTATCTGTCTCGCCACGTTATAATCAAATATCAGTATCCCTCACACAAGCCATCGGCCCAATGGCCTTCTGGGAGTGCAGAATGTCAGCAGCATTGATTACCAGCACAAGCAAAAACTCTGGACCGGTTTCGACGTTGTGTCGACATACAAGCAGAGTCAGCCTTGCTTAAATCAATGCTGTGGTGGATTGCCAGATTTTGCAGACTAGGGCCCTCTCTCTTCAGCTGGGAGCATAAACCACCAACACGCGAACTCTGGTCGTCATCCTCGCAGCAGCAGCAGCAGCGGCTTTTGGCTGAGCCGTCGAACCACTACGGTGGTCACCGCGTCGCGCTGCGCCTTCTGATGTGCTTCTACGGCCGTCTGGAACGCTCTTTCTTCCGATATTAGGAAGCCATTGGAGCATATGGACTTTTAAATAATCTAGATTGAAAACTCCTTTCTTTAGATTAGATTTTTCTGTTTAGTGTTGTTGTCCTCCCCCCGTACCATCGATTAGCGTGGTTGGCTACGTACAGTACGAAAGAAGTTCAACTCGCACACGTTCAAGTTGTAGATGCTAGTTCAAAAGCTACGTAATGTGTAACACGCTCACTGATATGTTTGTGTTGCATGCGATTTGAAGGCTCGCGTCAGGGTTGTGCTTCGTGTGTTCCCGGATTGGCTGCGGTGACTCGGGTGAGGTTCACTGTAGCTGGGTCACCAGGGAGACGGATCAATGCTCGAATGTCTCAAGTTAAAAACAAACTAAACTACGAACAATTTTTTTCCAGGCAAGGCCCCACTGAGCTATGCCGCTTGCTTCAAAAGCGACCTGGCTCTCAAATGATAGCCCAACGAGAAGTGGCTTATCATCATCATCATCACGTGGGAATGTACAGCGGCCCAATACTCTAAACGCGTGACGTTGATTCTAAATGTGGAGGGGAAACCCCGGAGGACCTGGAGACAAATCCACGCAACCACGGGGAGAGAGACAGACTCCAAATATAGAGCAGCAGGCGTATTCTTATAAAAGGGAAAATTGAGTTTTCAGGTCCATACGGCGTACAGCCGTTTCAATGCGGGCAAAGAAAAACACATTTTTAACATCTCATTTGTTTGTGTTTCTCCCGTGTGATGGCACTTTGTAGGATGAACGTTGAGATTTATATAAGGGGCACGGGGTGACCAATAAGGTCTGAATTGGTCTGTAATTCGGTCGGCACTAATAAGGGGTTGACAGGTATGAGGATCGAACCCACGACCTCCTGCATGCCAGGCGAGGTAGTTGACATCTCCTAGCCTCCGCGGCGCCCCAAGAGACCGAGGGGCGAGTTTGTGCGAGGCCACCTGGGTCCAGCGACACGACCAGAGCAGCGAGTTACCCAGCACTCCGACCGGAGCGTCACGAGTTGAAGCTTGCTGTTTAACCCGGTGCGAGCGTCGAAGAGACGGCGGGACTCATTTGCGTTGGGCTGGCCCTCCGCTCGCGCGACACGGTCCAGGGCAGGAAAATACCAGGCATGGCCGGGAGACGTTTGAGATGTGGGACTGCACAAAAACACCTCGCTCGATGTTTGCTCGCTAAAAAAACAAGCGACGCTCCTGTGTCGCAGGGCGCATCGAGTGAGATTGCTTTTTTGTGTTGTTGTCGTTGTAAATGGTTCGCCCCTCGCGCTGGTGACCCGTGACACGCGAGGTGTGAGAGCGGCTGGCGGTCTCCAAATGGAGTGGGGTCTCCTCGTCAAACATTAACCACCACCGAGACTCGCCGCCGAGAGGTCCGGTCCCACCTCGTGAGGAGATCGCTGTGGAGTGAAGGGAGGGGAGTAGAGTGCGATGAGTCGCTGTGAGTCTACAGGTCGCTATGTGAGTCTGTGGGTCTCTATGTGAGTCTATGTGCCTCTGTGCGAGTCTTTGGGTCTCTATGCGAGTCTATGGGTCTCTGTGCGAGTCTATGGGTCGCTATGTGAGTCTACGGGTCGCTATGCGAGTCCATAGCCTGAGACCACCGACTTGCCGCACTTGAGAACCGCGGTTTTCATCGCGTGGCAGCAGCTGCAACCTGGATTCGAACCCAGGTCCTCCTCCTCCTCCGCGGTGGCGGCTGCGACTCGGTGTGCCCTCCGCCCTCCGAGGCAACCCGGCCACCTCTGTGTTCAAGATGTTCCGTAAATCGAAGCGACTTTTTTATTATTATTATTTTATTATTAAACACTCGCAGTGCCGCCTCCCGGCCCACTGCCAGAGGGACATCCTCTCACGCTGGGCAGCTGCTGAATAATTAAGGCGAAGGAGGCCGCGTGTCCATGGGCAATGATTAACCGTTCGGGCCTGGGGCAAAAAGCTGCGAGTGGCCATCAAAGTGGATTCGGGGGTGGGGGGGGTTGTTGGAGCCATGGGTTTGTGGGACTACATTTGGGGTAGGTGGGGGTGGCCCGGTGACCCAGGTCATGACTGGAATCGAATGTGAAGTAGAACTCCCATTTCGCGTCTCGACGTGTGAACAAGACTGAACTTCGGCTCATCAGCCGATCGGCCTTCGGGAGCAAAATATCGAGTGGCGGCATTTGTCTCAAGCCAACCACCTCTGGACCGGTTGGTTTCGACCTCCCTGGGTCTCGTCGGCAGAGTCGGGCTCCACCTTGGAGAGTCTGGACCCTGATTAAATGCTGAGAGTGTGAAAGCAACGTACGATGACTCTACACTTTTGCGTTGATGAATAATAAATAAAATGAGAGTGATGTATTTTTTTAGTGATATTCGAACTGGTCCTGGATTATCACCCCATCCGTCTACACCCACCGTGAAGTGACCAGCGCGGTGGAGAATGATCAAATGACGCCAGTGGCGTAACGAGCGTGGGGGCATGGGGTGCCTTGCCCCCCCGTTAGCCAAAGCTACGAGTTGTGGGGGGGGGGGGGGGCCCTGGCAACATCCACCATGAGATTTGTTTTCAACAACCAGTGTGAAAGAACAACAACAAACGGCTTAAATGTATTTTTTTAAATGAAAATGCTTTCATTTTCTTTCCCACATTTTACTTTAAAGTAATGCGAGCGAGGAATGTGATATTGCAAAGAGGTGCTGCAGTGCTGCTGCGGTGGCTGCATTCAGCGAAGACGGAGCGCGGGGCCCCCACAGCGTTTGATGTTCGAGGCCGTGAGCGCAACGACGATGGGATTAGGGCAAGAGGAGCCGCGATCTAGAGCAGCCTCGAGGTGCTGCCAGGAGACAAATCAAATACTGGGGCCTCACCTGACTGATTGATGCACCCCCTGAGCTGATAATGTAGTCACTACGCCACTGAAATGACCCCATGACAATGCATAGATTCGGTGGTGTACACGGTGAGGCAGTGGTTAGCGCGCTGCAATACGAACCCGGCGGCCCGAGTTCGATTCGAGCTCACGAGCGATATCGGTGATGAATGTTTGAACCGGTTCAGGGCCTCCCCTAGGTCGACTCGGCCTCAAATGAGTACCTAGTGATGTGTGTTTGACCGTCGCCACTGGGGAGACAAAGGCGTGGTGTTGGACACCCACCCTCTGGTGTGCCGTGCCAGCCTTCATAGGTGCAACTCGCTAACAGCACTTCCCCCAAAAGTCTTTAAAGGTTATTCAGGAAATCTTGGTTTTAAGCGCCACCATACATTTAGAGAAGAACACGAAGCTGATCGACCGCTGTTGTGGCAGGGTTCGGGCCACGATGATTATGATGGCGATGTTACAAACATCGCGGTAATTATGGTGCCTGTAAAGGTGCGGTGAAGAAACCTTGGTTGTACAAACATCAAATTCGGAAAAGAGATAAGCTCCGGGGTGGTAAATCGTGTTTGAATATTTCTAGATTTGAAGCTTTCGTGACTGCAAGGAATCATATTCTTAGGTTTTTTCGGTAAAGTCACGTAGGTAAAACATCAAAATTAATGAAAGTAAAATAATTGTTTAATTTTATTTTATTTTCATTAATTTTGATGTTTTACCTACGTGACTTTACCGAAAAAACCTAAGAACGTGTTTGAATATCACTATGTAACATATGTAACACAATTTTTGATCTTGGGTAGTAAGTGGTTTTTTTATTGCTTATGCCTAAAAAGTATAGAAAATGGCTATTTTTCCCCACAAACTTTGCTTTTGTGGCCGACGGTGGCCGACGGAGGTGGTCGTGTGGACGACCCCGTGAGATGCGACGCAGAGCGCTTTGCGTGGTTCTGTGAACCCGATGCGTTGATCTGTCCCCTCGGCAGTGACTGTGGTTGTGTGCCAGGTGTTTCGCACGGCTTGGGGACGATAATCGTTTTTTGGGAGAGATCGCGTAAATAGAAATTGGTCGTTAAAACCCGCCACCACCCGACACGGCCAATTCGTTAAAGGTTCGTCACGTCAACAAAACGTGCCGATTGGTTACTCGTTCAGCACACCGGTGGTGCGTTGGAGAGTAAACCCACGACTTATACAATTCGAGTGCCATGACGTTTTGCTGGTGATCACAACGACAACAGCAACCAGCTTCATCAGGCGACAGCCAGAGTCGTGAAGAAGTCTCCCTGTCCGCGGTCTTAAATAGATGAGTGAAGGTGATGTCATCACTGTGAGCCTATCAGGTGCGGAGACGCTGCCAAGCGCGCAATAATCATCACCATCAATCGGCCTCGGTCGATCCACTGCTGGATGAAAGCCTCCTCCAGCACAGCCGCCGTCTCGCGATGCTGCGACGTAGCGATCCACAGCCCAGCAGCACCAGCTGCTGAATGAGGCCCCCCTCCCATCACTCCCGCCCCTACTGGACATCTGTGAAAGAGAGCTTCATAGCTCATCGGATTCTTCCTCCCCAGTACAAGTAAATATTCTGATTCTGAAACCGCGTCGACATCATCATCGTCATCATCGTCCCCTTCTCTATCATTGTCATCATCATCATCATCATCGTCCCCTTCTCTATCCGCCATGGCACCTGCTTAGGCTGACATCATCCAATCACTTTCAGCTCCTGTCTGTGTTTTTATTTAATTTCAACCGAGTGGGGAATGGAATATTTTTCTTATTTTGTTCTTTACAAGGCAGACCTGGATACCACACGGGGCAACATCTGTGGTGCCCCCACCCAGCCCCGGTTGCCCACCAATAGACTCCTGTGCTTGGCACGCTGCCAAGCTCTCAAATGAGGCCAGCCTGGACAAATGTTGGCTTTTTATAGTAGAAT
Source organism: Lampetra planeri (assembly GCF_965212315.1). Classification (NCBI taxonomy): domain Eukaryota; kingdom Metazoa; phylum Chordata; class Hyperoartia; order Petromyzontiformes; family Petromyzontidae; genus Lampetra; species Lampetra planeri. The sequence goes on from NC_136169.1 coordinate 4,487,718, forward strand.
AATGCCACTTTATAGACACAGACGCACACGACACAGACAAAGATCCCTCATGTATCCTTCAACAGGGCTGTTGGGGCAAGTGGTATTATTAGCGAGCGCCTATGAAGGGCCAGCACGGCACACGACCCGGTGGGTGGCCAGCACCACGCCCGTGTCGCGCGGTTCGTGGAGCGGTGCGCTATCCGCTGTGCAAATCGCTCCCCACCGTTTATAAACACAACAGCGGGCGCTTTTCGCCACTGAGTGGCGGTGACGTCACCACGGCACTTGTGCCACGCTAGGTGAACTTTGAGGCCACGTGATGTGTCGAAGGCTCGCTGGCAGGAGGTCATGGTAGAGATCCAGGTGCCATAGATTAACGGACTGAGATAACTGGCAGATGCACCACCTGTGCCCCCTATTGTGCCAATTTGCTGTGTTTTATCCACCCGGCGCTCCACTCGTTGTTGTGAGCGTTGTTTCTCTGACGTTCGCTGTTGTTGGAGGGCGACTGCCTCCAACTGCCCAGTAGCAGCGTCATTCACAAACCTCCTCCACAAAGGCGTATCTTGTCACCGCTGGTACAAGTCATTGGCAAATCCACTCAGCTCCTCCACATCCTCCTATAACACATCAGCCCACCTCTTCTCCAGCCCCGTGCCGTGCCCATTTGGGTCCCCTCTATCTGGCCAAACAGAAGCTGCTTGAACATGCAGGCAATTTGACCCAGCCTCGCTTGCCGGAGGAGCTCACCGATGGTTAGTATACAGATCTTTCAATGATCTGAGCTCCTCACAATGTGCAGCCTTGTTAAAACCCGGATGGATTGTAGGCGCAGGCTCGCCTGAATGTTTCAAACTCGTGCAGTTGTTCCTGTTAGAGGGGCTCCACGTTTCGCAAACATAAAGTGAATACATTACTGTGGCCGAGAAGACCCTTAGCTTCGTGTGGAGCGACAGACCAGGTTGCTGCTACACAGCAGTACGTAGCCAATGAAAAGATAATGCCGCTCGAGACACCCACTGCCAAACCAGATCTGGTCATAAGCACACTGCCCAGGTAGTCTTTCCACAACTGTCCCATCACTTACGGGGAGTTGACAGGATGGTGTGTTTGATAACATAAAATACCCAGGCAGGTGCTTAGTTTAGGTGGGGCTGATGGTTAAGGCCCCGCCTATTAGTGGCACGCTCCAGGTTTAGCAACAGATCCTCCAACTCATTTAAGTGAGCAGCAATTACCAGATCATCAGCATAATAACATGGTTAACCAATAGGGAGACACCCTTCTGCTGCATAAATCAGCCTCCCATTATATCTGTACCAGATGCAAATTCCTCCGCTACAGTCATCGAAAGCTTCTCAAACTACGTGGTCAAAAAATATGTTAAATAATGTAGGGGCCAGAAGTCATCCCTATCGCACCCCAAGGTGAACAGGGAATAGCTCCTGGCCACGCAGCTTTACCCGTGCCTGCCAACCATCATCAAGTTCTGTAATGATTGCGAGAGTCGGAGACCCCAAAAGCATGAACAACCCAGAGCCTTGGCCTGTTGATTGTTTCATAAGCTTTGACCAGGTCAATAAAGCAGAGATGTAGGTTCTGTTGAAATTCTCTACACCTCTGCTGTAGCAGTCGACCTAGGGGGAGGACCCAGAACAGGTTGGCGCGGTGCGCCAATTCACTCCGCCACCACTCCCCACATCCATAAAACAACCGCCATTTGCCACTAAGTGGCGGTGACGTCACCACGGCGCTTGTGCCAGGCTATGTGCACGTTGAGGCCACGCAAAGTGTCGAACGCCCGCTGGCAGCAGGTCACGGGACGGACCCAGGTGCCCATGGGTTGACTGATCCATAAAACACACACACGTGCCTGTCGTTTGAAGGGAGACACATTTGAGCTAAAATGCAAACAGTTTGAGCAAAGTGGCAGAACAGGTTTCAGTCAGTCAGCACTCGTTAAACATGATTTGACCAAACATTAGAAGAAAAAAACCCAATGTAAGAGGGCCTCCCTCTTATTAAAGAAAGCCGTGCGCGAGGCTTCAGGGCCCTGTGGGCGACTAAATGTCACCGTACACTTTATTTAATACTTTAATGCCACCGCGGCGTTGTTATCGCCACTGTGTATGTTAACACGCTGCCCCACGCGGAGCCCCCCCCCCCCATATTCCGTGTGCGTTTTTCGTTGGAGGGGTGGGGGTGGATGGGGGAGGGGGTGGAAGAAGGGACAGGGGGGGGGGATTGCGTAACCTCACCGCTGTGCCGCGTGGCTTGGTAGTGACTGACGGCGCTTGCGTCGCGGAGGGCCCCGAGGAAGGTTGCCGGGTGGCGCCTCGCACCTCAACGTGAACCCCCCTGACCCCCCCGCGAATGATCGCGCGTCGGCCAACACCATCGACGTTGTGTACATTCATCGCAGCCCCTTTGTCAAGCCGCCTCTTGGTGGTTGGGCAACAGAGTGGGGGGTTGCGTAGTTGTGGGGCGGGTGTCGGATATCACCCGCCACTGACGTATGCATGCACCTATGTGCGTTGAACTTCTTTCGCACTGCACGTTGCCAACCGTGATATTCGGAGGTGCCGCGGGGGGGGGGGGCAACAACAAACTAAACACCAAAAGACGTTCTAAAGAAATTAGTTTTAAATCCAGACGATTTAAAAGTGCATAGCTCCAGTGGCGTCCTCATATCGGAAGAGCGTTCCAGACGGCCGCAGGAAGCGCGTCTGAAAGCGCCGTGCGATGCGGTGACCGCCGCCTTCGTTCGATGGGTAGCAGCCAAAAGCCGCTGCCGCTGCGGGGATGACCACCGGAGTGGCCCAGCAATGGAACTCACGAACCCCGGGGTTGCCGTGCGCATGCAGAGCACGGAGCTCTTCCCACCGCTCCCACGGGGCCGACATATATTAGCGTGGGGAAATATTGTCGACTAGAGTCGGAGTGCGACTCGTAGCCACAGCCATAGCGACAGGGGATACTGGATGTTGGGTGCCGGGCGATTGTCTTGTACGAAGCTTGGTTAATCCAGGAAGGCCTCGCCGAGTCTCCCTACGGGATAACCGATAATTGCGATGTCCTCAACGGCATCCGGAGAACATTTACGTAAGAGCGCGCGCGTGTGCGCTCGTGCAGTGCACGTTGATTGGTTCGTGCGGAGGGGAGAGTGGTGGCGCGATGATTAGCGCGCTGCACCACCACGAATCGAGGACCGTTCGACGTCCCTCTCACGGCTAACGTGGGTGGCGAATTTCAAAATATCAGTCGACACGGGTCCTGGGGCACCCGACCCCCGATGGGGGTCCGCTCGGCCTTCAAAGCAAGCAGCGCGACGGGCGGTGTTGGGGGTACACGTCGGTCAGGGGGGAGGCGAAGACGGCCGGGCGTGGTGGCTGTTGCCCACGCCAGGCTGTCTGTGGTGGCCACTTGGTCGGCGTTGCTCTCTAGCAGCGCTCCCTTGCCCCAAACAGCCTCTGTCGGCCACCCGGGGAGGGCGGGCGGGGGGGCGGTCTTTGGCTCGCGGCCATTGGGAGCGGCTGAGCCGTATTGGCGTGGCTGCCATCTCTAAGATACCGCAGTCCCCTGGGCCGCGTCTCTTTGTTTACCCCGGCGCCCCCCACCCACACGCCGCTGTCCCTGGATGCAGGCGACTGTTTCTGTTGCCTACGGGCCGGGTCCTTGCTGGCCTCATCGTTCAACCTTCTGGGGAAGGCGGCGGGGGGGGGGCTAGGAGATGTTGATTGCCTCGCCTGTATTACAGGAAGGTCGTGGGTTCGATCCCGACCCTGACGCCTGCTGCTGTATATTTGGAGTTTGCGTGTCTCTCTCTCCCCGTGGTCGCGTGGATTTTGCTCCGGGTCCTCCGGGTTTTCCCTCCACATTTAGAATCAACGTCACGCGCTGAGAGTATTTGGCTGCTGCTTGCGTTAAATTTCCACACGACGACGATGAAAAGCCGCCACTCCATTGAGCTGTTATCATTTGAGAAGCCAGGTCACTGATGAAAAACAGCTCTGTAGCTTCGTCGTGGGGACTTACCTGGTAAAATGTCATCGATAATCGAGTTTTTTGGGTTAGATCACGTAAATATATAATGTTGTTAAACCCGCCATCACCCAACAGATAATTAATAAGGGTTGTCACGTAAACAGAACGTGCCAATTCGTTACTAGTGCATCACACCGGCGTGTTGGAGAGCAAATCCACAGAGATTGCAACACACCGGCGTGCTGTACTAGTGACGAATTGGCAAGTTCAGTTTACATAACAAATCTTTCTAATTGTCTATGTTGGGTGGTGGCGGGTTTAACAACACATTGATATATTGAAGCGATCTAACGCAAAACACCTATTATGCTTGTTTAGGGTGTTGAAAAAAATATATTTGGCCCCAAGTTTAAATACTCGGGAGAGGTGATCGAATGGCTCTGAGGTCAGAGTGAGGCCGAGCCGGAACCCGCTGAGGCCTGGGTTCAACTCCAAGTCTCAGCCGCTGCCTGTGATTTAAAAACAGCTTCTCCAGTGATTGAGTTGATGGTCTCAGCAAAGTCACCAATGCCTCGCATAGAGAGACCCATAGACTTGCATAGATACCCATAGACTTGCATAGAGAGACCCATAGACTTGCATAGAGACCCATAGACTTGCATAGAGACCCATAGACTTGCATAGAGAGACCCATAGACTCGCATAGAGACCCATAGACTCGCATAGAGACCCATAGACTCGCATAGAGACCCATAGACTCGCATAGAGAGACCCATAAACTTGCATAGAGACCCATCGACTGAAAGGGCGGAGTTGTGTTTGAACCTGTTTCTCCAGTCGAGCTATTTAATGGTGTCAGCTCGATCACCGATGACGACACACGATCACGCATCGCAAAATACATAAATGTTGTCCCACCATTCATTTGTCGAAAGTACTCCACCCCTGGTAATTACATCTCGCACTTAAACATCCCTCCCCCTCCGTGCCTATCCTACTGCACCCCAGCTACCACCAGGCCTACCACTACCCCAACCACTACCCCTACCCAACCACTAACCTACCCCTACCCCAACCACGACCACTACCTCTACCACTCCGCTAGCACTACCCCTACCCAACCCCTACCACTACCCCAACCCCTACTTCAAGCCCTTCCACTACCCTAGCTCCTACCACTACCCTTCTTTTTCACAGACGTGCATTACCCCCAACACCTCATTAACCACCCCACTCGTTCTCCTGTCACCACAGCTACACCACCACTTTTAATAACAACAACAACCCCCGCTCTTCATTTCGACCGCCATCATCTAACGTACAACCGAAATAATAATTATTGTAATGCGCCTTGCACCACGGCGCCAGACAACTCGACATGAGAAGGTCCGATAAGTGTGTGAGGATGGCGCTTGGGGTGGCAGATTTGTGCCAGCGAGGTCGCCACGTGCGTGTGGGTGCGTGCGTGTGGGTGCGTGTGTGTGGGTGCGTGTGTGTGTGGGTGCGTGTGTGTGTGGGTGCGTGTGTGTGGGTGCGTGTGTGGGTGCGTGTGTGTGGGTGCTCGCTAACAGCACTTGCCCCTACAGTCTGTTAAGGCTATACGGGGGAAATCCCTGCACCCCGCTCCACACACCGCACTGCTGGCGGTGGAGGTTGATTGCCAAGGAAACACGAGTCAAGCCATGACCCAAAGTGGTTGGAAAGATGTCATCAACCACGTGTTGGTGGTGACGACGACGATGTCTGTGTGTCGGCGGTGGAGGTGACGGAGTGACTCTGCTTGGTGGGGCTGTGAATGGCGGTGGTGGCTGTTTGACGCAGGGGAGTGCCGGTGGGTTGGTGGCATTCACGGCGAGGGTGCCGTTTGGGTTGGTGGCGAGTTGTGTGGGTGGGTGGTGGGTGGTGAGTTGTGTGGGTGGTGGGTGGTGAGTTGTGTGGGTGGGTGGGTGGGGGGCGCTGAGTGGTGGTGGCGGGGGTCCGGATGAGCATCCGGGTTAATATTTGTCTTAAAGGCTCTCGGTGATTTCACGTCGTGCTCGCTCGTGTCGGTGAACTGCGCGTTCACTCCTCGCGTGAGCGCCGCAGGGCCCTGGCTAGGAGTCCCACGATGGGGCCACTCCCTCCCGTGCATCCTCCATCTTCATCTCTTCCTCCCTTTGCCCCCCCCAGCCCCGTGTCCTGTCGCCCCCCCCGCCCTCTCTTGGCAGAGCCACCCAGGCATTGGTGTAGATCAGTGGTTCTTATCTCACGCCTGTCAACCCCTTATCGGTGCCCTAACTTCTTACAGCACCAATTCAGACCTTATTGGTCACCCCGTGCCCCTAATAAATCTCAACGTTCATCCTACAAAGTTCCATCACGAGGGAGAAACACAAACAAATGGACACAAAAAATGTGTGTCCGTATTGGAACGGTTGTACGCCGCATGGACCTGAAAACTCCCTGTACAAGAATACGGGACGAACCTTCTTTGTTGACAGCTTTGTTAACCTTTACTGCATCCCGTTGCTTCTCACTCGTTACAACGTGTACAATGTTAATATACACATGGGGTTTGGTGAAACAATGTGGTTGTACTTACGTGCCCATGCAATATTGGTGTTTTCGATTATTTTCCTTCTCAAAAAAGAAATCTGCTCATGTCCCGCTAACCCCAGAAGGGCATTTCACAGCCCCCGGGGGTGCGAGCTTAAGAACCACTGGTGTAGCGTTAGAATGTCACGTGGCTGCCCCCCTTCTTTATTCATAAGCGATTCAAATATATGGGGGGCCCCCCTATTGGGTCCTCTTTTGTATGAGTTGTGGGTCACATGGGCAGTCCTGCCCCTTCAGCACCTGGCTGTCCGCTGGGCCTCCCCTAGGTCGATTCAGCCATAAATAATGACCCCAAAGATGTGCAGTGCGGGTATAAATGTATGTTTGTGACGCTGCGTTTGGCTCAGATAATCGTCCCTGGTGTTGGCCGTGAGCGGGAATCAAACTTTGGTCGCCAGGATCATAGCGCAGAGCGCTAACCGTTGTGCCACCGCTCCCCTTTATGGCCAAACACACAACAGGCAATGTTGTAGACGGCATGCGAGGTGTGTGTTACGGCCTGTTGGCTCGTGAAGGAAGATTTGTAATTTCTTAGATCCCCGCGCGCTCGTGTTTGTATGTATCTAGACTTCTTTTGCACTGTACATAGCCGACCATCCTAATCGGAGGTGCGAGGGGGGAAAGGACAACAAATTAAACACAAAAATCACTTCTAAAGAAATTTCAATGCAGTATAGTGGTGTCTTGTATTGTAGTGTATAGTGTAGTGTACAGTATAGTCTGTGTCGTGTATAGTGTAGTATGTTGAACTTATTTCGCACCATATATAGCCAACCGTGCTAATCGGAGGTGCAGAGGAAGGATAATAAACTAAACGCAAAAATCTGTTTTAAAGAAATTTGCTTTCAATGTAGTAAAGTGGTGGCTTGTATTGTAGTGTATAGGGTAGTGTATAGCATAGTCTGTATAGTGCAGTATGTATGTTGAACTTCTTTCGGACCACCGTACGTACCCAACCGCGCTAACCGCATGAGACTAATATGATTCTTGGTGTTTTACAACCGTCAAGTCGCCGCCGAACGACCGGCATCTGCGTACGCGGAATCCCAGGCGGCGATGTTGTGCACGTGCCGTGCGACCGTTGCTTCGTGACGCCAGGCGGGCGTGCGTGTGCGCGCGCGCGCGAGCGTTTTACTGCACAGGTACACAAGCATCATACGTGCTTAATCTGTACAAGAGAAAAAATTACGCCGCCTGTAAATGCAACTGGAAAGATTTGTTTGCACCACCAAAGTCAAGGACAAATAATGGCCGCCTTTGTCTCCCAGTGCCGATGTTTTACCACAGATCGCACCGAGGTACTCATTTGAGGCTGAGTCGACCTCCGGAGAGACCCAGGACCGGTTCAGATAATCGTCAGTGGTGTTGACTGTGAGCGGGAATCGAATATGTGTCACCAGGTTCGTAGCATAGCGCGCTAACCGTTACACTACCGCTCCCCCCCCCCCCATTATTTATTTACACCACCACCACCACACCCTCGACGAGCAATTAGATAAATAGTTTAAGTTCAAGTTTATTTAGTGTAGCTAGGTGAGAGCCCTAGAGAGACCAGGCAGAGAGTGGCCCTGGGGCATCAGTCTGTCTGCTACAGCCGATGATTGCTGCTATGTTTGGTCCCAATTTAGTAGATTGCAGGGCTCATTTTCCAATTTGCAAGTTTGGACCGTGACGCCCACCCCCCACGATGGCCAAATCCTTCCAATGACGTCGGGGGACCTTCTAACGTCCGCCTGCGATCAAGGAGTGGACGGCCCGTCGTAGCACGTTACGGTTCGTGCACGCCGTGCTATTAACCAGGGTGGCCGTCTGATTCCTCCCGTGAACCTCCCAACAATCGGTGCTCTGCCGCTCTCCCGCCCTACCGCCCTAGCGCCCTACCACTCTGCTGCCGAGCTGCATCACCACCCCAGCTGCGATTATTCCAGGCGACGACTTTGATTCGATAATAATAACAAAAAAACAGTTCAAGAACCGAACGAGGGAAACGCAGGTCACGACCGCGTAACATTTCGGTGCGAACCGCCCTCGGACAGGGGACCTGCTGGAAGCACTCACAGCCCCTACCCGCCATCGTAGTAGCGATGGCGACCGGGAGTAGCGTACTTACAGACGAGGGGAAGAAAAGGGGGGGGGGGGGGTGCGATAATGTAACCAAAAAAAATAACATAATCGCGATATCCGAGTTTGTCAATTTCAGCTTCCCCTCGGAGCGGCGGATGTCATGCATTTGGAAAAATGGCGCAGCACGAAGAGTCTCCATCCCCTCTCCCCGGCCGTCGTTTATCCGACTATTATTCCTAATTTATAACCATCGCGCTCCGCTTTTAGATGCGCTTCTGCGGCCGTCTGGAACGCTCTTCCCTCCGATAATCGGAAGCCACTGGTGCAATGCACTTTTAAATCATCATCTAGATTGATAAACTCATTTCTGTAGAACTGCTTTTTGGTTGAGTTTGTTGTCCTTTCCCCCGTACCCCCGATTTAGCATGGTTGGCTAGGTACAGTGTGAAAGAAGTTTAACGTACACACAGGGTTAGTAAATATGAGCAGAACAAAAGCCACGCTGACACGGCCGAATTAAGGCTGTGAGGGGCCTCAGGCTAATTGGGAGGGAAGGGCCTAAGTATGTGCACTCTTCTTTCATGAAGTCATCAACCGTATTTATGTATTAACCTACGTACAGTTAGTACATTTTTTCGAACATAAATCACTCGTGACACTCATTTCTACAAAGAAACCCCCCACCCCCTGTATAGCTTATAGTTTATGTGTCAAAGTCATGAATGTGTGGAATGGAGGGCCTAAAGAGGGGCCTACAAAACACGAGGATCTCAAGGCCTTTCTTCGCCTAATGGGTAAATCCGGCCCCAAATGCCCGCACCGCGTTCACTGAACAATGTACATAGGTATGTTGAACTTCTTTCGCGCCTTACGTTGCCAACCACGTCCATCGGAGGTGCGGGGGAAGGATAACAAACTAAACCCAAAAAGAAGTTCTAAAAAAATAGGCCTCTGTGTGAGTCTGTGGGTCTCTGTGTGGGTTTGTCGGTCTCTGTGCGGGTCTGTGGGTCTCTGTGGGAGTCTGTCGGTCTCTGTGTGAGTCTGTGGGTCTCTGCGAGTCTGTGGGTCTCTGTGTGAGTCTATGTATGCATATTTAACTTATTTCGCACCGTACGTAGCCAACCGTGCTCATTGAAGGTACGGGGGAAGAACAACAAACTAAACACAAAAAGCAGTTCTCAAGAAACGAGTTTTAAATCCAGAGACAATGTACAAGTACAAGGTCAGCAGTTCTCCTGCTGTATTTGTCTCACCTGATGACGGTTGCTTGTGTTGCGATCGAAACGTCGTGATCTATTAATTTTCTATCTACGTGACTTTACCGAAAGAACCAAAGAGTAGAGGAATGTAGAAGTAGTTGTTGGAGAGACACAACTTCAATAAATAATGTTGAGTGTTCATCTGCGGGCGATTATTGAAATCAGACGGGCCCCACACTCGAGTCACTCATTGTTACATTCCTGAGACCTCCAGACGGACTTAGAGAACACCCAGAGGCGTGGGAGAAGCGATTTAAAGAACGCGAGAGGAGGCTCGAGATTTAGACCGAGTGGCTACACCGATGTGTGGCACGGTGAGAGGGGAGGAGACCGGGGAGAGTGAACTCCAACTGTCTGCAGCTGCGAACAGGGTCTATGGATCTGTGTGTGTGTGAGTCTATGGATCTCTGTGTGTGTGAGTCTATGGATCTCTGTGTGTGTGAGTCTATGGATATCTGTATGTGAGTCAATGGATCTCTGTGTGTGTGAGTCGATGGATCTGTGTGTGTGTGAGTCTATGGATCTGTGTGTGTGTGTGAGTCTATGGATATGTGTATAACAGGGTCTCTGTGGATCTCTGCGTGAGTCTGGATGTGTGTGTGACAGGGTCTGTGGATCTTTGTGCGAGTCTATGGATCTCTGTGTGACAGGGTTTCTGGATCTCTGTGCGAGTCTGGCTGCTGGCTACCTATGTGAGTATATGGCTGGCAATCTGTGTTGATCTATGGCTCTCAGTTTGGGTCTAACTCTCTATCTGTGAGTCTATGACTGTATAAGTCGATGGGCATCAGTATATAGCTCTGATTCTATGGCTATCTGTGTGATTCTATGGAAATTAGGCTATGGAGGAGGGAGAGAACTTTAGGTGACAGGAACCGAGAAGCGACCGTTCGTCTGGTTTGAGAGACTCGGCGGTCGGCGGTGACCATGAGGAGGGGGGAGGGAGGGACTCGGGGCAGGTCAAAGGTTGTGAGACGGAACGTTCGACGATGAGATGGAGGAAGTTCCATGGGGCCTGTTGGGCCAGGGGCACGTGCGTGCTGTGTAGTAGCAGTGGGAGGCCACTTCGTGCCGTGTATAACAATAATGAAATAGAGTAGCCAGCAACGAGCGCCGTATGGGTGTAGGAGAACAGACTTCATGTTGAACTTCTTTCACTCCGTACGTAGTCAACCGTACTTATCGAAGGTGCAGGAAATGAGTTTTCAATCGAGATGATTTGAAAGTGCATCGTTCTCAGTGGCTTCCTAATTATCGGAAGAGCGTTCCAAACGGCCGCAGAAGTGCATCTGAATGCGCGTGGTCAATGCGGTGGCCGTCTTTAAATCACGTGATTCGGTTCGTCAGCAAACCCCAGAGTAGGAGGATTGTTCTTGGTCTGTGCGCACAACGCCGAAGACGTTTTACTGGGGGTCGCATCCAGCGCCGTCGCTGTTAACAACGCTGCACTCTCGCGTGGGGTTAGATTTGTAAAAGATTATGGCATTATTCCAAACACGACGAATCTGAGCCCAAAGCCACGAGTCGTAGTATCGGTCGTGTAAGCCTTTGCGTAACATTGTAAACATCGCGTCGCGCGCCTGCTACGCACGGTGCGGGCACCCCGATGGCAGGACAGCAACAAATGCATTGTACTGTACCGTACTGTAAATTCTATGCTCTCACAGTGATGCTGCCCCCCCCCCCTCCTTCAGTGACCCGGGTCGAGTGACAGCCCCCACCCCACCCACCACCATGACCCTCAGGACGTTGGGAATTGCCACGGCATTTGTCTGTACGGGTGCGTGAATGCTGGGGGGGGTCATTATGGAGGAAGGCCGAGGGATTGGGGATGTGACGTTGGGTGCACGATCGAGTGGCAGAACGTTCCGAATTTGCGGAATGTGTCGCGCAAAATCGTCCGTTCTTTCGATTCTCGGTAGACACACAAAAGAAAGGGTCTAAGTCGAAAAAAACGAAAAAGTGGAGGGGCTGGTTGTTGTCGCTGGGTGTGGCGGGGTGGGGTGAGTCTCCATGCGGCGGTTCACCTCGTCTGTGGATGGATGTGCGGGGCATGCGCGCGCGCGCGCTGTACGGAGTGGTACCAGAACTCCGGTGAGCAAACAGATAAAAGATCGCCCTTTAACCGGCAGGTGACGCAACGGTGCCGGGCTCCGGGTCTGATAATACATCACCGGTCTGCTCCTCCCCTTCGCAAACTCGCTTTCCTCCTGCCGATGGAAATTCGTCCCCGTCCGTCCCGTAGGGAGAAATATTCCAGGACGTTCACATGTGACGGCATCGGAAGGTCGTGAGTTCAAATCCTGGTTGGGCGGTTTTACTTGGCCCATCATCCGTCCGTGGTCGGTAAAAAAAGTACCACTTTTGGGGGCTTCTTGATAGTGCTTGTCCTATATATGGATTATCCCCCTCTCCTCCCGCCCCAGACTTAGGAATGTGGAATTTCCACTAGCGGCTCACCGGGCGAGTCTGTGTCCATGCATTCTAAACGCTACTCTCATACGCAGAGCGGGTGGGCAAGTGCCTGCCCCCCCCCACTCCTCTGCTGTATGGTCGACCAGAGGTCACCTGACGGGATCTTGGAGTAGCTCTGTGGTGTCCGCTTCCGCACCAGCGTAAGAGAGCAAATCGCAGGGCCGCACCTTTTACCTGGACCCCGTGTTGCGGGAGGGGGGTGGATGGGGAGGGTGGGTGACGGGAGGGGGAGGGGTGAGGGGAGGGGTGGGTGAGGGGAGGGCGGGCAATTGGTCACCTGTGTCCAGATACCCGCGAGGTCAAAGGTCACGCCGCAGTGGAACGGGTCGCAGCACTTTGCCAAAGATGGGGTGACGAGGTGGGCGCGCTGCGGGGCAAGGCACCGCCAATTTCAGTTTTACCCCCCCCACCCGACTCAGCAAGGCGTCAACACAACAACATCAACATCCTCTTCAGAAACGCCCAGTTATTTGCTGTCCACGTCTCCGTTTGTGTGGGTTCGATCCCGACCCTGACGCCTGCTGGATAGTTGGAGTTTACATCTCTCTCATCATCATCATCATCACGGTGGCTAGGAGATGTTCACTCCCTCGCCTGGTCTACAGGAGGGCACGGGTTCGATCTCGACTCTGTCTCACATAGACTAACACTGCCCATAGACTAACATTGCCCATAGACTAACATTGCCCAGAGACTAACATTGCCCACAGACTAACTTTGCCCACAGACTAACATTGCCTATACACTAACATTGCCCATACACTAACATTGCCCATACACTAACATTGCCCATACACTAACATTGCCCATAGACAAACATTACCCATACACTAACATTGCCCATAGACTAACATTGCCCATACACTAACATTGCCCATACACTAACATTGCCCATACACTAACATTGCCCATACACTAACATTGCCCATAGACTAACATTGCCCATACACTAACATTGCCCATACACTAACATTACCCATAGACCAACACTACCCATAGACTAACATTGCCCATACACTAACATTGCCCATACACTAACATTACCCATAGACCAACACTACCCATAGACTAACATTGCCCATAGACTAACATTGCCCATAGACTAACATTGCCCATAGACCAACATGAGCCATCGACGAGGACCTCTTCTGTGTCTGTTTCATTGCGTACGTGGCTTGTGCTGCGTGCAGCCTGGGGGTGGAGGCGAGGGGGGGGGTGGAGGCGAGGGGGGGTGGAGGCGAGGGGGGGGGTGGAGGCGAGGGGGGGTGGAGGCGAGGGGGGGTGGAGGCGAGGGGGGGTGGAGGCGGGGGGGGGGGTGGAGGCGGGGGGGGGGTGGAGGCGGGGGGGGGGTGGAGGCGAGGGGGGGTGGAGGCTCCAGGCACGCTGGGGCGTGGTGCCGTGCGCGGTGTCAGCGGTCACGTGCGCGTGGCTGAGTTATGGGATGGGGAGCGGTGGCGCAGCGGTTCCAACAGTCTGGTGAAGGTTACACGGGGGACCTTTGTCTTGTGTGGACAGGTGTGGCCTCACCTGTGAACCTGTGAGGTGGTTGGGGGCGGGGTAAGGGGGGGAGGTCTCCTTGGATCTTAGCCAGGTGCGGTGTGGGGGGGGGGCTGCATTTGGACGTTCGTGGGGGGTGAACGGTGGCGCAGCGATTAGCACCGCTGCGCTGCGAACCGCGACCACCAACAGTTCGATTCCCGCTCACGGCCAATAACAATGACGATTATCTGTATCGGTCCTGGACCTCCTCGTGGTAGACTCGGCCACAAATGAGTAGCTGGTGCGGTGTTTAGACCTCGTCACCCGGGGGTGTCGGGGCGTGGTACTGGCCACCCCACCCACCCCTCGTGTGCCGCGTTGGCCCTCACAGCTGCCCTAACTGCACTTGCCCCAACAGTCTGTTACGGCTATATGGGGGGGGGGGGGGGGCCTTTGTATTTCTCTACGAAAGCTCAAAGTTGCACTTGTGAAGACCGTGGAGATGCCAGGCGGATGATACTGGCAGATCCACACACACACACAGCTCTAAACTCATCACATTATTCAACAACAACAACACCCATGTGTGGTCCTGAAAGGAAACGATAAATAACTATATAATAGCAGATGATTGAGGCAGTGTTATTGATGACTCACTTCGTTGAGCTATCATTTGTGGCCAGTTCGCTTCTGTAAAAGAGCTCAAATTAAATAAAAGTTAACAATTTAGTTTCTTTACCCAAGGAAGTCGCACCGAGGCCAAAAGATCGTTTCGCAGGAGGTTCCTGCGTTGGGATGTTTGGCCAATACCAGGCAAAACTTATTTATTTCACCTATAGGATGAGGACACCGGAGAATTCAGAACATGGGGAGAGAATACAAACGTCCGTTTCATTTTTTTTCATTTATTAGGTATAGCCCTGTGAGCCATTCGGCTCTTGAATCGGGTGCAACCGCAACAAACAAAAAAACAAAAACATGAACAAGAAAACATCTTAAAGTGACTATTTGCAAACAGAAAATCCAAGAAAAGACAGCAAAGTATTGCAGAAAAATCACCGTACACCAACACTGTGTGCAAAAATCCCAGTGGGATTCAAGTCAAACAACAACAACCACAAGACAACTTAGATTAAGGCCATCAGTCTAACTCTGTACTACAACAAACAAACATGGCCAACAGCAAGGGCGGCGCCCGAGTCGGGAATCGAACCCGGGTCCCTCTGCCCTCATGGCTGGTTATGTCTGGCTGTGGGGGACGGATGCCGTCTTGCAGAATCCGCCAAATCATTTGGTGCCGATGCTGCGCTCGCTGTGCTTTGTGTACCACTGGCGACACAGACGCCGCGACTCATTTGTCACGAAAACCGCGTGGCCCTTGACAGTGTAACAAACGGCCATTTATTAGGTGTAAATACATTGTCAATTGTTGGTCTCATACTCCAGAGGATACGGTATAATGCACTCATATTTCCTCAGAGCACACGCGGGGGCGTGGGTAGCTGAGGTGTCAAAGTAATTTTGATCACACAGAGGGCCTTGCGGGCATCACGTGCCTCCGCTACGGTGTTTGGACCCCCCCTCCCCAGCGCTGTCACCACCAAAGAATTTGCTGTGTAATGTGGAATTCGGGCTCGGCGCTTCTTGGTGGCGGTGGCGGCTACGCTGAACGCGCGCCGCCCTGTGAACCAGCACTGGCGGCAGAAGCCAGGGTTGGTGGGTCGTCGCTGTGGAACTCCCGCTCCCCGTGGTTGTGGGCGTGCAGGAGGCGCCGTACCCCTCGCTCGCCAGGAGGAGGCGGGAGGGCGACTGTGGACTCCACCTGTGTGCCTCCTGTACGGTTGGGGGGATCGAGTGTTTCCCCCTCGCACGGCGTTGGGTTTCTCCGGCCGCTCCGGTTTCCTCCCACGTGTGAACAATTCGTTAACCGGCCGATAACACCGGCAGCTCGTCGCAAGTTGGCATTCTCCTCGACTTTCGTTTGAGGCTCAACGAGGACACGTGACTGCCAGCTCCGCCCACTTGTACATGAACACGCCCACTCGTACATGAACACACCCACTCAACCGCTAGTCCCACACACACGGGCAGCGATGTGGAGGCAGAGAGAGGGACAGACATGAATACACTGGAAAAGGAGATGTGGACATTAGGACATCGACACAGACAGGCACGTCGAATAAGATGACCTGTACCTCGCCCTATTCTCACCAGACCTCACCACACCTCACCACACCGATCATAAGCACAAACAACAGCCCGGAGGGTCTCATCCCATCACCCGTTCTACCAGACCCCTCACCCCACGCATCGTCACCGACCCTCGCCACCAGAGGCCAACTCGCCGTGTCTAGACGCGGCGTGGTTGATCGGAGGTGTAGAATGCACTTGGGGATCAGAATCTGTATTGATGCCAGAGGAGGAATCCGATGAGCCGTGAAGCTCTTTTTGTTCACAGATGGTCCAGGAGGGGCACGGGGTCAGAAAGTTACAATAACAAACAATCGAAAACACGATAGGCATGCGAGATGTTGACTACCTCGCCTGGTATTCAGGAGGTCGTGAGTTTGATCCCGACCCTGACGCCTGCTGCTGTATATTTGGAGTTTGCTTGTCTTTCTCTCATCATCATCACGGTGGCTAGGAGATGTTAACTACCTCGCCTGGTGTGCAGGAGGTCGTGGGTTCGATCCCGACCCTGACGCCTGCTGCTGTATATTTGGAGTTTGCGGTGTCTCTCTCCGTGGTCGTTTGGATTTTTTTCCGGGTCCTCCGGTTTTCCCCTCCACATTTATAAGCGACATCACGCGTGTTGAGAGTGGTTGGCCGCTGTAAATCGTCACGTGATGAAAAGCCATCTTCGTCGAGCTGTCATTTGTGGCGGCCAGGTCGCTTCTGACAAAGAGCTTCACAGCTCAGTGGGCCTCACCTGCTCGAGTCAAAACCGCGTTCAGTTTATAGCGGAGTTTACTTAAGTCAAATCGGCAAGTTGGTCGTGGTGGGGCAAAGTGTGGGTACGCCCACCGTTCCCAACACGGGCCTGTCCGACGTGGCAGAGCGGACGCCAAGAACCCCGTCCGGAGTTCGCTCGAGCCCGGGGCATCGTCCGCCAGCAGTGACGTGTGAGCGAGCAATTGCAGGGCTGCACCTTTGCTGCCCACGCGTGTGCACGCGTGGTCCATCGGCCAGTCGTCTCAGTCAGTCGTCTCAGTCGGTCGACCCGTGGCACCTGCCGGGTGTTCCCCGTGACCTGCTGCCAGCGGGCGTTCGACACTTCACGTGGCCACAACGTGCACGTAGCCTGGCACAAGCGTCGTGGTGACATCACGGCCACTTAGTGGCTAATGGCGGTTGTTGTTGTCGTTGTATGTGTGTGTATATGTGTGTCACAGTCTTTTACAGGCTACACGGGGGGAGGGGGGGGGGGGTCTTGGTCAACGCCGGGTGAGCCGGTTGTGGGCTGGTGGGACCCGGGGCTTCAAGTGCCGCCGCCCAGGAGGTGGAACGTTGACGGCAGGGCGCCGTGTCGTCGTGTCATTGTTCTCTTGACGCGCTTTACAGCGTCTCTACAATGTGTCATACATGTAAAGCACGTCCTGAGATTTTGTACACAGCCCATTTGTCAATCCACTGCTGGATGGATTGACGCCGCGGGTGGCTAGGAGATGTTAACTCCCTCGCCTGGTACGCCGGAGGCCGTGGGTTCGATCCCGACCCTGACCCCTGCTGCTGTTGTATATTTGGAGTTTGCGTGTCTCTCTCTCATCATCATTATGGTGGCTAGGAGATGTTAACTCCCTCGCCTGGTGCGCAGGAGGCCGTGGGTTCGATCCCGACCCTGACCCCTGCTGCTGCTGCTGTATATTTGGAGTTTGCGTGTCTCTCTCTCTCCCCATTGTGGTCGCGTGGATTTTTCCCTCCACATTTCGAAACACGCGTTTCGAGTGTTTGTCCGCTGTACATTCCCACGTTATGAACCACTTAATTGGGCTGTCATTTGTGATGGCCAGGTTGAAATCATGACAAATAAACCTACCTCAGTGGGCCCAGACCCCCATGCGCCTTACTCCAAATAAACAGGCGACAACGTCAGGATCGAACTCGCGAGATCTGCGTTTGTTGACCGTGGGATGGGCTCCTCTTCCGGAACGACGCCTGTGTATTCTGCGGTTCGATTTTCCACGCACGTTTATATGTTTTTCCGCCGAACAGAGGGAGGGGTCATTTAGTGAACAACTCGGAACGAAGCGCACGGCGCGAGTGGGAAACCCAGTCGCCACTGGGCCCCAACCCCGACGTGTAAACCAGCAGCATCATGACAAACATCATGTACCAGGACATGTTCACCGGTAAACTCACGTGACCCCCCCCCCCCCTTTCTCCCCCCCCTGCCTGTGTTACAGCCAGCCGTCACTGAAAGCAACGGAGTCAGCAGTGAACAATCCGGTTTGGAACCAGATACTTCGACGGATATCGAAGTGACTTACAAGACCGTATCAACAGAAAATGTACGTCCGTGTCGGTGGTGGTGGTGGTAATGGTGGTGCGAGTGGTGATGGTGGTGGTAATGGTGGTGTGAATGGTGGTGGTAGTAATGATGTTGTGAGTGGTGGTGGTGGTAATGATGTTGTGAGTGGTAGTGGTGGTAATGATGTTGTGAGTGGTGGTGGTGGTAATGATGTTGTGAATGGTGGTAATGATGGTGGTGGTGGTAATGATGCTATGAATGGTGGTGGTGGAAGCCCCCCCACCGAAAATGAGTGAAGAACACAGCTCTAAAGTTGCAAAACGGCCACTCGCTCGCCTCTACTTCCGCTTGCCCGCCCGCTCACTCGCCCGCTCACTCGCCCGCTCACTCGCCCGCTCACTCGCTCACTCGTCCAGTCCCTGCCAGTTTCCTCCTCCTCGATCAACTCCCTCCTCGTTGTCGTGCAACCAGTTCGCCGGCCCCTGCCACTAAAGAGCTTCACAGCTCATCGGATTCCTCCCGCAGTCTCAATGAACATTCTGACCTCCGTTGTACAGAGTGACCTCCGGACACATTTTAGGGAGTGGTGGGGGGGGGGGACAGACCCCTGGATGGGGGGGCGGAAGGCACCGGGCAGTGTCTTGGTGGCTTCTGGTGATCACCGTCCGTGTCGCCCATGGCTGCCGGTCTCGGCGGTTGTGTAAGAGGAAGAAGTCTCGCTGCGCTCCACGATGAAACGGCAGCGTGGGAGCTGGCTGTCGGGGTGACTTGGTGCGGTGGGTGGGGGGTCACGGACCAACGTTTCGCACCGAGGGAGATGGCCGCCCTAACGTGGACGACCCTCTTTGATGTGCGCGAAAGCTGGGCCGCTGACGTAATTTGTGACGGCAAGAGCCGGCAGTTAACTTGTAAAGAGAGATTAATCATCACAAACTGTAGCGTGTGCGTGCGGTCTGGCACTCCGTCTCGTGCTGCGCTCGCACGAGTCGCAGTGCCAGACCGCACGCCGCGTTTCACAACATGTAGAGATGGGGGTGTGGGGCAGGGGGGGGGCATATAAAGGGACAGCTGCCACTGCGAGGTGACCTTCCAAATCACGTGCTGGGATTTTGGTTTGCCGATCGTGGGACGAGCATTGCTCTGCAGCAGGTGGCGTGGCGGTGCTGCCCCCTGCTGTGCGCGAGCCAGAGGTCACGTGTCACGGATGAATCTGAATTGGGAATCCAACATCGCGGAGCAAGCATCATCGCTCCCCGAGGCGAGACCACGGAGTAATCATTGCCGCCCCCCCCCCCGCTACTGCCAGACCAATGTGGCCGCTAGCAGACCAGGTGCTTGAGGCACCTCGTGCCCCACAGGGGCCGCTGCCGCATGCTGGAGATTTGACGTAAGGCGCTCCGAGACGCCCCCAGCGTAAAGGAGGGTAGCCCCGCATACCAAACCACCCCCTCCCCCCTCACCTGACCTCCCCCCCCCCCATATTGCCCCTTCTGCTGGCGGTGCTTTATGTCAGTGACTCCGAAGTGACGATGGTTTTGGGGCCAAACCGGTGCTGTAAACGTTGCAACGTTGTCCCGACGTTCGCCCGACCAACGTCGTCCTATGTTTTGTTGAGAGGTCAACCCCGGCGGGATTTGCAGCTGTCCCATGTCCCCGGGCCCCCCAATGAGACCGCCCGCGTGTCAACTCACGGCGGGCGCGTGCACGCCCGTGCGCGTGTGCGCGTGTGTGTGTGCGCGTGTGCGCGTGTGTGTGTGCGCGTGTGCGCGTGTGTGTGTACACCTGCGCTATGAACCCGGCGATCCGGGTTCGATGCCCGCTCACGGCCACCGACACCAGCGACGGTTATCTGAATCGGTCCTAGGCCTCCCCCCTAGGTCGACTCAGCCTCAAATGAGTACCTGGTGCGGTGTGTGAGCGTCGCCATTGGAGAGACAAAGGCGGCCGGGCGTGGTGCTGGCCACCCACCCTCGTGTGCCGTGCCAACCTTCATAGGTGTTACTCACTAACAGAACTTGCCCCTACAGTCTGTTAATGCTACACAGGGGATCTTTGTCTTTATGCGTGCATCAAACCCTGATGACCTTTCACGGTTAAAATTAAGGTGATGCAAGGCGTCCTTGTTGGGGCAGGGATTTTTACGGTGGTGAAATCAGTGAGGCGGGGATTTACCGTGGTGAAATTAGTGAGGGGATAATTTTGTGATGGTAAAAATAGTCGTGCCCTTTCTGAAACGACTGCGAGACTGCCCTGGCCAATCCAGGGCCTTTTGGTGGCTTGGGCCAAGTGCCTGGCGCATGCAAGTGGGCAGGCCGGTGAGAGAGTGGGTGAGCGGGTGAGCGAGCGGGCCTGTGAGAGAGTGGGTGAGCGGGTGAGCGAGCGGGCCTGTGAGAGAGTGGGTGAGTGGGTGAGCGAGCGGGCCTGTGAGAGAGTGGGTGAGCGAGCGGGGGCCTGTGAGAGAGTGGGTGAGCGAGCGGGCCTGTGAAAGACTGGGTGAGCGAGCGGGCCTGTGAAAGACTGAGTGAGCGAGCGGGCCTGTGAAAGACTGGGTGAGCAAGCGGGCCTGTGAGAGAGTGGGGTGAGCGAGCGGGCCTGTGAGAGAGTGGGTGAGCGAGCGGGCCTGTGAGAGAGTGGGTGAGCGAGCGGGCCTGTGAGAGAGTGGGTGAGCGAGCGGGCCTGTGAGAGAGTGGGTGAGCGAGCGGGCCTGTGAGAGAGTGGGTGAGCGAGCGGGCCTGTGAGAGAGTGGGTGAGCGAGCGGGCCTGTGAGAGAGTGGGTGAGCGAGCGGGCCTGTGAGAGAGTGGGTGAGCGAGCGGGCCTGTGAGAGAGTGGGTGAGCGGGTGAGCGAGCGGGCCTGTGAGAGAGTGGGTGAGCGGGTGAGCGAGCGGGCCTGTGAGAGAGTGGGTGAGCGGGTGAGCGAGCGGGCCTGTGAGAGAGTGGGTGAGCGGGTGAGCGAGCGGGCCTGTGAGAGAGTGGGTGAGCGGGTGAGCGAGCGGGCCTGTGAGAGAGTGGGTGAGCGGGTGAGCGAGCGGGCCTGTGAGAGAGCGGGTGGACGAATGGTCGAGCGGGTGAGCGTGCAGTTGGGTGAGCTTTACGTCATTGTTGTGTTCCCGGCAGGACCTGGTGGACTGGAGCAAGCCGCTGCTGTGGCAGGTGGGGCACCTCCGGGAGAAGTACGACGAGTGGGTGCACCAGCCGGTGGACCGGCACATCCGCCTCTTCGGCTCTGACCTCGTCGAGTCTTGGACCAAGACCTCGTGGTGAGTGGGGTGACGTGGGTCGGTGGGGGGGGGGGAGCACAGACAATGGCGATGACAGCTGATAAAACCAAAAAATATTTTTTTTTAACATTTTTTATTTTACCAGGTAAGGCCTCCTGAGCTGCATAGATATGTTTCAGAAGCGACCTGGATATCACAAATGGAAGCTCGACACAGTGGTGGCTTATCTCAATGGGGAAATGTGCAGCAGGCAAATACTCTAAATGCACGTTGATTATAAATGTGGGGGAAAAACCGGAAGACCCGGAGAAAAAAGATCCCCGTGACCAACAGTGCTGGATGAAGCTCGTGGCGGGGCCTGTAGCATGATGTTATAAAGGGGCCCTAAATAAAAACAAAACACGTAAATATTAAAATACTAAAATTTTACCTGCAAAGTTAAGTAATTGTATTTTTTCATTTTCTATACAGCCAGATAATACGACACATTGCTAACCTTAAATACCCAGTCGTTTGTAAAAGTTTAAGGCAGTATAGTACTATAGTAATAGAGCAAGTGCAGAATCATTGAACCGGAATTGATAGCTCGAAAGCATTTAGCGCGGGGCGTTTGAAAGTTCGGGGTCTGTAGCATATGTAGCTATTTGTGCTACGAGGATAATCCGGCACTGGCGACCAGGGGGAGAACATACAACATGCAAGTGTCAGGGTCGGGATCGAACCCACGACCTCCTGTATACCAGGCGAGGTAGTTAACATCTCGCCACAGCATCAAGAATACTGGCAGAGACGACCAGCAAATTGAATCAAGGTTGCCCGAAACTTGACGATAAGAAAACCAGCGCCAAGAGAGTTTGCCTTGCTGGCGGCCTAAGGCGAGAACGTCACCGGCGTGCCTCGCTCTCACCACGGTTATCAGTTCGTCGTTGTTGTTGCGCGTGTCTCACCCCGCCCCGCCTCGCCCCGCCCCGCCCCGCCCCACCCCACCCTGCCTCACCCCACCCCGCCCTGCCTAACCCTGCCTCACCCCACCCCACCCCGCCCCACCCCGCCCCGCCTCACCCTGCCTCACCCCGCCCCGCCCCGCCCCGCCCCGCCCTGCCTCACCCCGCCCCGCCCTGCCTCACCCTGCCTCACCCCGCCCCGCCCTGCCTCGCCCCACCCCGCCCCGCCCCACCCCGCCCTGCCTCACCTTGCCTCACCCCACCCTGCCCCACCCCGCCCCGCCTCACCCCTCCTCGCCCCACCTCGCCCCACCCCACCTCGCCCCACCTCGCCCCACCCCGCCCCGCCCCGCCTCGCCCCACCCTGCCCCGCCTCACCCGCCTCACTGCGCCGTGTGTCCAGGTACGTGGTGCCGAGCGTGTGGCTGCCGGTGGTGCTGCTGTGGAGCGTTTGGTGCAACCGCGAGTTGGCACGTGGCGACACGGCCCTGCACCCTCCGCTGCTGACCAGTGAGTGCACCGTTCGCTCGCCCACGCACGTGCTCACACGCTCGTGCCTACACGCGTGCCCAGGCACGTGCCCACACACGCGCCCACGCACGTGCCCACACACGTGCCCACGCACGTGTCCACACACGTGCCCACGCACGTGCCCACGCGCGTGCCCACGCACGCAAACATGCACGCCCATGCACTTGCCCAAGCGGTTTCCTCATCCAGGCGAGAGTCCAGCTCAAGTATGGTTACACAGGTCTACAGCAAAAATGCGTCCGAAAAAAATGTAGTCCAACTTGACTCATTCTGGGCCACTCAGAATGAACAATGATGCTTTAAATTGTTGACTGGCTCTAGCTTTCAAGATATGCTCCTGGGTCAGTATACACGACCCTTGACTTGGGAATGGCGGAGGATAAGCGAGTTGTAAAGGGAAGGGATCTCAGTTTAAACCAGAAATTACTAAATACATATTGGACTTGATCTGTGAATACATCTATGACTGGGTTTGGACAGTACCTGCTTTTTGAGCAAAACAATGAATGATGCACCCTGAACCTGTAATTGCATCATCCATGATATGAATTACATCCCTCTGCTGAACAAATTGCCCCATATCAGCTCTAGAAATCACACAGTGTCGTGCTCTCTTATTTGTCAGAGTTTGATTTTGCAAAGGGACACATTTCTGTTTAGCCAAAGTGAGCAGAGATGCCTCGTACTTGTGTGAACAAAGCAGATCACTTCTGCTATGCTTGTGGTGAAGTGAGTTTTGCATCACAAAGCGCACTATAACCACTACGTTTAAGAAAGCCTATCACCTTTATTTTGGCTGCAAAAAGTAGTGGCCAAACACTCTAAACGCATGATGTCGAGTCTAAATGTGCAGGGGAAAAAGCGGAGGACCCGGAGATAAATCCACGCGACCACGGGGATAACATGCACATTCCAAATATACAGCATGTGTCAAGGTCGGAATCGAACCCACGACCTCCTGTACACCAGGCGAGGTAGTTAACAACTCATCGCCACCGCGGCACGCGAGGCAAAGCCGGCCGGGCGTGGTGCTGGCCACCCCTCCCCCTCGTGCACCGTGCCGGCCTTCGTAGATGCTGCTGGCTAACAGCACTTGCCCCAATATTCCGTTAAGGCTACACGGTGGTGGTGGTGGTGGCGGCTGCTGTGGCGGCGGCAGTGGTGGTGGCGGCTGTGGTGGTGATCTTTGCGTGTTTGTCTTTGTAGGCGTGAGCGTGACCGTGGGGCAGGAGTGGTTCCCCTTCCTCTTCCTCCTGGGCATGTTCATCTGGTCCTTTGTGGAGTACAGCCTCCACCGCTTCCTCTTCCACATGACGCCGCCCGCCAACAACTACTACCTCATCACGCTGCACTTCCTGCTGCACGGGCAGCACCACAAGGTGAGCGACCATGACCCCCCCCCCTCCTCTCCTCACCGATCTCTGCTCCATCTCCTATCTCTCCACCCTCACCTCCCTTTACACCTCCCCCTCACCTCTCCACCCTCACCTGCTTCTCCACCCTCACCTCCCTCTCACCCTCACCTCCCTCTCACCCTCACCTCCCTCTCACCCTCACCTCCCTCTCACCCTCACCTACCTCTCACCCTCACCTACCTCTCACCCTGACCTACCTCTCACCCTCACCTGCCTCTCCCCCTCACCTCTCACCCTCACCTCTCCACGCTCACCTCCCTCCCTCACCTGCCTCTCCACCTCCCCCTCACCTCTCCCCCTCTCCGGCTGCACAGTCCCCGTTCGACGGCTCCCGCCTCGTCTTCCCCCCGCTGCCGGCGTCCCTCTTCGTGGCGCTCTTCTACATCGGCTTCCGCCTGGCGCTGCCGAGCGCCGTTACGGGCTCGCTGATGGTGGGCGGCCTGGCGGGCTACGTGATCTACGACCTGACGCACTACTACCTGCACTACGGAGCGCCGCGCCGCGGCACCTACCTCTACCACCTCAAGGCCTACCACGTCAAGCACCACTTCGAGCACCAGAAGCTCGGTAGGTCGCGGGTCGCGGCGAGACCGCCGTGTGTGAGTGACCCCTTGGGGTGGAGGGTGGCGGCAAAACCGCCCCCACGCCGAGTTGCGACGACGTACACGTACGTCGTCGACGTACACGTACGTCGTCGCAACGGAACCGGAAGGAAATCTGAAATGAAATAACTGTATCGATAGCGAGGCTCCCCGGC
The DNA here is from genome assembly GCF_965212315.1 of Lampetra planeri. Lineage (NCBI taxonomy): Eukaryota > Metazoa > Chordata > Hyperoartia > Petromyzontiformes > Petromyzontidae > Lampetra > Lampetra planeri. The sequence continues at coordinate 4,512,890 of NC_136169.1, forward strand.
AAGGCCGTGCGGGAGGGCTGCGTGTGGCACAGCTCGTCGCCGGCTACCGTCGGGTGACGGCAGCGGTCGTGCTGCTGCGGTTCTCTGCGGCGAGTCATCACGTCGTTAGAAACAGCGGCGCTGCTGCTGTAGCTGCTGTAGCTGCTGCTCTAGCTGCTGCTGTAGCTGCTGTAGCTGCTGCTCTAGCTGCTGCTGTAGCTGCTGTAGCTGCTGCTCTAGCTGCTGCTGTAGCTGCTGTAGCTGCTGTAGCTGCTCTAGCTGCTCTAGCTGCTGCTCTAGCTGCTGCTGTAGCTGCTGTAGCTGCTGTAGCTGCTGTAGCTGCTGCTCTAGCTGCTGCTGTAGCTGCTGTAGCTGCTGTAGCTGCTGCTGTAGCTGCTGCTGTAGCTGCTGCTGTAGCTGCTGCTGTAGCTGCTGCTCTAGCTGCTGTAGCTGCTGCTGTAGCTGCTGCTGTAGCTGCTGTAGCTGCTGCTGTAGCTGCTGCTGTAACTGCTGCTGTAGCTGCTGCTGTAGCTGCTGCGCCTCTCTAAGTCAATTGGAGTTGTCTCGGAACAGGGGAGAGGGTTCAGTTCTTGCTCCCTTACCGTCCCCTCCCCACAGAACAGTAAAACACAACCCCCCACTCGTGGTGGGGGGGTCCCCACTTGGGTGAGGCAGCAAATCCAATCCCCTCCCTCCTCCAGACCCAGGAGCGCAGAGCTTGGTCTGCAGTGGCTAGGAGATGTGAACAACCTCTTTTGGCATACAGGAGGTCGTGGGTTCCATCCATACCCGGACGTCTGCTGCTGTATATTTGGAGTGTGCATGTTCTCTCTGTGGTCGCGTGGATTTTTCTCTGGGTCCTCCGGGTTTTCCCCTCCACATTTAGAATGAACATCACGCGTTTACAGTTTTTGGCCACTATAAATTTCCACTTGATAAGCCGCTTCATTGGGCTATCATTTGTGATAGCCAGTTCGCTTCTGAAAAAAAGAGTTACATAGCTCAGTGAGCCTTACCTGGTAAAATGGAAACAGTTTAGTTGAAGTTCTTCCCCCTTTATCTTCCCCATCCCCACACAACCCCCCCCCCCCCCGCTGGTGGTGGTCCCCACGTGTGTGGGGCAGCGAGCCCAATCCCCCGTTTCGGGACTTCTGTCCGCAGAGTTTCTGTACCGCCCCTCCCTGCGTCGCGGTTTGTGCTCTGTCCCGGGCTCTTATTGAAATAGAATAAAAACGTGTGTGTGTGTGGCGGGGCTGGGTGGCATGCCCCCGTGTGTCTCCGTGTGTCCGGCGAGCAGGCTTTGGGATCACGAGCAAGCTCTGGGACTTCCCCTTCCAGACGCTCATCCCCAAGGAGACGTTTGAGAAGTCTCACTGACGCCCGCGCGGCAAGCCGCTGCCACCGCTCCTCCTCCTCCTCTCCCTCACCGGGGCAACGTCTCGATTCTCAAGACCGGTCGTCTCACTCCGGCCCGCAGCGATGGGGGGGGGGGGGGGATACGGTGGGGGGGATATGGGGGGTAGGCGGCGGGGGGTGTGTGTGAGTGGGGAGGGGGCGAACGCCGCCACTTTGACCTCCGCAGCATCGAGGGGATCATCTCCTCCCCCGCCCTGCCGCTCTTCTCTGTCTCACCGAGTCCGTGCCTTTGATGATGATGATGATTGTTGATTTCACTATTTACATATCTCCCATTCTACTGCAAAGTCCTTCACACACGAGGATCCCTCCCTTTGTGCATCCTCCCACCCTTGACCTCCCACCCTTGACCTCCCACCCTTGACCTCCCAGGCATGCCCCCCACCAACCAATATACTACTCCGCCCCCCCCACGGTCACTTGCCATCGCTACTCCTGGCACGTCCGTCACCGGGCCCCTGTCCATCTCTGCGAGCCCCCCCCCACCCTCACCGCCACCCCTCCCACTACCCCTCCTCCCCACCCCCACCTCGTGTGTTTATTGTAAAAAAAAATAATATAGAAAAAATGGTGAAGTGGCTAATGAGAATTAGCGGCGATGTTGCTGCTCCCCCACGCTTTCCGGCACGGCGCACTGTGATTGGCTTTTGCTCTGTGATGCGACTGATTGGCCCGTCTGCCCACCCGTGTAGATATATATAATATGTGTGTGTGCGCGTGCGTGTGTAATAATTGTTTAATCGACGCATCCCGTTTATATATAATCTGCATATACACCATCGCCTTTACTTTCATGTTGGTATTTTTTTCTAAACTTTTTTTTATTAACGCAACCAACCACCCCCCTCTCCCCCCTCCCCCCCCCCGTCGATAACCGACGGGTTACGGAACGGACGCAGTAACGTGGAACGGTGCACAAGCCCTCTCGCTCTGTGTTGTGCCTTGAAACATCACGGGAACCCTGGGGGTCATCCACCAGGGTCAGCCACGGTCTGGCGAGCGACCGGGGAAGGCAAGGGTCAGGCTGGGGTCAGGCTGGGGTTATCCAGGGTAAGGTTGGGGTCAGGCTGGGTTAACCAGGGTCAAGCCGGGGTCAACCAGGGTTAGGCCAGGGTCAACCAGGGTCAGGCCGGGGTCAGCCTGCGGTCAACCAGGGTCAGGCCGGGGTCAACCAGGGTCAGGCCGGGGTCAGGGTGAGAGTGTGCGATGGTAGAAACGGAGCCATAATAATAATGCCTGGGAATGAACGCGCGGCACGAAGCTCGGTGTTTGTGCGCTACAATAAGCTGGTGTCGAGATGGCCGTCGCCACTATTTATGGCTCCTAAAGCATCTTAACTTCTCGTTGCTATTTTTTGCGTTAAATTTATTTTAATTTAATTTACACTTCGTACCTTCAGTTTTCTCCCCCCCTCCCTCCCCCACCACCACCTCTGCTGTTGTTGTAACAACGAAATGGGAGCAATGACGTCTACCGACTTTGAGTTCCTGTGTTCGACGCGCCGCGCGCGTGAGACCCGCCAAGAGGGTTACAGACGGGGTGCCCGCAACGCCTCGCTCGTGCCAATCGCCTCGGGGGTAGACTCCTGCCCTCTTAGGGGACCACCACACCCCCCCCCCCCGATCCTCTGTAAGAATGTGTGTTTGGCCTACTCTTTCGGATGATCTCGGGAGAGGTTGTGGCGGGGGAGGGGGGGGTTGGAGAAGGTGGGGGGGGGTACCCATACTTTACTGCAGTGCATGCAACCGCCGATTGATGATCTTGTAAACCAATTTACTGGCGAGAAAAAAAGAAATGTCTTAATCGCACCCACGGTGTCCTCTCACCCTGCCGTGCGCCCCCCCCTCCCTGCCACCCACTCCGGGGGTGGGGAGGCCGGGAAATAAAAAAAAAATCCTCGCTGAGTCGTTGCCTGAACGGAGTGAGCTCGGGGGGGGGGCTGAGCCGGGGGGGTGGGGGGGCGGCGAGCGACAAAATGCAAACAGAGCAACTTTTTTAAAAAATGCCATAGCCTATTTTGTGAATAATAAACTTTAAAAGAAACTATATATATGTACGTTGGGGGTAACAACTTTGTAGGTTTTAAAGAAAAGGAACGTGAATAAATGTAAACTGTATTATCTGCCCGATTGGTGCGCGCCTCCTTTGTTCTTTGATGCGCAACCCCACAAAGGTGCCCCCCAGGCGGCATAGCCTGCGCACGCTGCCGGGGCAAGTGTGCGCGTGTTTTGACGAATGGAACCAACGGAGTCCGGGGCGCTGCCAGGGGGTGGTGTGGCCGGAGCCACCCCGCCAGGCTGCCTCGCGCAACCCCAAGACAAAGATCACCCGCATGGCCTCAACAGACTTTGTGTCCGTGTGGACCGGCTCTGGCTCCTGCCACCATGAGGGGTGGACAGTCCTCTACTCGGGGCAGGAGACTGCCAAACAACAGGGTGTGGCTCTTCTTCTGAACAAATGGCGGGGTCGGAAGCGAGTCTATCCATACGGCAAACACTGCTCGCCTCCTCACGAAGTGGTACTCGATTTAGCGACCCCACTGGGATGATGGGCTGAGTCAAGTCCCCCCCACCCCCAACCGGTAGGATTTGAACTCGCGACCTTGTGATTGCGAACCGCTGAGCCTTAACAGACTGCTGGGGCAAGTGCTGTTGACGAGCGCCTTAGAAGGTCGGCACGGCACACGAGGGGACGGGTGGCCAGAACCACGCCCGGCCGCCTTTGTCTCCCCAGTAATGATATTTACACACCGCACCAGGTACTCACTTAAGGCCGAGTCGACCTAGGAGAGGCCCTGAACCGATTCAAATGGTCGCCACCGTTGTTGGGCGTGAGCGGGGATCGATCGAACGCGGTCGGGTTCGTAGCTTCGGAGTGCAGCGTGCTAACCACTGCGCCACCGCTCCCCCGCCCCCCACCATCTCCACTCAAACAAAATCAACAGCACAATCGGTGAATGGGATTTTTGGCTCTTCCCAATGGGCGAATACAATTATTACTAAGGATTATTTATTACTAATTTGTATTTATTACAAATTATTCATTACTAATTCTAATTTATTACTAATTATTATTTACTACTATTTATTTTTATTACTAATGATTATTTATTACTAATTATTATTTATTACAAACTATTATCCAATACTAATTCTTATTTATTACTAATTATCTACTACTAATTATTATTTATGACTAATTATTACTTATTACAGATTATTATCTAATACAAATTATTATGTATTACTAATTATTATTAAATACTAATTATTTATTTATTTCACTTCGAGCCTGGTGTCATCCACTTCCTCCGGTGCTCCGCGAATCATCGCTTCCCCCTTTGGGCCTAGCCCCCCCCCCGGGGTCCCATCGGCGATCAGCGATCAGCGGTGGGTGCTGGCACCTGCCCGGAGTCGAACTGAGCCATGGAGGCGGTGGCGTCGTTCGTGGCCGCGGTCTTCCTCGTGGCGAGGGCGTGGGGCGCCGCTCCGGGCATTCAGCTGCGCATCTCACAAGGCGGCTTGGATTACGGTGACACTGTGTGTGTGTGTGTCACTCTGTGTGGGTGTGACACTGTGTGTGTGTGTGACACTGTGTGTGTGTGTGTGACACTGTGTGTGTGTGTGTGTCACACTGTGTGTGTGTGACACTGTGTGTGTGTGACACTGTGTGTGTGTGTGTGACACTGTGTGTGTGTGCGGTTTCAGGAAAGGGCGGTCCTGCACAGATGCCATATTTTCTGTCCGTCTGCTACAGCAGAGGTGTAGGGAATTCCAAAAAGACCTACATCTCTGCTTTATTGACCTGGTCAAGGCCTATGATACCATCAGTAGGACTGGGCTCTGGGTTGTTCTTCGTGCTTTCGGAGTCCCTGACCCTCTGCTCACGATCATTAAGGACCTTCATGATGGTGAGCGGGCCCGGGTAAAACTACGTGGCCGGGAGTCGGAGCCTTTCCCTGTACACCTTGGGGTGCGACAGGGATGTCCTTTGGCTCCCACATTATTTAACATCTATTTCGACTGCGTAGTTCGTGAAGCCTTCAATAGCTGTACCGGGGGAATTTCCATTTGGTACAGATATAATGGGAGGCTGATCGACGCCCGGGTGCGATCAAGGGATGGCTCCCTATTGGTCAACCACGTTATGTATGCCGATGATTTGGTAATAGCTGCTCATTCAGAAGAGGAGTTGGAGACGCTGCTGCTGAGACTGGAGCGTGCCACTAAGAGGTGGGGCCTTACCATCAGCCCCACCAAAACTAAGCACCTGCCTGGGTATTTTGTACCATCGGACACTCCACCCCCACAACTCCCAATTGGTGATGGGGCAGTTGTGGAAAGAGTGGAGAGTTTCCCATACCTGGGCAGTGTGCTTATGACCGGCTCCAGTTTATCAGCAGAGGTCTCACTCCGAATCAGTCGAGCGGCAATATCTTTTCATCGGTTGCGTAACGCTGTGTGGAAGCTACCTGGTCTGTCGCTCCGCACGAAGCTTCAGGTTTTCTCGGCCACGGTCATTCCCTCCCTTCTCTACGCTTGCGAAACGTGGACCCCCCTAGTGGAGCATCTTCGCCGGTTGGAAACATTTAGGCTGGCCTGCCTACGATCCATCCTGGGTTTAACCAGGCTGGATTGTGTGAGGAGCTCACAAGTCCTTGAAAGATCTGGGCAAAGTCCCATCAGTGAGCTCCTCCGGCAGGCAAGGCTGCGTTGGCTGGGTCATGTAGCCCGCATGCCCAGCCACCGCATGCCTAAACAGCTTTTGTTCGGCCGGATCGAGGGGGCTAAACGGGCGCGGCACGGGCTAGAGAAGAGATGGAGTGATGTGGTACAGGAGGACGTGGAGCTGAGTGGACTTGCCGATGACTGGTACCAGCGGTGTCAAGATCGGCCTCAGTGGAGGAGGCTCGTGAAGGACGCTACTGGGCAGTTGGAGGCAGTCGCCCTCCAACAACAACGGAGGGCGGAGGAGCGACGCTCACAACAACGAGCGGAGCGCCGGGTGGCTAAAGCACAGCAAGTTGGTACAGTAGGGGGCACAGGTGGTGCATCAGCCAGTCATCTCGGTCATCTCGGTCAGTCGACCCGTGGCACCTGGGTCTGCCCCGTGACCTCCTGCCAGCGGGCGTTCGACACTTCACGTGGCCTCAAGGTGCACATGGCCTGGCACAAGCGTCGTGGTGACGTCACCGCCACTTAGTGGCGAATGGCGGTTGTTGTTGTTGTTGTGTGTGTGACACTGTGTGTGTGTGTGTGACACTGTGTGTGTGACACTGTGTGTGTGTCACACTGTGTGTGTGTGTCACACTGTGTGTGTGTGTGTCACACTGTGTGTGTGTGACACTGTGTGTGTGTGTGACACTGTGTGTGTGTGTGTGACACTGTGTGTGTGTGTGACACTGTGTGTGTGTGTGACACTGTGTGTGTGTGTGACACTGTGTGTGTGACACTGTGTGTGTGTGTGACACTGTGTGTGTGTGTGACACTGTGTGTGTGTGTGTCACACTGTGTGTGTGTGACACTGTGTGTGTGTGTGACACTGTGTTTGTGGGGAGCAGTAGTGTAGCGGTTAGCGCGCTGCGCTATGAACCCGGCGACCCGAGTTCGATTCCCGCTCACGGCCAACACCAGTGACGATTATCTGAACAGGTCCTGGGCCTCCCCTGGGTCGAGTCAGCCTCAAATGAGTACCTAGTGCGGTGTGTAAACATCATCACTAGGAGCCGACACGGCGACTCGTGGGGATACACTCACAGAGATATTGCGCAACTTACAGCACGATCATCGTCGCATGCAGAACATTGATATCGCGTCGTGTCGGGAAACTCACACGGTGGAATCTTTATTGGGTACGTACCCAAACTTCCACGTGATGAGCCACTTCGATGAGCTCTCATTTGTGGGCCTTACCCGGTTAAATAGAAAAGTTAATTGTTTCGACCTTCACAAAACGGTACTGATTTTATCAACCCCCGGAAGGATGATGGGCTGAGTCAACCACCGCCCCTCCCCCCAACCTTCCGATTGCGACACCCCGGGGGTGGGGCGGGAGGGGGGTTGGTTGGGGGTGGTGGACTTCCAAGTTTCCCAAAGGGAACTTCTATTTCCACGGGCACACCGCAGGCCACGTGGCAACTCTCACCCCCGCCCCTCCGGGAAGCCGCGAAGGCCGCCGCTGAGTCGCCAACGTGGGGGGGGGGGGGGTGCTGGACTGCTGGGACCCCCCCCCCCACCCTTGTCAATGTGCACTCCACAAGAGATGGGGAAAGATGCAGACGAGACGGATGTTAGTGAGATGAGAGAAGAGTTACAGAGATCAGCATGGGAATGAGAAAGATGAATTATACGTGTTTTACGTTCATCAGATGGCATCGTATTATTGACGTGTGCTGCTGTGAGGATGGCCGCCCAAGTTGGCGTCTTGATGCGCGATGCGACCTTGACGAGGTCAGTGGCGAGGCGCTGTCGTTCAGTTGTGGGGAGGGCTTTGTTCGTCACGAGCGCGAAGTTTCACTGTGTTCTTTGAGCAATCCAACGCAGCTCGGCCAAGCCATTGCTAGTAATGTTACACAAAATTGAAACAATCCCGGACCTCTGATGTCCTTGGGGTGGCTGCCGGAGATCACCCAAGACGCCTCGTCAACAACACGAGGACCATTCCGGGCAAACCGGGACAGGTGGCAACCGCACTGAGAGCCCGTGCACAGAACGCCTTTGCCGATATCACGTATGACGTCTGCCTGGGAGGTGTGCGTGTGGTGTGTGTGTGTGGTGTATGTGTGGTATGTGTGTGGTGTGTGTGTGTGGTATGTGTGTGGTGTGTGTGTGGTGTGTGTGTATTATATGCAGTATATAGGTGTGTGTGTGGTGTGTGTGTGTGGTATGTGTGTGGTGTGTGTGTGTGGTGTGTGTGTGTGGTGTGTGTGTGTGGTGTGTGTGTGTGGTGTGTGTGTGTGGTGTGTGTGTGTGGTGTGTGTGTATTATATGCAGTATATAGGTGTGTGTGTGTGGTGTATGTGGTGGTATGTGTCTCTTTGTGGGGAGCGGTAGTGTAGTGGTTAGCGCTACGCTGCGCTACGAACCCGGCGACTCGGGTTCGATTCCCGCTCACGGCCACCAACACCACCGGGTGACGATTATCTGAACCCTGTCCTGGGCCTCCCCCTAGGTCGACTCAGCCTCAAATGAGTACCTGGTGCGGTGTAAACATCGCCACGAGGGAGACAAAGGCGGCCGGGCGTGGTGCTGGCCACCCACCCCCTCGTGTACCGTTCCAACCATCATAGGTGCTCGCTAACAGCACTTGCCCAACAGTCTGTTACAGGCTACACGGGGGATCTTTGTCTTTATATGCGCAGTCGCCCTCCAACAACAACGGAGGGCGGAGGAGCGACGCTCACAACAACGAGCGGAGCGCCGGGTGGATAAAGCATAGCAAGTTGGCACAGTAGGGGGCACAGGTGGTGCATCAGCCAGTCATCTGGGTCATCTCGGTCAGTCGACCCGTGGCACCTGGGTCTGCCCCGTGACCTGCCAGCGGGCGTTCGACACTTCACGTGGCCTCAAGGTGCACATAGCCTGGCACAAGTGTCGTGGTGACGTCACCGCCACTTAGTGGCGAATGGCGGTGGTTGTTGTGTGTATGCGTTTATTGGTGTGTGTGTATCTATGTGGGAGGTAGGTGTGTATGTGTCTATGTGGGAGGTAGGTGTGTGTGTGTCTATGTGGGAGGTAGGTGTGTGTGTCTATGTGGGAGGTAGGTGTGTGTGTCTATGTGGGAGGTAGGTGTGTGTGTATGTGTCTATGTGGGAGGTAGGTGTGTGTATGTCTATGTGGTAGGGGTGTGTGTGTCTATGTGGGAGGTGTGTGTGTGTGCGTGTGGGGGAATTTGCAGCCGCACCCGGGAATTCCCCGGCCCCCCAGCCCGCCGGGATGTTTATTTCGAGGCATCTCAAAACACTTCCTCGTTACGCAGCGAGGCGTGGCGTGGCGGCACAGTAGTAGACCCAGGAAGACCTCAGCAGCGCACAGGTAGACCAGGTGTTGCACAGGCAGACCAGGTGTTACACAGGCAGACCAGCTATTACTCAGGCAGACCAGGTGTTGCACAGACAGACCAGGTGTTACTCAGGTAGACCAGGTGTTGCACAGGTAGACACGGTATCACCACCACCTCCCTCCGTCACCATGCCTCTGCGCCTGGTGTCTCTGCGGCTGCTGCTGCTGCTGTGTCTCTGCCTGGCGGTGCCGAGCAGAGTTCAGGCCGGCAGCCCCGACACCGCTGGGTTCATGGTGAGACTCACCGTGCCCGGACTTGACTACGGTGAGTCAGACTCGTGGCCAGGGTGCGGGGTGCATGCCGCTGTGCAGGTTGGCGACATCCCCTCACCTGCCACGTGTTGGAGAGCTGGCACCAGTGACGTAACGAGCGCGGGGGGGGGGGGCAGGGGGTGCCCCCCCTCATCTCACCACTGGTGACCAACGTCACGGTTCAGAGGCCCCCTTGACGACCGCCGTGATGGGATTTGTTTATTTTGAAGAAAACACAAATGTTGTGAAGAGGATATTATTGATAAACATGCATGTGCTACTTTGTGTGTGTGAGCGTAACTTTTGCGTAGCTAGAGATGCGTTATTGGAAGTGACAAGGTAGAGTTTTAACCGCAAAAAAACGTCAATGCAACGTTACTTGCTTTGAATGACAGTAACTTGACGAAAATAACATTGGACTGTAGAACTCCGTTAAAGGGATATTTATTTCATGAGATACGCGTCAATTACATTGCAAAGAGATACAACTTCTGCGGAGCTGTGGCGGCTGCATTTAGCCAACACGGAGCGCGGGGCCCCTACAGCGTTAGATGTTCGAGGCCGTGAGCGCAACGACGACGATGGGATTAGGGCAAGCGGAGCCGCGATCTAGAGCAGCCTCGAGGTGCTGCCAGGAGACAAATCAAATACTGGGGCCTCACCTGAGGGATTGATGCACCCCCTGAGCTGATAATATAGTTACTACGCCACTGATAATGTAGTTACTACGCCACTGATAATGTAGTTACTACGCCACTGATAATGTAGTTACTACACCACTGATAATGTCGTTACTACGCCACTGATAATGTAGTTACTACACCACGGATAATGTAGTTACTACACCACTGATAATGTAGTTACTACGCCACTGATAATGTAGTTACTACACCACTGATAATGTAGTTACTACGTTACTGATAATGTAGTTACTACACCACTGATAATGTAGTTACTACACCACTGATAATGTAGTTACTACACCACTGATAATGTAGTTACAACACCACTGATAATGTAGTTACTACGCCACTGATAATGTAGTTACTACTCCACTGATAATGTAGTTACTACACCACTGATAATGTAGTTACTACACCACTGATAATGTAGTTACTACACCACTGATGATGTAGTTACTACACCACTGATAATGTAGTTACTACACCACTGATAATGTAGTTACTACACCACTGATAATGTAGTTACTACACCACTGATAATGTAGTTACTACACCACTGATAATGTCGTTACTACACCACTGATGATGTAGTTACTACACCACTGATAATGTAGTTACTACACCACTGATAATGTAGTTACTACACCACTGATAATGTAGTTACTACGCCACTGATAATGTAGTTACTACTCCACTGATAATGTAGTTACTACACCACTGATAATGTAGTTACTACACCACTGATAATGTAGTTACTACACCACTGATGATGTAGTTACTACACCACTGATAATGTAGTTACTACACCACTGATAATGTAGTTACTACACCACTGATAATGTAGTTACTACACCACTGATAATGTAGTTACTACACCACTGATAATGTCGTTACTACACCACTGATGATGTAGTTACTACACCACTGATAATGTAGTTACTACACCACTGATAATGTAGTTACTACACCACTGATAATGTCGTTACTACGCCACTGATAATGTAGTTACTACACCACTGATAATGTAGTTACTACACCACTGATAATGTAGTTACTACACCACTGATAATGTAGTTACTACTCCACTGATAATGTCGTTACTACACCACTGATGATGTAGTTACTACACCACTGATAATGTAGTTACTACACCACTGATAATATCGTTACTACTCTACTGATAATGTAGTTACTACACCACTGATAATGTAGTTAATACGCCACTGATAATGTAGTAACTATGTCACTGATAATGTAGTTACTACGCCACTGATTATAATGTAGTTACGACACCACTGACTGCTACCATGTGTATCATGTTGGGATCTCTCTCTGTCTCTCACAGGTCGGAGCGTGGCTGTTGGGATCCTGGTTCAGAAGCTCCATGGCATCTCGATCCCGGACCAGAGCGGCTCTTCTGGCAAGATCCACTACACCCTGTCAGGGTGAGTGTGGGTTTGTGTTGCCCCAAATTATCATCACAAACCCACTTGGGGGGGGGGGGTGGGGCGAGGGGGTTATTGACTCCAGGACCAGGATGGTGCCCCCCACTCATTAAGAGCCACTTTGGTTGAGTTATCGTTTGTGGTCGCCAGGTCGCTGCTGAAGAAGTGCTACAAAGCTCAGTGCGCCTTACCTGGTAAAATATATAGTCCATAGTTCCTTTATATTTCAAGCTAAAGAATTGCTCACCCCATTCCCCCGACCCCTTTCTGAAAAGCTGCCCCTCTCCCCCCCCCACCTATAAAAGGGTTTCCGTACGATGTGTCGTCCTGTCACCTGTAAAGGATTCTCCATTAGGGGCGGGCCGGTGGCTCAGAGGTCAGAGGTCAGAGCTGGCAACGCTGACAGGCATCATCATCATCACCATCACGATCCATGGGCAGATAGCCCGTAGTAGGTGTCCACTGCAACATGTCGTCATTTGTTTCCACCTTTCCTCTCTGTCTTGTCGTGGCAAAGTGCTCAAGTAGTGGCCACATCTTTCTGGCAACGATCTCTTATGATGCCGTCGTCAAGGCCATTCTCAACGACGACGACAACACTTTCAATTGTGTGCAATGTGGACAGGCGTGGTTCTAACCGGGTTCTCGCGTGGAGCGAGATGATGGTCTCAGCTGGGTGCCAATGAGGCCTCAAGCACGGGCGGAGCAGTGTTCGTCACAAATGTGACGCTGATTCTGCTCTGAAACTGGATTCTACATCATGATACATTCCAGCTCTGAGTCTAAAAACATAGATATTGTTTCGACCTTGTAGCAGCCTTTTCACACCTCCGATTAGCACGGTTGGCTACGTACGGGGCGAAAGAAGTTCAACATACTGTACGTAGATACATAATAAAGGTTATTGGGGTTAGATCGTGACAGTATAAATGTGGTGTCGTTAGCCCGCCACCACCCGACACAGCCAGCCAGTAAGGTTTGTCACTTAAACAAAACTTGCCAATTAGTTACTACTTTCGCCCACCGTTGTGTTGGAGGGTAAAGCCACAACATTTACCACTTGAGTACCGAGACGTGTCGCTGGTAGTTACATTGTCCAGCATCAAGCGAGCGATTTGCCAGAATAGTGAAGAGAGCCACCTGGTTCCGGTCTTAAATAGAGCAAGATGGCACTACGACTGTGAGCCACTCAGGTGCGGAGAGCAGAGGGCGTTCATTGTAATTATGTAACTATAGACAGTTAATCACTGTCAATTAGCATGTGATGCAATTGTAAGGTGTATTACTTAATGATATGCTTCCAGGCTGCAATAAGCCTGTAGCTGTCAGAGCAGTTAAAGTTATTTTGTATTTCTCTCAATTTCAATAGATTCTCGAATTAGTCTCGGCCAGCAGTAATGTGTTCTACACAACACTTCGACGTTTTCAAGTCATTGCATGTCTTTGTTGCCAAGCATGTTCTGCAACTGCCGGCAGTTGTGTGTGTGAGCAAATATTTATTTATTGTTCTTTTAGTCTAATGCTAATGTTTCGTCCCGTCTGTCCAGCATAGCATTTACCACACGAGCAATTAAAATAACATACAAATGAATAACCTCGTACCGTGTGTGAACAGATATGGTGGGGAGACAAAGGCGGCTGGGTGGGATGTTGGCCGTGCCACCACCGTTGGCGCCCTGCCGGCGTTTGCGAACCACAGTTGCTCCAACAGCCAGCTGGAGGCTGCACAGGGGACCTTTATCTATCTTTTGTGTTCCGTGTGTGGTCAGGATGCACATCACCGACTTCACGATGCCCAGCACGGCGCTGGGTTTCGTTCCGGGCTCGGGGCTCAAGTTCAGCTTCAGCGGAGCGTCGGTGTCGCTGTCCGGGGATTGGCATTACAAGGCGCTGTTCGTGTGAGTCAAGCACAGAGACGCACACTCACCGAGATGGCCATGGCTGTCCGTGGTTCTGATCCCGTGGAGTTCAACCTGTTCCTAAGAGGATCAGTGCTGTCCGTGGTTCTGATCCCGTGGAGTTCAACATGTACCCTAAGAGGACAGTGCTGTTCGTGGTTCTGATCTTTTTTTTATTGGGTGCAATTGTGAAACAACAGCCAGACACGAGTACATCTAATCGGCACAATCATTGATTCACTGCAACTCAAAGACTCACTCCTACAAGACGTGTGGTGAAGTTAGCAGATGTACCATGTGCTCGGCGTTCGAAGGCCTGAAAACCAGAATCAGTGTTCAGGGAGGCAGTTCCATATCCGGACAGCAGTAAAGGGTGCTTCCGTTCAAGGAGGCATGTTCTATAATCTTTTGTTCTTTAGGTAAAGTCACGTAGGTAGAAATAAAATAAATCACGAAGTTCCGAACGCAACACAAGCGCCCATCTTCAGGTGAAAATCGCGACAGCTGCAACGTCTGCTGCGAGCAGTCACGAAAGCTTCAAATCAAGATTGGAGCATGTTCTGGCAACTGGGGAGGCAAGGGCGTGGTTTGGCAGGGTTGTGCGTAATCGGGTGGCACGGCGTTTTCCATATGGGGGACAACTCACTGTGTTCGTGTCGGATGCACGCAGGAAGGACAGCGGCTCGTTTGACATGCGCATGAGCGGGATGTCGCTGTCCGCCGTGCTGGTGCTGTCCCGCGATGCCGCGGGGAGGCCGTCGGTCAGCGCCGGTGGCTGCAGCAGCGAGGTCGGCGACGTCGACATCAAGTTCCACGGCGGGGCCAGGTGACTGCAGTGGCATCAAAGCTGCGTGTTGAATCAACGTCGTCACGCGTTTAGATGATTCCGGCGACAACTTTGCACGTGACGATGAGCCACTTCGCTAAGCTCTCATTTGTGGCCAGGTCGCTTCTGAAAAATAAGTTGATATCTCAGTGGGCCTTAGCTGGTAAGATACAAACAATTGTTTCGTTTTTTATATATGTAATAATCTTTCTTGAGACGGCTTCGGAATCGGTCCTTTTATTTCCACTCCACAATACACTTTGCTCACTCACTCTCCGTTGCTGGCAAACAACGGAGAGAGGACAGACCACGCACTAAGTCCCCACCACGCACGTAGCAATCCCAGCCCCCGTCCGCGCGTGACCCTGCTCTTGTCAGTTTCAGTCTGCTCCCGATCGTTCTCCCTCACTCGCTCTTAATACCTTCGTCCCGTGGTCCCCCCAGCCAGTCGTTCATGGACAGCCTCGACCGTTCTCGATGGTTCCCTGTCAATCCCGGGACCACGCCCCTCATCCGGCTCCCCATTAGCTGGGGCCTCGAATGGCCAGGCCAATCACTCCTGATGACATGTCGTGATCACGCCTGGGCCATGGTCCCTATCTCAACCCTTATTGGCTACAAGCAGAACCGGCAAGCCAATCCCCACGTGAACCCTCTATGGCTGTTATTACATATATTTTCCCAAGTGATTTGCTTAACTTTCCTATACTTTGCACTCCCATCGTGGTTGTGTATTATTTGTTCTTGTAACGTTCTGACTCGCCCCCTTACTGGACATCTGTGAAAAAGAGCTTCATAGCTCATTGGATTCCTTCCGTAAAAATTCTGATTCTGAAAAATATATATTCTGAATTACAATCGCGGAATCAGCACTCGGCTCAACGTGTTACTGAATTGTCTCCTCCTCTTCCCCCACGCGGTTATTCCACTCATGTTGCGGAGTTCCGCCCTCCTTGCCAACCTTCTCCACGCTGCCCTGCCCTCTGCGCCATCTCTCTTCCGCTCCTTGGGCCGTGTCTGATCGCACCACATCGCCCCACCCCCACCACGTTTGATGCCTTTCCCTTGATCTATTTCCTTCCACTTGCATCACTTGCACCTTCTGACCCACATACTTTTCTCTCTCATCTTCTCTGCGATTTCCACCACCTCGAGTCTTACTCTCACTTCTTCATTTCTCACGCCCCTGTCCTTCCTTGTTTAACCCAACATCCACCGCAACATCCTCATCTCTGCGACTGCCGTAGCTTGGTCCTCCCTCGTTCTTGTGCACCAGCCCTCAGCCCCATCCAACAGCACCAGCCTCACCCTTCACCCAAACTGGGACCCTCTTATAACACACCACACCAGGCCTCTCTCGCCATTTCAGCCATACAGCCCTTGTTCTTATTCTCAACTCTCCTTCCAGTGATCCATCGGCAGACATCGTTGCACCCAGGTGCTTAAACTCGTTCGTCTTCATTAACTGGTTACTTACAATTTGCAATCCTCCTTTTGCATTATTTACTTTGCAATTTGCCACCGTGTACTCTGTCTTTGTCCAACTGATCCTCAACCCATCCCCTTCAATCTCTTGCATCCAGATCTTCAAATCATCTTCCACTACCCCTCTGCTTTCACCGCATCGCCACAATGTCGTCTGCGAACAGCATCCACCAGGGGGGCTCCTTCTGAATGTCTCTCGTGAGTGTGTCCAGCACCAGGATGATGAGCAGGAAGGGGCTCAGGGCGGAGCCTTGCCCACTCCCGCTTTGACTCGAAAGCTCTCCAACACTCCACGGCTGCTTCGCGCTTTCATTATCCCACCTTCATACAGACCCTGGATCAGCGGGACCTCCACCTCAGCAATACCTCTTCTTCTCCTACACCACCAGACCAGCTCTCTTGGCACCCTGTCGTACGCTTTCTCGAGATCAATAAACACCGACATGCAGGTCCCGTGTCTTCTCTCTGCACTTCTCCATCGATACTCTCAGTGCACAGATCGCATCCGTTGTTGACCTTCCCTGTCTGAATCCCAACTCTCGCCAACATCCACCAGCTTCCTCAGTCTCCTTGCTATGATAGATGTTTATGTCTGCACGTTTTCTCTTCGTCCCTCCCCCGGCACCTCCATTGAGCGTGGTTGGCTGCCTACGACACGGAATAAGTTCGACAGAGGCACATACTAATCTCGCCAGTTCAAACAAATTCTCCCTCTAGTACCCGATTAGTGTGGCTGATATTCTTGCAGCGATTGATTGATGTCATCTGCGGGCCTTTTAAAAGCGTCGGGGCCTCATTGCGGCCATGGGCCATACACTGCAGCCTATGATGGGCCTAGGTTTCCAAACCCCAAGGTTTAAACGATTGTTGTTGTGTGTGTGTGACAGCTGGCTGTACAACCTCTTCAAACACCTAATCGAGGATAACATACGAGATCACCTGAAGGGTCAGGTATGTATGTATGGATGTGTGTTGAACTTCTTTTGTACCGTACGTAGCCAACCGTGCTAATTGGAGGGGTGGGGAAGGACAACAAACTAAACACAATAAGCAGTTCTAAAGAAATGAGTTTTGAATCCGAATTTGAAAGTGCATAGCACCAGTGGCTTGCTCATATCAGAAGAGCATTCCAGAGGGCCGCAGAAGAAGATTTGAAAGCGGCCGATGCGATGACCGCCGTCTCCGTCCGATGGCGAGTTAAACGTAACTGCGAGGACGGCCGGAGTTCGCGTGATCGTTCACGCTCCTTGACGAGATTAACAAGGAATTCTGCTTCAGTTGTGGCGAGCGCTCTCTGTGTAATGCGTGCGACCTTATATGAGTGCGACAGGTGTGAACACCGGCACCGTCTTCACGCGTGTGTGTGTCTGCGAGCACCTATTAAGGTCGCGATGCCACCAGAGTGGGTGGTATGGCCAGGACCACGAACACGCCACGCCAACTTGTTGTTCTCTGTTCAATATGGCTAAATTCCAGCTCTGAGAATGAAAACATCGGTTTGCCTGTCACACGACGAACATCACTCTCATGTGCAGAGCGGGTGGGGAAAGTCCTGCCCTTTGCCGTGTGTGTGTGTGTACTTGAAGAAGAGATCTCAGAGGTAGCTCTGGGGTATCCGCTTCCGTGGGCCGTTCTGTGTGGACCCGAGAGTCACTTGCAGAAGAAGAAGAGATCTCAGAGGTAGCTTTGTGATATCCACTTCCGTGGGTATATTCTCGAATAACGCGGAGGCTCCGGACTGCTCTTGCGCAAGAGCAGTGTTGCAACGACGCAGCACCCGGCAGCAGCACGCGCGGGGCTGACATCGGGGCAGAGGTCGCAAACAGGTTTTGATTCCTTACCTGTACCTGTACCCGTACCCGGCCGCACCAGGGTCGCAAACGGGTACCCGTACCCTACCCGTACCCGTACCCTACGCGATACCCGGCCGGGTACGGGTAGCCGGGTATCGGGTAGGGTACGAGTATCGGGTACCCGATTGCGACCTCTGGGATGAAGCCATGTTGCAGGTGCGGGTGGGTTGATTCTAGGAACTTGAATTGTGAGAAGAGACAAGACGTTGGGAAATGAGTGACAAACGGTGACTCACCAGTGACTCACGGCCTACCCTTACCCGGCCGGGTACGGGTAGCCAGGTATCAGGTAGGGTACGGGTATCGTGTACCCGATTGCGACCTCTGCATCGGGGTCAACGTGAACAGCAACAAAACACGGCGGTTGTGATGAGTTCACGAGCAACTGTGCTGCCCACGACCCCTGCCCCCCCCCTCTCTCGCAACAGCTGTGTGGTCAGGTGACCGAAGCGATCAACAGCGACCTGGAGAACAGCCTGCAGGAGATCCCAAGTGAGACCCCACGTGGGAGACACAACCCCATGGTTACTCGGTTCACCAGCGGTGTGGATTATTTACACATGCAAACTTTTAGGGGGTGGTGTTAACGCCCTCGCCTGGTGTACAGGAGGTCGTGGGTTCGATCCCGACCCTGACGCCTGCTGCTGTATATTTGGGGTTTGTGTATCTCACTCCCTATGGTCGCGTGGATTTTTCTTCGGGTCCTCCAGTTTTTCCCTCTATATATAGCTTAGTGGGCCTTACCTGGCAAAATTTTAGTGGGCTGACCTCGCCACACGGACAGGGATTCACTTCTCATGGAATGTTTTTTTCATTCTTTTCGGCGTCGCTGGTTTACACACCGAAGCAGGTGGCACGTGACGAGCAATATCTATGTACGCTGAACTTCTTTCACACCGTACGTAGCCAACTATGCTGATCGGAGGTGCTCGTAGTAGTAGCAGCCACAGCCATGAGCGACGGGCATCCTGGATGTGGCGTTACCGGCTGTGGATATTTTCGCGGGTAGACGTGGCTGAAATGAAGCCGGGCTGAGCGAGTGAAGCCAATCAATCCCCAGCGCTGCGATATTTCGGCGGCCCACACTTGAAAAGTAAATCATTGCAAGGGTTTTTGTGTGAAATAGGTCGTGGGTAAAAAAGTTTGTGTGTCAAAGAGTTTGTGGGTAAAAGAGTTTGTGGGTAAAGGCTACGCTTCCAGGGCCAAACTGTACATGTAGGGTGGGCGCGTGGCTTTTCCACTGCAACACAGCTCTCCAACACGGTGCCCAAACAGCAGCAAAAGGAAACAACACCTGAAAAGTGCGAGAGATGTGGGCCATGTGAAGGGTTGTCATGGTAACATGGCGAGCAATGGCGACGATGATGCCGATGTCGCATATGAAAGGTGGAATGTAGTTGTTACTGATGGTGTTTGATGATGATGGTGGTGTGGATGACGATGCTGATGATCACGATACAAGCCGAAGTTCAAGGTAGTGATGTCATTGTTACTGATGATTTATGATGACGCTCATGATGTTGACGTGTCCAAGAATTCATGTAAATGTCATTCTAAATGTGATCGTGACCCCAGTCACTGCCAAGGTGGACGAATTCACAGAGGTCGACTACTCGCTCCTGAGTCCTCCCGACACCCGCGCGGACATGCTGGACATGCCCTGCAAGGTGAGTGCACTCACCTGCCCACCACTCACCTTTCCACCACTCACCTGCCCACCACTCACCTGCTCAGTAACCCTGTACCGGTGACCAGGTTGCTGTAAGTGTCCTACCGAGCAGACCACTGTCTCTACGTCTCCGTGTCTCTATCCATGTCTCCATGTGTGTCTGTTTCTTTGCTTTTATGGCTTTATTTTGGTGATTTCGAAAACGTTTTTTGGTTTGGCCATGTTTGTTTGTTGTAGTACGGAGTTAGACTGATGGCCTTAATCTAAGTTGTTTTGTGGTTGTTGTTGTTGTTTGACTTGCATCCCACTGTGATTTTTGCACACAGCGTTGGTGTACGGTGCTTTTTCTGCAATATTTTGCTGTCTTTTCTTGGATTTTCTGTTTGCACATAGTCACTTAGTCAATTTAAGATGTTTTCTTGTTCGTGTTTTTGTTTTTTGTTTGTTGCGGTTGCACCCGATTCAAGAGCCGAATGGCTCACAGGGCTATACCGAATAAATAAACTTGAACTATATTTCTCCATGTCTCTATCCATCTCTTAAAATGTGACTCTGTGTGTCTATCCGTGTCTCTTTCTGTGTCTACGTGTCTCTCCGTGTCTCTACGTGTGTATCCGTGTCTGCGCTTCGCCCTGCAGGGTGAGTTCTACAGCCTGCAGCACCACTCCGAGTTCCCTGTCCCTGCGCCCCCCATGGATCTGGGCACCTCTGCTGACCGCATGCTCTACTTCGGCCTATCCGAGTTCCTCTTCAACAGCGCCGGCTACGCGTACCAAGCCTCCGGTGCCCTCACCTACATCATCACTGAGGCCATGGTGAGATACAGAGACCCTCCTCTTATCTGATGCAGAACCCTCATTTCATCCGATACAGAACTCCCATCTCATCTGATACAGAACCCTCATCTTATCTGATGCAGAACCCTCGTCTCGTCCGATACAAAGCCCCTATTCCATGCGTGTTGACATAATATTTAAATAAGTCTTATGACAAATTGCACTCCACCACACTCGCGACCGAATGCGTCGATAGTTTCAACTTGTAACGTGCCCCTGCTACACAGTATTCTCGCCCTCAGAGGCACGAGGACGAACCACGCTGGTGAGATGTTACCTAGTTTAACACGTAGGCTTTCGCGACCAATATTATTAATGATCAACGTTTTTGGGTTAGATCGCGTTATTTATAAATGTGTCGTAACCCTCCACCACCCGACACGGCCAATCAGCAAAAAAAAAGTGTCACGTTGACAAAAGACAAATAGTTCACTGCTTTAGCCCACCGGTGTGTTGAAGCGTGAAACCACAACATTTACATTTTTTTGAGTACGACGATTCGCTGGTAATTGCATCCAGCATCATCGGGTAATTCGCCAGAATGGTGAGGCTCTGCTCTGTCTCCCGGTCTTAAATAGAGCAGCAGCAGCAGGGTGACGTCATCATTTAACTCATCAGGTGCAACGATTTGAGGCGGAGGGGGGGTATTGTAATTATATACTAGATTAGTAATCAGGCAATTGTTCCGATGTTAGTTGTAGATTAGTAATCAGTTGTAATGTGTGTTATTGTAATTATATGCTACGTTAGTAATCAGTTAATTAGTGTTTGTTTCCCCTATAAGGAATTGTAATATGTATTATTTAATAATACGCTTCCAGGCCGCACTAAGCCTGCTATATTGGACAGACAGAGCGTAACATTAGTATAAGACTAAAATGGTTTGAAGGTGACATGTGGCAGCCAGGTGGTGAACTAGCACCAAATTCCCTCCCCTCCTCGCCAAGCTCTGCAGTCCTCAATATATCAAGGTGTTATCAGCCAACTCATGAGTGGGAGAGGAAATCAGAGCACCTACACGTGTGAGGGGGCAACACTCGATGCCGTACAGATGGATACCACACCACGTGTTTGCTGTGCCACCTTCCCTTGGCGAGCCTGGGAATGGCACCTCCTTGACACCCAACGTGCAGGGAGTTTTGCAACATTTTCTCGGTCATTCACCAGCTCTTGCTGCTGCTTCCGCCGTGCCGGATTACAGGCAGCCACTTGGGTAGCTGCCACCACCACCACCACCCGCGTTGAGGTGCCGTGGCTGCTGGCAAACGTGCTTGGCGTGACGCCGTGTTGTTGTGCCGCTGTGCACGTGGTCTCTGCTCGCAGCTGCCGAAGGATGCCCCCTTCCACCTCAACACCTCCAGCCTGGCGTCCATCGCTGTGAAGGTGCGTACAAGTGCCCCACAGCCTCTCGGCGCCGGCCGCTTTCACCCCTTTCCCACTGGCGCATCCGAGCCGAGGCATCGCGGCGCCCTCACGGTACTACGGCTGGTTTCTCCACCGGCTAGCGCCGTACCTCGCTGGAGGAGGCCCCATCGCCGCCACCGCGTCACCCACACGCATCTCCACTCGCTCGCTGCGCGCAAAGTCAGCGGCACGGCTCGGCTCCTGCGGTGGAAACACTGGCGCCACCTGGACCATGCCAGCACGCCTCTGGCTCGGCTCTGCTTGTGCGTGTTGGTGCGGGGAGCGGTGGCGTAGCAGTTAGAGCGCCGCGAAAAACAAACGCTGACCGCCCGAGTTCGATTCCCGCTCGCTGGCCAACACCAGTGACGATTATCGGAACCGGTGCTGGGCCTTCCCTAGGCCGACTCGGCCTCAAATTACTACCTGGTTTTGTGTGCAAATGAGTAGCGCCGGGGGGGGGGGGGGCAAAGGTGCCACACCGCATAGGCGCTCGGCGACAGCACTTGCCGAGACAGCGAGCGTGGGCTACACGGGGGACCTTTGTCTGTGCGCGTCAGCTCAAGAACTTCCCGGGGCTGCCTGTGGAGGTGAGGGTGGAGTCGAGCGCCGCGCCCACGCTCTCCATCTCCGCCGGCAACGTCACGCTGCACACGCAGGCCCTCGCCACCTTCAGCGCCCTGTGGCCCAACGGCACGCGCAGCTTCCTCTTCTCCATCAACGCCGTGAGACACGCACACGCACGCACACACACAACCACGCAAACACACATGCACAGGCACGAACGCACACACACATGCACACACAAAACCATGCAAGCACACGCACGCACACACACAACCACACAAGCACATATGCACAGGCACGAGCGCACACACACATGCACACACACAACCATGCAAGCACACACACGCACACACACAACCATGCAAGCACACGCACGCACACGCATGTACGCACGTGCACGCACAGGCACGCACACACATGCGCACACAAAGATCCCCTTTTAGCCATAACAAAATTTTCGGGCAAGTGCTGTTCAGGAGCACCAATGAAGGCTGCCACGGCACACGAGGAGGTGGGTGGCGAGCACCACGCCCAGCCGCTTTTGTCTCCCCAGTGGTGATGTTTACACACCGCACCAGGTACTCATTTGAGGCTGAGTCGACCTAGGGGAGGCCCAGGACCGGTTCAGATGATCATCACCGGCATTGGCCGTAGCGGGAATCGAACCCGGGTCGCCGAGTTTGTAGCGCAGCATAGCGCTAACTGCTACACTACCGCTCCCCACACTGACACACACACACTAACACACACGCACTGACACACACACACTGACACACACACTGACACACACACATATGTAGTGGGTTCACTCGTAACACGAACGACGTAGTTGAGGCACAACGTTTATTTCAATACTTTGGCAAAGATACAACACTTGAAGTGGTAACGGCCCCTTCACCCGTACTCAACAGGAATGCACCCCCAGCACTATCCCCGACTGATCTACTCCCAGTCCTCCGCTACGAGTGCTAGGGGAGGCTGTCTGATCCGGCCCTGGTCAAGCACGGATCCCGGCACCCAGCCAGCCAGACCGGCTCTTACAAGAGCATCGCTCCGGAGGCTCTAAGGGCCGCGCCACTGGCTTGCCCTGCCCGGCCCTGAGAAGGACAGCGAGCCAGGGGAGTTCCAGGGCCTATCTGCCGGTCTTCAGTCTTCGCTGGTTAAAGCTGCACACTGGACCACGAGCCCTCTGGCTTCCCGCCTTTTATACCAATTCCCCCGAGGGGTGGGGCTATGGGGGATCCCAGCGACCACCCACAGCCCCCCAGGGTTAACCGTTGCGGACGTGGATGTAGACACCCCTGTGCGTGGGTGTAGACACCCCTGTGTGTTTGTCCGCATCCCCTCCCGCAACACCCCTACACACACACACACTGACACACACTGACACACACACACTTACACACACACAATGATACACATGCACTGACACACACGCACTGACACACACACGCACTGACACTCACGAGGGTTGAGTAGGAGCTCGCTAACGGAGCGCCTCGCTGTGCGTGCGCAGAGCGCCTCGCTGGCTGCCAGGCTGGAGATCGACGCTGACAAGCTGCACGGGACGCTCGCGCTGGACAGGTCAGCGGCGAGCGCAGCACCACCCAGCGCCACCACTGGGTGGGGCCCTGGGTTGGCCGTGTGGCATTCACAATAGCTAGCCCCCCCCCCCCCCCAGTAAACAATAGACTCTAGACCCCCCCCCCAGTAAACAATAGACTCTAGCCCCCCCCCCCCCAGTAAACAATAGACTCTAGCCACCCCCCTCCCAGTAAACAATAGACTCTAGCCACCCCCCTCCCAGTAAACAATAGATCCTAGCACCACCCCCAGTCAGGGTCTATGTCTGGGTGGGTCTAAGTCTGGGTCTGTGTCTGTGTCTGAGTGGGTCTGTGTCTGGGTGGGTCTATGTCTGTGTCTGGGTCTGTGTCTGGGTGGGTCTATGTCTGGGTGGGTCTAAGTCTGGGTCTGTGTCTGGGTGTATGTCGGGGTGTATGTCTGGGTCTGTGTCTTGGTCTATGTCTGAGTCTATGTCGTCAAGGTCTCTGTCTGGGTCTATGTTGGGGGCGATGCCGATCCGCTGCTGTCTGCGTTGTTTGCTGCTTGCGTGTGCAGCTTGGTCCTGACGCTGGTGAAGTCGGATGTGGGAGACGTGCACGTAAGAGCACCCACCCGCGCTACTGACGCATGCGACACTGATGTGACACTACAGACAAAGATCCCCCGTATAGCCTTAACAGACTGTTCGGGCAAGTTCTGTTAGCGAGCACCTATGAATTCCCGGCACGGCACACCCGAGGGGGTGGGTGGCCAGAACCACGCCCAGCCGCCTTTGTCCCCCCAGTGGCGATGTTTACACACTGCACCAGATACTCATTTGAGGCTGAGTCGACCTAGGGGAGCCCCGGGACCGGTTCAGATAATCGTCACCAATGTTAGCCACGAGAACGGGAATCGAACTCGGGTCGCCAGGCTCGTAGCGCAGTGCGCTAACTGCTGTGCAACTGACATCTGTGGTGCTTACAGCTGACTGCTGGATGGGCGCGTTGTGCAGAGCGGGAGGCCCGGGCACGGCTAACCGCTCCACTCTCTGTGTGTGCCACTCTGTGTGCTGCTCCCCTACAGATCAATTTGCTGCAGTCGATCATCAAATTCATCGCTAAAACGATCATCCTGCCCAAAGTGAACGGTAGCGCAGCGCCGCGCACACAACGCACCCACGCACACACACGCATACACACATGCACACAACGCACCCACGCACACACACGCATACACACACGCACACAACGCACCCACGCACACACACGCATACACACACGCACACAACGCACCCACGCACACACACGCATACACACACGCACACAACGCACCCACGCACACACACGCATACACACACGCACACAACGCACCCACGCACACACACGCATACACACACGCACACAACGCACCCACGCACACACACGCATACACACACGCACACAACGCACCCACGCACACACACGCATACACACACGCACACAACGCACCCACGCAGCCCTCTCCACGTACGGTGGTTTTCCGCTCTGCATTTAGAATCAACGTCACGCGTTTATTGAGTGTTTGGCTGCTAAAAATGTCCACATCATTGGACTCTCATTTGCGATAGGCAGGTCGCTGCGGAAAAAGAGCGATAGAGCTCAGTGGGCCTTACCTGGTCAAACAAAAAGAGCGAATACCGTCGAAATAGCAGGGGCGGCAGTCGCAGCACAGGACGTTGGCTCGGTACCTGCAAGAGGGCGGCTGAACCGTGCATGGCTGGGTGGCCAGAACCTCAATTTGAATCCGCAATCTCAGCGTTGCCCACTCAGTGTCTCTGTCTGACCACCCCTCCACCCCCCCCAGGCTAGGTGTCGCGTGACACTAACCGAGTCCCGTCCTCGCGTGTGCGTGTGTGCGTGTGTGCATGCGTGTGTGCGTGTGTGTGTGCGTGCATGTGTGTGCGTGTGTGTGCGTGTGTGTGTGTGCGTGTGTGCGTGTGTGCGTGTGTGCGTGTGTGCATGCGTGTGTGCGTGTGTGTGTGCGTGTGTGTATGCGTGTGTGTGCGTGTGTGTATGCGTGTGTGTGCGTGTGTGCGTGTGTGCGTGTCCCGCACAGAGAGGCTGAGCCAGGGAATCCCCATGCCGCTTCTGAAGAAAGTGAAGATCGTGAACGCCGTGCTGCTCAACAAGGAGGTGCGCAGTGCGGGCCGGAGCGTTCGTGAGAGCGTGCGTGCACGTGCGTGTGTGTGTGCACGTGCGTGTGTGCGTGTGTGCGTGCGTGTGTGTGCGTGCGCGTGTGTGTGCGCGTGTGCACTTGTGTGCGTGCGTGTGTGTGCGTGTGTGTGCACGTGTGTGCGCGTGTGTGCGTGTGTGTGTGCACCCCGGTGGCTAGATGTTAACTCCCTCGCCTGGTATGCAAAGGGCGTGGGTTTGATCTTGACCTTGACGCCTGCTGCTGTATAATTGGAGTTTGTGTGTCTCTCTCCCCGTGGTCGCGTGGATTTTTAACCAGATCCTCTGGTTTTTCCCATCGCATTTAGAATCGGCATCACACGTTTAGAGTACTTGGCCGCTGTACATTTCAACATGACGATAATCCAACGTCGTTGAGCTCTCATTAGTGACCACGTTGCTTCTCAAAGAGAGCTACGTACATGAGTGGGCCTTACCTGGTAAGATTAAAAAGAGTTGAGTTTAGTTTTCGTCTCTCGTCTTACCCCCTCATGTGCCGGAATCCACGCACAAGCATGGTTTCTCTTCAGTGTTTATTGTTTTGTTGAACTTCTTTCGCACAGTACGTAGCCAACTGCGCTAATCTGAGGTGCGGGGAAAGGACAACAAACTAAAGACAAGCAGTTCTGAAGAAACGAGTTTGTCAATCTAGATGATGACGGTTTGAAAGTACACAGCTCCAGTGGCTTCCTAACGTCAGGAGAGCATTCCAGACGGCCGGAGAAGCGCGCCCAAAAGCGCCGCGCGATGCGGCGACCGACGTCTTTGTTCGGCGGCTGAGCCAGAAGCTGCTGCTGCCGTTGCTGCTGCCGCTGTGAGGATGACCGCCAGCGGAGAGTTCGCAGATTGCTGTGGTGGGTGGGGGGGTGTCGGTGAGCGCCGGCCACGTCGCGAGAGATGATGACCGTCGTTCCGTGCTGTGTCCCTGACAGGGGTTCACCGTGGTGGGGATGGATCTGCGCTACTCGCCGTGACGTGGGGGGCCGCGGAGCCACGGAGAGAGGGGACGGGGGGAGGGGCCTTGGCTGCCCTCCCGGGGGCGCGTGGGGGCTACACGGTGGACGCCACACACACAGACACACACACACAGACACACACACACAGACACACACACACAGACACACACACACACTCTCTTGTTATGAGTTGTATTGTTCCGATTGTTTACCCGGGAAAGCATCGCCCAGTCTCGTGACTCTTTTTCAAGAGGGCCCTGCCAATCTTGCAGAGTGGGTGGTGGTGGGAACAATGATTGCTGCTGCGTTTAATCCCTGGTTGTTACACCCCAAGTATTAACCGGGACGGCCGCTGGAACCGAACCGCCTACATTAAAAGTCGATGTGACTTTGCTTTGCTGCCCAAACGACGGAGGCAGTGGAGGAACATTCCACATTCCAATGGCAGGGGGCGAGTCTATCCAAAGGACCGTTGTTGCCCACCCCACAAAGTGGTACCCTGTTTATCGACCCCCGAGAGATGATGGGATGAGTCAACCCCCCGACCCCCGCCAACCAGGATATGACCTCTCAACCTTCCGATGACGAGCCGCTCGCTCGACAGCTGAGCCACCAGGCCCACGGGGAGTCGAGGATTGTTCTCAATAACTACAGCAGCCTGGGGGTTGGCGAGTTCCACTCATGGGGGTCAGTTGTCAGCCTCAGGATCTGTGTTGCCTGAAGCCTCCTGCTCAATATACACACAGACACACCACCTCCATCACGGGGCTGCTCGTTCATCGATTGGCCAAACATCGCAATGCAGCAGCAGGGACCCCCTGGTGGGTGAAGCCTTTCCTGGGTGAATAAAGGGTGAGTGAAGGGTGAGTAAATGGTGAGTGAAGGGTGAGTGAAGGGTGAGTGAAGAGTAAGTGAGGGGTGAGTGAGGGGTGAGTAAATGGTGAGTGAAGGGTGAGTGGAGGGTGAGTGAAGGGCACGATCGCGATAACATTGGGTGAGGGCAAGAGACGTGAACAAAATGAAAGTAAAAACAAAATCACGAATCCCCCCGCTGGTGTCTGTATACCATTCCGCTTTGTAAATCCCTCCCCGGGGAAGCCTCCTCCTCTGTGTTCACGGCTGAGTCTGCAACAGGAGGAGGGGCAGCTTCATCTGGAAGCGCGGATTCTAACAGTCCAAGACGCGTGCTGTGCCGCTCGTTTTCACATCTCGCTTTGTCAACTCCACGGCAAATCATCGCCGGGAGATGTTTTTTTTTTGTACCTTTTGATAAACACAAATTGTCACCAATGTTTGACTCTCGATGATTTCCCGCGCTGTCTTTATTATCAAAGTCCCGCTTGCAAAATTCCATGTGGGTCATGGTGTTGCGTGCACACACACACGCGCACTAGTTAAGTTAGGGATTCCACATTTCTGGGAGGCTCAACAGGGACAGGTACGAAACACGTATTAACACGTAGGCTTTCGCGAACAATATCCGTGTGATTTTTGTTTTTATTTAAGAACGATAGTGGAAGATTTCTCGACAAATCTGGCTGTCGCCTGATGAAGCTGGTTGTAATTACTGGCGAAACGTCGTACTCAGATTGTAAATGTTGTGGCTTGGCTCTCCAACTCACCGGTTAGTGCTGTACTAGTGACGAATTGGCACGTTCTGTTTACGTGACAACCCTTACTAGTTGGCTGTGGCGGGGGGTGGTGGGTTTAACGACACATAAATCTCGACTTAAAGCTTTCGTGACTGCAGGAATTCATATTCTTTGGGTCTTTCGGTAAAGTCACGTAGATAGGGTCAAAGAAAAATAAAATAAAATTACGTTTCGATCGCATCAAAAAAAGCGTATGGACATGTTTCCACATCGTGAAGAATGCGGAGGTTGTAACACTGGGGGAGCATTATGTACCACATGGAAGCAGCTGGCTACACCTGTACGTCACGTGGCCTGAACTTCTTTCGCACCGCACGTGGCCCACCGCGCCAGTCGGAGGTGCGCGCGCGCGTGGGAGTTTCAACGCACGCCTCGTGCAGCAAGCACTCTGCCTTCACCACCCCCCCTCCCTTTGTCCGACGTTCGCTCCCAGTTGCACAACCCGAAAACGCAGCGGAGAACCAAGTTGGCATTTTGCCCGCACTGTAGCCCCCACCACAGGCCGCCTACCACACCGTGCTGGACCCACGTGCACACGCGCCTGGCGTGGTCGTGGGCGGTACGTGGTTCTAGCACGACCCCTTACACGCCACGGCTACTTTGTCTGAGTGTTGTGCAGTAGAAGCACGCGGAGGCGAGGAATACGACGAGGGCTGTCGCCCTTTACTAAATCACTGCCACACCGGTGTAGGTGCACTCCGTCTCGGTCCCTTTACCCCGGATACTATTTGGGTCTGAGCCTCGTCTCCCCCTTTGGGCTCTCCCACCCATACGCCCGGATCGGGGGTTCAGCCAACACCGCCCGGCCACGAGGAGGGAGAGGGACCCCCCCCCTGCGGCCTTCCTAGCCCTGGCCCCCCACGACCCCGCCCTCGTCACGGGGGGGGGGGGGGGTCCCTCTTGGGCGGCTCCTGCCCCACCTCGGACCCGCCCACGTTCCCGAAGGGGCCCCTTGCACCACCCGTGACTGTCAACCCGCCCCCACCTCCTCCTGCCCGCCTCCTCATTGGCTACTCACAATACTCCTCTACACGAGCACGACCCCATACACACCAGTCACGTGGTACTAACAGGTGGTACGAGCACGACCCCGACCCCATACACTCCACTGTCACGTGGTACGAGCACGTGGTACGAGCACGACCCTTCATAGGTAGTGCTCGCTAACAGCACTTGCCCCAACAGTCTGTCAAGGCTACACGGGGGATCT
This sequence comes from Lampetra planeri, assembly GCF_965212315.1. Lineage (NCBI taxonomy): Eukaryota > Metazoa > Chordata > Hyperoartia > Petromyzontiformes > Petromyzontidae > Lampetra > Lampetra planeri. Next base: position 4,542,833 of record NC_136169.1, read on the forward strand.
TTGTGAAGTATTGTATAGTAGTAGTCAAAAAAGCAAACAAAAATAAGCAACTCTGATAATGATAATAATATGCACTGTCCTTGAAGTTGATTGGTCCACACCCGAGACGGCTTTCTTTAGAGCCTAGTCCCCATTGGTGTTGGACCAGATGACACCAGAAGGCGTACAACTCAAACACAGTGCAAAGTATTGTATAGTGCGGTCCAGATGTTGTGACCCCCACCATCACCAATTATTTGACCCCAAGCGTTTTTTGTTTCACTTTCGCGCATTAATTTCCGTTTCACAACAACCCCGACTTGGCGAAAGTCTAAAGACGTTTCGCAGATTAACCCTCGGCACGGCAGTGGTCACGGGACATCTGGAACAACCCGCGCTGCTGCGCCCTCCCTGTCCGCGAGACGGCGCTCGCTGGCAGCTCCAGAGAGGCTTTGTAGCCGAAATTTTGGGGCGCGCGCCCTTGAAGATGAATTTGTTCATGCCCAGCAGCAGCAGGGGCAGCAGCAGTAGTAGCAGCAGTAGTAGGTGTAGCAGCAGTAGTAGCAGCAGTAGTAGCAGCAGTAGCGGCAGCAGTAGTAGTAGCAGCAGTAGCAGTAATAGCAGCAGTAGCAGCAGTGGTAGTAGTAACAGCCGTAGCAGCAATAGTAGTAGTAGCAGCAATAGTAGTAGTAGCAGCAGTAGCAGCAGTAGCAGTAGCGGCAGCAGTAGTAGTAGCAGCAGTAGCAGCAGCAGCGGCAGCAGTAGTAGTAGCAGCAGTAGCAGTAATAGCAGCAGTAGCAGCAGTGGTAGTAGTAACAGCCGTAGCAGCAATAGTAGTAGTAGCAGCAGTAGCAGCAGCAGTAGTAGTAGCAGCAGTAGCGGCAGCAGTAGAGGCAGTAGCGCGCGAGCCCGCGGTGTCCCATCGAGCGTGGGGCGGTGGGGGGCGAATCGATTCGCGAATCGACAGATGGGGAGAGTCGGAATCGAAGTACAGTTGACTCCAATCCCCCCCCCACCGCCTTCATTATCGATTCACAAATTTTGAAATTGGAATCGAAGTGGAGTCGACTCCAAACCGCAGGTCTGTCCGCGCGATGTTTTTAACCCAATTAAACTGACGACTCGGCTCGTTCGCTCACGGTCATTGGGGCAACGTGGCTCGCTTCCTGTACGAGAATAAAAAGTTTGTCGTCTCGATTGGGATCGACTTCGACATTGTTAGGGGCAGTCCGGCACCACCCGAGTCTGGCTGACCTGCTGTTGTCTCTTCCGGAGTGAAGATTTGGTTCGTGGTGACCTCTCGTGGGTCGGTGGGGGCGTGGGTGGGTAGCTGTGTGGGTGGGTGGGTACATGGTTGGGTAGCTGTGGGTAGTTGGGTGCGTGGGTGGGTAGCTATGTGGGTACGTGGGTTGGTGGGTGGGTAGCTGTGTGGGTAGGTGGGTGCGTGGGTGGGTGGGTAGCTATGTGGGTACGTGGGTTGGTGGGTGGGTAGCTGTGTGGGTAGGTGGGTGCGTGGGTAGGTGGCTGTGTGGGTAGGTGGGTGCGTGGGTGGGTACGTGGCTGGGTAGCTGTGTGGGTGGGTACGTGGGTGGGTAGCTGTGTGGGTGGGTACGTGGGTGGGTAGCTGTGTGGGTACGTGGGTGAGTGCGTGGATGGGTGGCTGGGTGCGTGGGTGGTTGGGTAGGTGGGTGGGTAGCTGTATGAGTAGGTGGGTTCATGGATGGGTGGCTGGGTGCGTGGCTGGGTGCGTGGGTAGTTAATTCTCAACTGAACTCAACTAATTTTACTTTACCAGCTAGCTGTAAGGCCCCACTGAGCTGTGTAGCTCTTTTCAGAAGCGACATGGCAACAAACGATGGCTCAACCAAGTGGCTTATCATCATCATCGTCATCACGTGGAAGTGTATAGCAGCAGCCACATGCTCTAAACGCGTGATGATGATTCTAAATGTGGAGGGAACACCCGGAGGGAGTAGGAGAAAAATCCACGCGACCACGGGGAGAGAGACACGCCAACTCCAAATATACAGCAGCAGCAGGCATCGTCAGGGGTCGGGATCAAACCCACGGCCTCCTGTACACCAGGCGAGGTAGTTAACGTCTCCCAGCCACCGTGGAGAGATTCTGATAATCTCACTCAAGTAACTGTGTGGTGGTTTAACATTCATTCAGAGAGACAGCAGGTGCAAGACTGACCTCTGAGTCACCAACACCACCACAACAAAGTACAGAGAATGAAAACTAAGCATGAAGATGTACAAACACCAAACAGATGAAACCTTTGCATGGAACCAAGTACAGCATTAACCACGCATTCTACTTGTGGTGAACATGCAAACTAACACACTCTGACAATCTGTGGGCATTGTCTTTGAGACTGACTTGTCTACACCAGAGACATCAGCGGCGGCCTTCTCTGTGCCCTCGTCTCCCCACCAGTGTCAGAGCAGAGAACAACGCCAAACGGCGGACAGCGCAGAGACAATGCCACACGCATCGGAGCATGCATAGCTCGGGTGAGCAGCTACAGCATGGGCTACCTGTTTGTCAATATCATAGTATGACACTAAGAAGAGGTTTAGATTTAAAGCTTCTGTGACTGCAGGGATTCGTTTTCTTGGTTCTTTCGGTAAAGTCACGTAGAAGGGAAGTAATAAAATATTTTTTTTTATTAAAAGTAAAGTCACGTAGAAGGGAAATAATAAAATAATATTTTATTATTTCTTATTTCCCTTCTACGTGACTTTACCGAAAGAACCAAGAAGATAAGAAGAGGTTGGTACGTGCTGTTAAGTCGATAACCTACTTGCCGCGCTGCCAACTGCGCGGGAGGCAATCTCTGCGTGAACCGCTAACCCTGCAGGCCACAGCCTCAGCGCTAACCCCGGCCGCTTGTGCCGCTTGTGCCGCAGGTGCCGCAGGTGCCACAGGTGCCACAGGTGTGTGGCGGCGGGACCCCCCGCGCTTGCCGGCGTCTCTCCTCCCGCCTCCTTGTCTCTCGCCCGCTTTGTCTCCCCGCAGCCGCCCACGTGTAGCCTGTAACAGGCTGTAGGGGCAAGTGCTGTTAGCGAGTAGCGCCTATGAAGGCCGACAGCGCACGAGGGGGTGGGTGACCAGCACCACGCCCGGCCGCCTTTGTCTCCCTAGGGGCGATATTTACACACCGCACCAGGTACTCATTTGAGACTGAGTTGACCTAGGGGAGGCCCAGAGCCGATTCAGATAATCGTCGCCGGTGTTGTCCGTGAGCGGGAATTGAACTCGGGTCCCCGGGTTCATAGCGCAGCGTAGCGCTAACCGCGACACCACCGCTCCCCAGAACAACACACAGACAGAGAGACACAGGGACAAAGAGACACAGGGACAGAGAGACGCACAGCAGACGCATTGAGAGACCGATCGTAAGGTAGATAGACTGCGACCGGGACAGAGCTGTAGAAAAAGAGAAGTTAAAGGAGGAAGGGAGAGAGAAAGTGGAGAGAGAGGCAGGAAGTGTGACAAAGACATTGAGAGACGCAGAAGTGGGCACAAGTTCAGAGAGAGCGAGAGAGGGATCACAATAAACCACAGAGAGAAAACTAATTTATTTACAAGTGCTTCGTGTGTTTAGTTTGTTGTCCTTCCCCTGCACCTCCGATTAGCACGTTTGGCTACGTACGGTGTGAAAGAAGTTCAGCGTACATGCACACAAGAAGAGAGACCTGTAGATGAAAGGGATAGATCAACGTAAATACACAGAGAGGGGGGGGGAGAGTGGGGCAGAAGGAGAGAGTTGGGTGGGATAGAGAGAGACAGAGAGAAACAAGGGGACAGGGAGGGAAGCAGGGAGAGATAGGGACCAGGCAGAGAGGGGAGAGAGGATGTTGGGCAGGGACGAGCATGGGGACGAGCAAGGGGACGAGATGGTGGAGGAGGAGGAGCTGGTGAGACCCGACGTCTCGCCGGACAAGGTGAGGGAGCTGGTGGCGAGGCTGTACGGCATCAACGCCACCAGCGTCACCGAGCTGGGCAGCTACGACGACCAGAACTTCCACGTGGAGACACGAGGCCACGTGGTCCCTGAACCTTCCTCCTCCTCCTCGTCGCCGTCCGTCGTGTGTCCCCACGGCTACGTGCTGAAGGTGACCAACTCGGCCGACAGCCGGCACCGCGCCGGCCTCGTGGAGGCGCAGACGCAAGCCGTGCGCTTCCTGGGCGAGCGCGGGTTCCCCGTGCCGGCGGTCGTGCCCACCACGGACGGGCGGCTCATGGCGATGGAGACGCTGGGTGAGACGATGCCGGCTGAGCAGTTGGGTCCGCGGTGATGGTGACGGTGTGTGTGTTGTTATAATTATTAAGTAATGGGGTTGGGCGCATGATAACCAACAATCACAAACAAGTCCCCGTGCTGTATGCCACATAAACTAAAAAACTAATAATTTAAATAAACGTGTAAAAACCCGATACGAAATCATCCCTAGACAAATAGGAGTATAAATACTGAATAAATACTGCACTCACCGATAATGATGATACAAAGCAGGTGTGTGTTTGTCCGTGAGTGGGGACCGGCAGTGCTTGTTCTTATTGTCTTCGTTATTATTATTTAGCTTATCTAGCAAAGCCTCACCTGGGTCTGATGACAATGATTGCTTTGTCAGGATAGTCCCACGCGAGTCAGTCGCGGTGCCATTTTTTCAAACGTAAATTTTGTCCACGGCACCAGCATGCAACGATGGACTGCTCGTGCGAATTACGTCACGGACAAGCCGGTGAGCGGGGCGGGTGAGCGGGTGAGCGGGGCGGGTGAGCGGGGCCAGTGAGTGGGTGAGCGGGGCGAATCGACGACCGCTGGATCATCGCTTGCACGGTGGACCGTGCCGTCGTGTGTGCGAGCAGAAGGCGACGGATCGGAGTCTCGCTTCATCGTGCGTCTCTTCACCTTCCTGCCGGGGACGCTGCTGGAGGAGGTGGAACCCGGCGACGATCTGCTCGGGCAGATGGGACGCACGCTCGCCCGCATGAACCGCACGCTGCACGAGGTAAGGCTCAGTGCAATTCGCCGCGGTGGCGAGGAGATGTTGACTGCCTCGCCTGGTATGGAGGTCGTGGGTTCGATCCCGAACCTGACGCCTGCTGCTGTATATTTGGAGTTTGCGTGTCTCTCTCCCTGTGGTCATGTGGATTTATCTCCAGGTCCTCCGGTTTTTCCCTCCACATGTAGAATCAACATCATACGTTTAGAGGCTTTGGCTGCTTATATAAATTTCCACGTGGTAAGCCACTTCGTTGAGGTATCATTTGTGTCCAGGTTACATCTGAAAAAGAGCTGTCGCTCAATGGGCCATACCTGGTAAAATACAAATTGAAATTTTAGTTTAGATCTTAATTAACTATCATCATCAGCCGTGATATCTCTCCTGCCGAATGTTCAAGCGAACACGCTATATGCAACGTATTTTTATTTAATTTGAAAGCTTTGGTCCAGCCTGTTGACGATTCGGACATTGATGACGACGACGATGACAATGGCGATGTTGAAAACGATCATTGTGATGATGATGAGCATGTTACTGATGATAACGTTGTTGCTGATGATTCGGATATTGATGACGACGATGACGATGTTGAAAATGACAATGGAAATGTCATTGTTGATGATGATGGTCATGTCATTGATGAAAACAATGCTGTTGGCGATTCAAACGTTGATGATGACGATGGCGATGACGATGTTGAACATGATAATTGTGAAGATGATGACCATATCATTGATGACAATGATGCCGTTGACGATTCTGATGCTGACGACGATGCCGCGTTGTCTCTCCACGCGCTCGCAGGAGTTCCACGAGCCGTGCCGGGCGGCGCTCTGCTCGGACGGGCGGTGGGGCCTCCAGCAGGCCCACCTCATCGCCCCGTTTGTGGACGAGGTGGAGGACGTCTCCCTGCGTGCCACGCTGGCTGACGTGGTGCACCAGTTCCGCGAGCGCGTGCTGCCCAACCTGCGACACTTTCGGCCCTGTGAGTGACACGCGACCATTCTGTGCTGCGTCTGTGTCCTCTCCCCCTGTCTTGCAGAGTACGTGTGTGTACATGTGTGTTTACATCTGTGTGTACGTGTATGTGTACGTGTGTGTCTGTGTCCATGGCTGCCAAGTGTTGTTAATGCTGCTACCATCATTGACAGTCAAGTGTGGTTAACGCTGCCACCATCATTGACTGTCATGCCTAGTTAACGCTGATACTACGATTATCGACTGTAAAGCCAAGTTAATAACCGCTGGCATCTGGTCATCATTCCCTTCCTGACCCACGCAGCGATCAACCACAGCGACTTTCACGACCAGAACCTGCTGGTGTGCCCCAAACCCTGCGCCGATGGCGCTGGCGGCTGGGAGCTGTGCGGAATCCTCGACTTCAGCGATGCGTGCGCAGGGCCGCTGGTCCTCGACGCGGCCGTCGCGATGGCCGACGTGGTTGCGTCGGCGCGCCACTCCGACCTCCGGCAGGCCCTGCGCGCGGCCGGCGCGTTCCTGGCGGCGTTCGAGCGGGAAGCGGGGGCCCCGCTGACGGGAGCGGAGCGCGGGGCCCTCTTCATCCTGGTGGCCGCCCGCCTGGCGCAGTCGGCGGTGCTGGCGGAGCGCGACTCGCGCACGATGGCGAGCGGCGGCCCGGCAGGCGGCCGCGCGCGTCGCGTCGGCGCGTTCGTCGCTCAGGAGGCGGCGCGGCTCGGAGAACTGTGGGCGGCGGGGGAGGACGAGGCGTGGCGCTGCTGGAGACGGGGCAGCGACCCGCCGGATGAGCCGGGGCTGCCGAGAACGTAATGTCGTTCGTCCCGCACCTCCGTTTGGCGCAGTTGGCTACGTACGGTGCGGGAATTACATTAATTGTACGTACGTATGTACGTGCGTGCATACGTACGTGCGTATGACAGCACCGCCAACATCGGGAGTAGGGGGCGGGGTGGGCGGGGCAGCTCTGCCTCTTTTTACACTGCACAACCGAGCCGTGCCGGGGCCTGGCATGGGCCCGGGAGGCGCGCCGGATTGTTTTTCCACTGCACAAGCCTTGCCGTGTGAATGAAAGAGGGGCGCGTGTAGATGATACGGTGATGCTGTGGCTCTCACCGTGGACCGACGAATGTCACAACCAAATAAATGTGATGACTGTCGTGTGGATGCACGTATGTTGAACTTCTTTCGCACCGTACATAGCCAACCGCACGCCAATTGGAGCATGTGGAGGAAGGACAAAAATGCATTCTTAGTCCTGCCCCTGGCCCTGCTGAAACCCATCCCAGATTCATCGTCTTTGCGAGACCAGTGGATTTCGAACCTTGAAGGCCCCTTCCTTCGCTCAGCTTGGCTGCGCCAGCGCCCAAAGGCGGTATCAGATCCGAGGGATAAAACCAAAAGGCCTGGCCAGGAAGTGTCAATCATGCAATAGGGGGAGATGAGACGTCCACTAACCCTGTCGAATATATTTAAATCAAGTACTCTAATCAAATTACCTTGTGATCAATGTCTGCTACCACGGCATATTTGGCCTCCTTTGTATTGTCTGGTTCATTGTGTTTCAAGTCCACTCAGCTGTCATGTATAATTTGCATACAGTTCACGTGAATCATCTGTTTATATATATCGTGACCATTATTAGCGACTATTCGATTAATTGCTGCTTGCCAGTGGTGGGCTGCTGGGGCGTGACGTCACTGGAGAGCCATTACCTCTTGAAGTCTGCCCGAACGTGACGTCAGCGGCGTGTCGGCGGCCACGTTCCACGGGGCGTGCGGCAACAGCTGCCCCTCTAACGCCACTTTATCACGGCTGTGGCGTCATCGAAGTGCAGAAATTAGCCTCGTGACTTTACCGACAGAACCAAAGAGTAGAGAAATTAGCCTGTGTGCCATGCGCTCCCGACTGTGACGTCACCGCGGTGCCGTGCCCTCCCGGCTGACGTCACCGCGGCGCCGTTACCGGCTGTGACGTCACCGCGGGTGTCGTGCGCTCTCGGCTGCCCGGATGTGACGTGTCTGAACCGCTCATGCGTGGGATTTTCTATTCCGGAAGTGGCGTGTGTGGAGTGCCGGAAATGACGCGGGGCCGAGTGTAAGCGGGCGGGGTGGGTGGTGCCGCGGAGGGAGGCGAGAGGCGGAGTGGAGGCGGAGTGGAGGGACAGGGAGAGAGGGACGGGCAGGTGCAGGGAGAGAGGGAGGAGAGGAAGAAGGGCAGCAGGAGGATCAAACGGCAGCAGCTGCAGGACCGCCGCTGCCATGCGGAGCGCGGAGGAGCGCGAGGAGGAGGAGGCGGGGGCGGGCATCAGCTCTGCGCACGCCGCCGCCTCCTCGTCCATGATGCCGGCCGGGCCGAGCCCCTACCAGCCCACCACGGAGCCCGTGCTGCTGCACCGCCGCGGCTGGGCGCCCGCCTGCGACCGCGCGTACGTGCGCTCGCCGCCCGGCCTCGTCAAGATCGCGCAGACGGTGCGAGCTCTGGGTGGGTGGGTGGGGGTCTGGGTGGGTGGGTGGAGGGGGGTCTGGGTGGGTTGGTGGGGGGGGGTCTGGGTGGGTGGGGGTCTGGGTGGGTGGAGGGGGGTCTGGGTGGGTGGGGGGGGGGGTCTGGGTGGGTGGAGGGGGGGTCTGGGTGAGGGTGGAGGGGGGTCTGGGTGGGTGGGTGGAGGGGGGGTCTGGGTGGGTGGGTGGAGGGGGGGTCTGGGTGGGTGGAGGGGGGTCTGGGTGGGTGGGTGGGGGGGGGGTCTGGGTGGGTGGGGGGCTGCAAGAGGCGGTGGTGGGGGTCTATCGGGACAAGGTGCACGCACGCGTAGCGACACGTGCACACGCACGCGTGTTTACACACTGCACACGCGTGCGTGGTTGATTCCACGTGCGTGTGTACATCGTTGCACGTGCATGCGTGTACGTACGCAGATGGTTTCATGTATGTACACATGCACGCGTATGTACACATGCACGCGTGTGTACACATGCACGTGTGTGTACACATGCACGTGTATGTACACATGCACGTGTGTGTACACATGTACGTGTATGTACACATGCACGTGTATGTACACATGTACGTGTATGTACACATGCACGTGTATGTACACATGTACGTGTATGTACACATGCACGTGTATGTACACATGCACGCACGTTCATATACACGGTGCACATGCACACACATGTATGTACATGTATACATGTGTGTGCATGTCGCGTACACGTGTTGTAGACATTGTACCGCGTCCGCACACTGCAGGGTCACGACTGCCCATGGTGCTGTTGGTTGCTGGCCGTTTGACGGCTTTCGTAGTTGCCTTCGTAAGACTTGTTGCTCCTCAGCAATTGTGTGCAACATCAAAAAGCTCATTCAGATGTTCCGCCTTAAATAGGTCGCATGGTCACTGATGTGGGCTCTACCACCGCATTTGTGTCCGAAAAGTCTGGCGAAAATCGGCAAATCGGCTAAAAAATGCTCAAGTGCAGCCCTGCAATATCTTGCTCACGCCAACTGCTGGCGGAAGGGCTTCCTCTTAGAGGGAGCTCCAGAGAGCCCCGTGGCCTCCTCTGCCACACTGGTCAGATGTTGGGCCTGCGGGATGTTGACTACCTCGCCTGGTATACAGGAGGTCGTGGTTTCGATCCCGACCCTGACGATGCCTGCTGTATATTTGGAGTGTATCTCTCCCCGCGGTCGCATGGTTCTCCGGTTTTCCCCTCTACATTTATAACCAACAACACGCTTTTAGAGTATTCGGCTGCTATAAATGTCCACGTGATGATAAGCCACTTCGTTGAGATATTATTTGTGATATGCAGGTCGCTTTTGAAAAAGATCTACATAGCTCAGTGAGGCTCACACGTTTAGTTTAATGTGGTATTCCGTTTGAACTGCTGGGTGGACAACAGCAGGGGGATTTAAGAAACTTAATTTTTTGTTCAACTAGCGTGCCAGGCGATGTAAACTACTAAGTGCAGTGTGCTCATTGTCACACCATTGCAACATCCTGCAAAATACAGCAACGATGCCCTCAGTTGTTGCAATTGATGTTGCAACATTCTGATCGTTGCCTTCCATCGATACGCGCTACGACTCGTCCCCATGGTTGTGCTCCACCAGGTCCGTGTTGTTCCCCTGTGGGATCGATGCGTTGAGAGTGGCAGCGAGCCCTGGACAAACACTCTTCGAGTGCACCCAGCGCGTACCGCTGCCTACGCAGCACAACTCACGTCAGCGCTGTCCAAACAGCACTCGGCGTTCCGTGCCCACTCGTTCGGATGACGGCGGCGGCGTGTGTGTGCGCGCGCGTGTGTGCGCGTGTGTGAGCGTGCATGTGTGTGTGCGTGTGCGCCTTTGAGTCCAGCACTGCGGAGGCAGCAGTGAGGGTTGGCGGATCACACGCACGTCGTGAGACTCCGTGCGCGTTGGCGTCGAGGTGGTGCCCATATGCTGGGTTGGCAGGGAGAAGGCGGAACGGCAAACGTGGACTTGCATCTGCATGGGAGGTGGTGGTTTTCCCCGTCGCATGCATGGACTTTCTCCGGGTGCTCCGGTCTCTTCTCACGCGTAAACACTAATTGACTCGGGCCGATATCACCTTCATATATAGAGGACCGCAGAACTTGGGGAATGTGGCGCCAGCTCACCGCCTGGCCGCCTATCCTGCTTGTCTGTGATGCAGCGCTGTGGGGAGGCAGCAGCGAGGGTTGGTGGATCAGACAGACGTTGCGACACTCCATGCGTCTTGGCAGGGACATGAAATAAATTCTGTTAATCTGCATATTCTCAGATGAACACGATCCATTGTAATTTAGATGACTACATTAAGCCCCCTCTGGTCTTCGCTCGCTTCAAGACTGAAACAGGAGGAGGATTTTTCCACACCTCTGGCTGTCGCCTGATGAAGCTGGTTGTAATCACCCGAGAAACGCCACGGTTCTCAAATTGTGAATGTTGTGGGTTCACTCTCCAACACAGCGGTGTACTGAACTCGTAACAAATGGCACTTTTTGACAAACTTCACTAATTGACTGGCGGGTGGTGGTGGTGCGTTAACTAATTGACACTTACGCGATCTATCCCAAAACATCTTTATGGATAGTATTGGTCGCAAAAGCCTACTAGTTAAACTATCAAAGACAAATTCCCCGTATAGCCTTAACATACTGTCGGGGCAAGTGCTTTTCACGAGCACCTACGAGGGCCGGCACGGCACACGAGGGGGTGGGTGGCCAGCACCACGCCCGACCGCCTTTGTCTCCCCAGTGCCGATGTTTTTACACACCACACCGGGTACTCAGTTGAGGCTGAGTCGGCCTTGGGGAGGCCTAAGACCGGTTCATATAATCGTCACCGGTGTAGTCGCTGAGCAGGAATGGGAACTCGGGTCGCCGGGTTCGTGGCGCGGTGCACGAACCGCCACTGCTCCCGCTCCCCGAAGAGCAGCGGGTCCCCAACCTTGTTGGCACCAGGAACGGTTTCGACTATTTTTTTCACGGACCGGGGGGGTTCATCATTGGGTCTTTCCCCCTTTTCAAAGAAGCTCTCCAGTGACGTTTGTTTTTTACTCATTTTGGCTACTCGGGGTTAGCAGCTTGTGGGCTTAGCAACACTGTGACTGAGACGAGTGCTTGGTGCGGGAAAGAGGCGCGGACGGAAGTGGTGAATAATAAAACAATGGGGGCGGGTTCCACGCGCGGACCCACCGCTCTCACCTCCTGCTGCTGTGCGGCCCGGTTCCTAACAGGCCACGGGCCGGTACCGGTCCGCGGCCCGGGGGTTGGGGACCCCTGCCGCAGAGGATATAGCGACACTCGGAGACACATTGACACTGTAGAGATGTAACGAGGCACCTCCGATTAGCACGGTTGGCCACGTACGGCGCGAAAGAAGCTCGACGTGTGACGGCCGCCGCTTGACGGTGCTGCGATGCTGCTGCCCGTGCGCGTGTCGCGAGCAGTCGCTGGACCTGCTGACGTTCATCGTCGCCAAGAGCGTGCCGGCGTGCTCGCGCTGCGGGGCCCTCTACCTCGTCGAGGCGGTCAGCTTCCTCGCGCTGCTCCTCACCGGCGCCCTGCTGCTGCTCTTCGCGCTCTCTCTGCACCTGCGCCTGCCGAACTTGAACTGGCCGCTGCTGGTGAGCGGCGGGGGGAGGGGGGGCGCGGTGGTGCAGCCGAGCACGCGGCCTGTAATCTGGAACCGGCGGTTGGTGGATCGCGCGCAGATGTTTTGTTTTGTTTGCGAAACTCCCTTCCCGTGGGTGTCAAGAAGGTGCCCGTACCCCTGGCTCGCCAGGAGAGTGAAGTCCGGCAAATGTGAACTCCGCCTGTTCCTTCTGTATGTATGGGAGCCACGGTGGCTAGGAGATGTTGACTACCTCGCCTGGTGTACAGGGGGTCGTGGGTTCCATCCCGACCCTGACGCCTGCCATATATTTGGAGTTTGCGTGTTATCCCTGTGGTCGTGTGGATTTTTGTTCGGGTCCTCCAGTTTTCCCCTCCACATTTAGAATCAACGTGAGATTAGAGTATTTGGCTACTGGTAAAAATGTTCACATTATGATTAGCCACTTTGTTAAGCCATCATATGTGATAGCCAGGTCGCTTCTGAAAAAGAGCTGCTTAGCTCCGTGGGTCTTACCTGGTAGAATACAAATCAATTTATGTTTGTGTCCGTGTGTTTACACGTGTGTGCGTATGTGTTTGTGCTTGCCCGCGTCGGTACATGTACACCCATGTGTGTGTGTTTACATGGGAAATGGTATTCTAGTGGCGAACCGAGTTCGATTCCTGCTTACGGCCAAACAAGAGTGACGATTAATTATCTGAACCGGTCGTGGGCCCCCCCCAGGTCGACACAGCCTCAAATGAGTAAATGTGGTGTGTAGTGAACATTGCCACTTGGGAGCCGGGCATTGGTGCTGGCCACCCAACCCCCTTCGTGTGCCTTGCCGGCCTTCGTAGGTGCTCCTCGCAAACGCCACTTCCCCCCCCCCCCCAACAGTGTGATTGATTTCGATTTAAAGCTTTCGTGACTGCAGGGATTCATATTCTTGGATCTTTCGGTAAAGTCGCGTCGAAGGGAAGTAATAAGAGTAGAGGGGCTCGCCTTGTCAAGGCGCTCTGCTCCTCCCGCCCAGCTTAGAATACGCTGCCAAGCTGAGCAGTGTCCATTAGGACGCTGTCTTTCCGACAGCTCTGTTCTTTACCTGAGGACGGCTGCTTGTGTTGTGGTCGAAACGTCGTGAGAATTGTATAATGTTGTATTTTTATTATTTCCCTTCTACGTGACTTTACCGAAAGATCCAAGAATATAGTGTGATCGATGGCTGTGCGGGGCATCTTGTCTTTGTCTCGTGCGTGAGCACAGGACGTGGTGAACACGGCCGTGTGGACGGCGCTGCTCTTCCTGGCGAGCGTGCTGCTGGCGGCACTGGGCGATGGCGGCAGCGGTGCCCACGTGGCGGCCGTGGTACGAGGGGCGCAACGCCGAGTAGAGGGGCTGGCGCGCGGCGCCGGGCCCCGACGCCGTCACGTCATCTGCGCCTCGTTCATTCGTTGATTCTCGTGACCATACAAACCTACTTGCATCATCGAAGAGGCGCGCGCATGATCAGCTACGGCGCCGCGGTCACATGGCCACTGATGTGGGCTCTACCACCGCATTTGTGTCTGAAAAGTCTGGCGAAATTCGGCAAATCGGTAAAAAAATGCTCAAGTGCAGCCCTGCAATTTCTTGCTCACGCCAACTGCTGGCGGAAGGGCTTCCTCTTAGAGGGAGCTCCAGAGAGCCCCGTGGCCTCCTCTGCCACACTGGTCAGATGTGTTGGGCCTGCGGTATGTTGACTACCTCGCCTGGTCTACAGGAAGTCATGGATTCCATCCCGATCCTGACGCCTGCTGCTGTATATTTGGAGTTTGCGTGTCTCTCTCCCTGTGGTTGCGTGGATTTTTCTCCGGGTCCTCGGGTTTTTCCCTCCGCATTCAGATTTGACATCACGCGATTAGAGTATTTGGGCTGTTGTAAATTTCCACGTGATCACAAGCCGCTTCGTTGAGCTATCATTTGTGAATTCAGGTTGCTTCCGATCAATAGCTACATAGCTCAGTGGGCTTTTAACGCCAGAGAAAGCGAGCGAGGAGACATCGTCGCCTCTTCGTCGATGACGCAGCTCGCCTTCTGGGCCCGGTCGTGTTGGCGCGGCTCCCTGGCAGCCATGCTGATCTCTCCCTCGCTCGCTCTGTCGCTATAGACACGTGCAGCCCTTGCGTTGATCTACTGCTGGATGAGTGAGGGCCTCCACATGCAGACGTCGGTCATGGGAGTTGGTTGGCCATATTTTTGGCCGCGCTGCTCAGTTGCGGATCGGTGAAGGCGGAACAGCATAGATACGCGCGTGTGAGCATCGGAGTACAACAATGGATTTTGCCGAGACAATGCCCAGCACGTAAGCTACAGAAATGCAGCGCTGCATTTAACCAAAGTCCTTCCTTATGGTGGCTGAAGGGCTCATGTGAACGTGTTATACTGTCTACAAATATGGGTCGGAGTTTTTGGCTTTCTATGTATGTCTGTGGGCCTCCTATGGGCCCGAATCTATAGGTCCCTATGCAATTGCCGTATGGGTCTTGTGCGAGTATGTGGCTCCCAACGTGAGTCTATGGATCTCTTTGTCTGTCTATAGGTCTCTGTGCAGGTCTGGCTCCTTGCATAAGTCTGAGTCCCCATGCAATGCATTTGGCCCCTATGCGAGTCCATGGCCCCTATGTGTTGGCACGATGGCGAGATGTTAACTTCCTCGCCTGGTATACAGGAGGTCGTGGGTTCGATCGAAACCCTAACGCGTGCTGTATATTTGCATATCTCTCTCTTCCCGTGGTGGCGTACATCTTTCTCCGGGTCCTCCGGTTTTTTTGGCTGGTCTAAGTTTCCACACCACGAGAAGCCATTTTGTCGCGGGATCATTTGTGGTGGCCAGGTCGCTTCTGATAAGAGAGCTGAAAACAGCTTGGCGGGCCTTAGCCTGGTAACAAGAAATAGTTGACATTCTAAATAGATCTTAGTCGACCGACTGCCTTGCTTACCCCCCCCCCCCCCCCCCCCCGACAGACGCTGGGCTTTCTGGCGCTGGCTGCCTACGCCCTCAACGTGCTGCTCATCCTGCGGCGGCGGCGACGGCACCGTCACGGTGGCGGCGCAGCCGCCCTGGGGGTCGCGGGGGTCACGGCGCCCGGCCAAGAGGCCCCCTCTCCATCCGCGGGTGACTACACGCGGGCGAGGAGCGACTGCGCGGACGACGCGGAGCGGCCGGGCGTCGCACCGTCGGCGTCATCGCAGGACTGGGCCGTCGACGATGAGGAGGTGGCGGCCGTGGCGCCAGTCCCCACTGCACTGAAACTTTAAGATGACCTCGAAAGAATTGGGTGGCGTGGGGTACAACCCACCCCACCTGCCCCACCCCACCCGCCCCACCCGCGCCCCCCACCCCCATCCCAAAATTCAGAGGGTGTGGCGTGGGATGGTGGCAGCACACCGGAGTGTCGCGACGACGAGTATCCTGCCTCAGGGCTGGGTGGGACTCGCCAGAGGGGAGAATAATGTGACGCTTTGTATTTGTTGAGTCACCCTGGTGACGCGTGTTTTGGGTCGTTTCGGGTCCGTGGGGTCGTTTGCTCGGTTTGGCCGGCCGGCCGATACTTCCTGGTGATGCTACCGATGTGGCCGTACAATTTCGCCCCGTTTCCCAGCGATGCCACGAATTGCCGTGATTCAAGGCCACGGTTTCGATTCAGGGTTCTGAATTCAGTACGGATCAATGTCCACGTTTTCTAATGATGTGTCAATTCAACCAATTTGGATCTCTTCTCACGGAGGATGGGAAGTGTGTTTAATTGTGCAAGTAAGAATCGATTATTATTTACGATTCCTACAAATCGTACGTGAACAAGCACATTTTATATTTAGGCGAATAGGGCGGGGAAAATAGACGACAAACGAGATAGAACGAGAAGCAATAGAAATCGGGCGTTGAGACGGAAAAATTATTGGTTCTTGAATCAAATTGCCACCGTGAAATCGTGACAAATCGTAAACATCGCTGTGCGTTTGGGAATCGTTTGAGTCCGACTGTGAACAAGATAAGAGCTTTCTGTGGCTTTTATTTTTTTTTATTTTAAATCGTTTTAATCACTGCGGGGTCATTTGTTTCAACAAGAGCATTGTCCACGGAGTGAATTCGTGAGAAGAGGAATAAGGGAATGAGGATGTGACTTGGGGTTAGGGATAGAGTTGCGCGATACCGCATTGGTCAATACCAATTCACCTGCACGACACATGCATTGGGGAATGACGTGCTCCGATTCACACACACGCAGCAGCAGCAGCAGCGCTCAAAGAACAAGGCGACCCGAGTTGGATTCCTGCCCACTGCTGACATCAGCGGGAAGATTGATATTTAAACGAAGCCCTTGGGTCTCCCCTCCTTCACCAACACGTACTGATCGGCATGGTGAAGTGTGGTTAAAACAACCCCAGGGTGGTCATCCTTGCAGATGAGACTATCCCTGGTCTCTGGAGTTCATGCGCCTGCTCAAACAACTTTTAATAAGACCCCTCACAACCGGCACTGTCTGGGGATGGCTTCACCCAGCGGTGGCGGTTGACAGAGGCCCGGTAAACAAATTTAAACATTACAAATGCCACATGCAGTGCGTCCGTGTGACCACTTGAGCCGTTAAGTTGACCAGAGTGTCGTTAAACAGAAACACAACAAACGGCCCGTAGTGGATTCTGCAATGGGATCGCAAACTCAACTCGCGACAATTGTTCAAACGGTTTCACCTCTTATTGACGTGGGAAAATGGTGGTGTGCGTGTGGCAGCGATGACCTCAAGTGCACTGCTGAAAGGTCGCAGCCCCCCCCCCCCCAACACAGGCACCTGACCCGCGTCACCGCCACCAATGTTTTACATTGTCACGGGGAATTATTTTCTACGTTGGTTTTCGTTGTCGCGTGGAATTTTTCCTCCGGGTCGTCCCCTTGGGGTTTTTTTTTTACCCTCCGCGTTTAGAAATGGGCGTGCGTTTCGATTACTTAGCTACTGCTGCTATATATTGCCACTTAATGATAAGTCACTAAGTTGAGCTATCATTTGTGATGGCCACGTCACTTGTGACAAAAGAAGCTTCGGTGGGCTTCAGGCGGTGGTCAAATAATAATTGTTTCTAGTTTGTTTAAACATGTGGCGGACAGGCGTAAATCCTCGGGTAGACGGTGCCATCTCATCCGGAGTTAGTTTCATGACGACTGCGCAAAGAGGCCTCACGCGGCTGTGATTCTGTTGTAGGCGAGTCGACAGCAGTGGTCCTTTTGGATACTCGGGCCCCACCAAAAGACGCGGAATATCCATCACCTGCTCAGGGTTGCTCGCAGGAGATGAGCACCGCCTCATTTGAGCAGGAGGCCAAGTACCCAAAAGCACCATTTGGTGTCTTCCCCCGACCGCCGTCTCGCGTCAGTGGCGTTGGCGGCTCGCTCACCTGGTGAGGCACCGCACACCTGGTGAGGCACCGCACACCTGGTGAGGCACCGCACGCCCTCGCTGCCCCCCACCCTCATGGGGAGCGGTGGCGCAGCGGTTAGCGGCTGCGCTATGAACGCGGTGATCTGAGTTTCAACTCCCTACCGCGACCAATGACGGTGGCGAATGTTTGAGCCCTGGGGGGGGGCTCTCTTAGGTGACCTCGGGGGGGGGGGGGGCGCTCCCTTAGGTGATCTCGGGGTGGGAGGTCACTCCCTTATGTCACCTCAGGTCACCTCAGGTGACCTCGGCATTGCAGGAGCTGTTGCAGTGCCTAACTCATCAGCGCTGGAGATACAAAGGCGGCCGGGCGGTGGTGTTTTTCCCCCGCTCCCCTCGTGTGCCATACCGACGGCCTTCGTAGGTGCTACTTGCTAACAGCACTTGCCCTCAACAATCTGTTAAAGGCTATACAGGAGTCTTTGTGTAAATATGTAAGTGCTGCTGTTCCATTCTTGTTATTTGACTGTTACACTATTACGTGAGTGTCACACTCCGTTACATGAGTGCTGCTGTTCCACTATTCGCACTGTGACCACTTAAACTGACAAACGAACAAAACGTGAAAATGGAATGCGGCAAAGCGCGGAGATGGGATCAGGGGTTGGGGTGAGTGTTGGTGAGCAGGCCAAGTCCTCGCTAGCCAGTATTGGTTGTGGTCAGTGGAGACTTGGTGAGGGGTAACGTTGGTTTGGGTCAGGGTGCACCTCCTCCCCGTTACAAGGAGCGGCCGTTAACATTTGCCACAGTGGACGAGATGTTAACTACCTCGCCTGGTATGCAAGAGGTCGTGGGTTCGATCCCAACCCTGACGCCTGCTGCTGTATATTTGGAGTTTGCCGTGTCTCTCTCGCCGTGGTCGTGTGAATTTTTATCCGGGTCCTCCGGTTTTTCGCTCCACATTTAGAAACACGCCTCTAGAGGGGTCAGCAAACTAAATAAGGAGGCAAAAAAATTAGATTTTAGTACAAAACTGAATATTGTGAGATCCACAATGCAATGTGAATGCATGTGCATCACGTCACGAAGCAGTCTGCGAAGAGAGGGAGGTTGTCGATCCCTGGTTGAGAGTATTTCGCTGCTATACATTCCCACACGATAAGCCACTTCGTTGAGCTGTCATTTGCGGCCAGGTCGCTTGTGAAAAAGAACCACGTCGTTCAGTGGACCTTACCTGGTAAAATACACAAATAGTTGTTTTTGCTTAGTTTTGATTCTGGTGGATTTTCGTTTGCGCTCAAACCGCTGGTGGTTCGATCACCGCGGCCCAACTTCAGTTGGTAGCGAGGTCAAATCACGGCGGTGTCTCCTACTTGGCCCTACATCCTCTCGAGGGGGTTGACCAATGAGGCACCACGTGGTGGCATTTCCACCTCGAGGCTCAAAACTGAGTAGGAGCCGAGGCGCCCCATGCTCCCCACCAAGTGTGAGAGCACCACCCACTGGGCATTGTTAATTGTCGTTGCGCTGGATAAATGTGTGCATACGTCCGTCAAGTGTGCCCTCGAAATCGCCTACATGGATACGTACGCACGTTGAACTTCTAAACACAGTTCTAAAGAAATAAGAGTTTTTAATCTAGATTCATGCTATGCCCTGCGTGTATATAATGGCGAGTTTAGGGTGGCCTCTTGGGAATAATGTGAAACATTTCAAGTGGCAGGAAATGTCACGTGCCATGCATTGCCAGTTAATTCTGTACTATTGCACAGAAACCACCAGAGCATTGGATTGTACATACGTACATGGAACTTCTTTCGCACCGTACGTAGCCAAGCCTGCTAATCGGAGGTGCGGTGGGGAAGGACAACACACTCAACGCAAACAAGCAGTTCTCAAGAAAAGATTTGGTGTGTTGCCGTAGTGACTCGTTATTTTCACTGCTTCCAGTGGCGTTTTTGCACCTTTCTTTTCTACTGCTTTAAAAAATACATTCTCACAATATAAAAAAGTAGGATTGTGAATGTGCTAAATTTGTCCAACTTTGAATTAACAAGGTTTTAAGGAAACCGTTATACCAGGGCCACCCCACAACCTGAATGATCACTGTATTTCGAGGACACTGCGTGCGTGCTAGCCAGCCACACACACTTGTACGCGTGTGCGTGAGCCAGGCAGCAACACACGTACACTCGTACGTGTGTGTGTGCTAGCCAGCCACACGCACACTCGTACGTATGTGCACTCGCGGGGTGTGCATGGCGTAAGCAGGGCTCTGATTCCCAATCCCAGTGGGGGGCCTTGAACTTTGACCGTTGGTCCGCATTGTTGTTACAAACGTTGACCGTCGCGAACTTGTGTGCATGAACTACTGTTTAACACTCAGTCGGCTTTCGCGACCATTATGATCCGTAATTGAGGTGTTTTTGGGTTAGATCGCATACACACTCACATTTTAAATACGGTGGGTTTACTCTCCAACACACAACCGGTGTGCTGAACTAGCAACTAACTGGAAAGTTTTGTTTAAGTGACAAACCTTGGTAATTGGCTGCGTCAGGTGGTGGCGGGTTTTCCGACATTCATATTTATGCAACCTATCCCCCCTCCCCCCCCCCAAAAAAAAAATAACTTCTGTTGTAGATGAACTTTTGTGTCGGCAGTGGCAAGCCCCCCAGCGGGGTTGCTGCATCGAGCCAGCAAGGGCGTTGTTCTCCTTAGGGGGAGTAAACAGTCAAACTTGATCACTCACAATCTATTTTTACCATCACCCACTGCTGGCTTCATTGGACCACATTTTAAAATGCACTTTTGTTCTCTCTTTTTTTTCTTAGTTTTTTGTAAATATAGTTTGTGGATCTCCCCCACAGATGACCGCACGGGTGAACTTAACAATTTACTTCTCCCATCCACTCAATCCACCTGCTTTACACAAGGCCTGGGTTCTGGGCAGGTAATTTGGTATTGCTGCACAAGCGCACGTATTAAATAGTTCAACAAGTTCACCAATAAAGATGGAATTTCCTAGGCGAGTGACTTTTTATAGGTTTTCAAGTGATTCCAGGGCGCTCCTCCTATCCACATACTTGATCACACAGGTGTGGACACACACACAATCCACACCTTGCACACCTGCTAGGAATTGTACAGGTGTACACACGCTCACAGTTTCCACACCTACCAGGAATTGTACAGACGTGTCCACACACATTCTCCACCATCTGGGGAGTGTGTCGGGAAATATGCTAAGCTGCGCCGAGTGACCGAGCGGATGTGAAACCGCCGAGTCCAGTGATCGTGTTGGTATCAGTGTTAGTGTGTTGGTATCCGTGCTAGTGTGGGTATCGGTGTTAGTGTGTTGGTATCAGCGCTAGTGTTGGTGTCAGTGCTAGTGTGTTGGTGTTTTGGCGATGATTTGCACAGGAGTGCCTTACTGTTATGTCGACTGCTGAGTTGTGTAAGGTGTGTGGGTACCTTTGTCCGTGTGTATCCATGTGTGTGTGTGTGTCGGTATGTATGTATATGTCCGTGCTTATATGCGTGCATGAGTGTGCGAGTGCGCGCATGTGAAGTTTGTGTCTATTGTATGTGTTGTCTGTGTGTGAGTATACAGGGTGTTTCACAAAGATGGACCTGATTTGAAATCGCTATATCTCTGCAACCACGAACCGCCCATGAATGAAACTCTTACCACTTGAAAGGGCGGGGCATAGAGAAGGCGGGGCATAGAGAGGGCGGGGCATAGAGAGGGCGGGGCATAGAGAGGGCGGGGCATAGAGAGGGCGGGGCATAGAGAGGGCGGGGCATAGTTTCAAATGATTACCGCAAGATGTCTCTTCCAGCGCACAAACTGCCCCTAGCCTCAGTCATTCGCAAGACGGTGACCCCTCAACACACAAGGGGCGTTTTGCATTCTGCAGTTCAGCAAGACTGAATCCGTAATTACGGTGCAGCGTGCGTTTCAACGGCGTTTTGGCATTGATCCGCCAATGTCAAAGAGCATTCGTCGTTGGAGCCGACAATTTGAGGAAACGGGCTGTTTGTGTAAGGGGAAGAGCACGGGGCGACCACGCACCTCAGAGGGAAACGTGAGAAGAGAGGCGTTTGGGACGAATTCAACTATTGTCACGATGTTGTCCGTACAGCAGTTGGAGGGCACAGAGCATTTATAAAATGGTTAGTAAAACTTGATAACTCATTAAACCGTTTGTAACATTTTGTGTAATTGTAACACGTTGCCATCGTGAAATATACTGCTTTGAAATTGGGTTCATCTTTTTAAAACACCCTGTATATACAACTGCCAACCAACAGGGGATGTCTTAAAACAATGGAGGGTGTGGGAGCGTGACAGGGCAGTGTGGGAAGATGCGTCACAGGCTACTGTGGTCGCACCTTCCCATCAGCAGAAGGCGAGGAGGAATGGTGGTTGTGGTGGCTTACAACACCACCGAAGATGCACATCAATGAAGGGATGCAGACAAGGCTTATGATTCAGATGCCTTCTATGACCTGTCCCAGGTGCTGGCTAGAGTGGCCCCTCGGGATAGTCATCCTGTTGGGTGACTTCAGTGCCCGAGTGGGTCACGAGGCAGGCCCGTACGCTGGAGTGGTTGGAAGGCACAGGACAGATCAGCTCAATAAGAATGGTAGGAGGCTGCTAGATTTTTGTGCAGCCAATGGGCTTGTAATTACCAACACGCTCTTCCGGCATCGGCGCATCCACACAACATCATGGATGCATGCCAGGCCCAAGCAAGAACATCCGCGTTGTGACGAGACAGCGGATGGCTGTCCACTACTGCATGTGGAGACCGTGTGGCCTGGTGGCTCGCTGGTCGAGATAGCGGCTCGCAATTGGGAAGGTCGAGGGGTTAGACTCCTGTTTAGGGGGGCGGTGACTCGGCTGTACGTAACCATCAGCGTTGGGGAGACAAAGACGGCCGGGCGTGGTGCTGGCCACTCACCCTCTCATGTGCCGTGCCGGGCTTCGTAGGTGCCACTCTCTAACAGCACTTGCCTCAACCGGCTGTTCAAGTCGAGACGGGGGATCTCTGTCGATGTGTGTATATGCATATGTGTCTCTGTATTTATGTGTATGTATCCGTGTGTATGTGTACACTGATGGCTATGTGCATACATTTACGTGTACAGTATATGTGTGTGTGTGTACGTGTCTGGGTTTTATGATTTTACACTGGAAGCGTGCATTGTGTCCGGGGCGGTTGGCATCCACTCCTGCTCCTCATTAAAGAACACACTCCTCACACACTGCTGCTGCTGGACTCTGCTGGGTGATTGTGTTGGTGGACCGTGCACTTGTGGAATGAGTTGGGCGACAGACACTGTTCTGCGGTGGACAATTCTGATTGACTCTGCCGCTGGTTGACATTGCTGGTGGACTCGACTGGTGGACCCCTCGTGGGTGACTGCTGTTGGGTTTTCCTAGTTGATGTGTCATGCAAGACTGCTGGTCGACCAGTGGTGGACACTTATGGTAGGCTCCACTGGTGAACTATGCTAGGAATCGTACAGGTCTCTTCACACAATCCACACCTGCTGGGAATTGTACAGGTGTGTTCACACACAATCCACACCTGCTGGAAATTGTACAGGCGTGTTCACACACACAAACACCTTGTACACCTGCTAGGATGTACAGGTCTGTCCACACACAATCCACACCTGCTGGGAATTGTACAGGTGTGTTCACAATCCACACCTGCCGGGAATTGTACAGGTGTGTTCACACACACACCTTGGACACCTGCTAGGATGTACAGGTGTGTTTACACACACACCCCTTCCACACCTGCTAGGATGTACAGGTGTGTTTACACACACACCCCTTCCACACCTGCTAGGATGTACAGGTGTGTTTACACACACCTTGTACACCCGCTAGGATGTACAGGTGTGTTTACACACACCTTGTACACCCGCTAGGATGTACAGGTATGTTTACACACACCTTAGACACCTGCTAGGATGTACAGGTGTGTTTACACACACCTTGTACACCTGCTAGGATGTACAGGTGTGTTTACACACACCTTGTACACCTGCTAGGATGTACAGGTGTGTTTACACACACCTTGTACACCTGCTAGGATGTACAGGTGTGTTTTCACACACCTTGTACACCTGCTAGGATGTACAGGTGTGTTACACACACCTTGTACACCTGCTAGGATGTACAGGTCTGTCCACACACAATCCACACCTGCTGGGAATTGTACAGGTGTGTTCACAATCCACACCTGCTGGGAATTGTACAGGTGTGTTCACACACACACCTTGGACATCTGCTAGGATGTACAGGTGTGTTCACACACACACACCTTGGACACCTGCTAGGAAGACGAGGCTGTTTGGGGACTCCACTGTTGGAGACTGATGGTCGACGAGTGGTGGACAGTTTTGGTAGCCTCTACTGGTGAACTCTGCTGAGAGATGATCGTGTCGGTGAACACTGCTTAAACAACTCGTGCAGGGCACTTGCGGGAAACAATTGGCCGCTCATTGCTGCCCAACTTTGCGCTGTTGTTCGATGTTGTGCTCAGCACTTAAAGCAGAAATACTCCTGCGAATACATAGTGCTTGTTTGCATGCGTGGTGGATTGTTAACGAGAATGTGCAGTCTTGTGGGAGCTCGGGATAAAGCAGGATTGAGTCTGGACAGTGGCTTGGATGGGTGCAAGTCGATTGTTTTTTGTAAATCTATTGGGCTCTGTCAGTCTTCGGGTTTCTATGCGAGTCTATGGGTCTATATGCAAGTCTATGGGTCTCTTGAATCTATGGGTCTCTATGTGAGTCTGTGGATCTCTATGGGTGGGTGGCAGCTCTGTGCCACGATTGCCCCCGCCCCCCTATGGATCTCCCTCCCCAGACACCGCCACCTCTGGCATCCTCTTAGATTCAAAGTCTCTACTCAAAACGTTCACCTGTGTGTGCACGCGTGTGTTCAATGGCAGGCAAGTCCGGTGGCTCTGGGCTCAGAGAGCTGAGCAGGCACCGCTGAGACCTTGGGTTCAGATCCAGGCTGCTACCCACGGTTAAAGCGGGTTATCAAGCATTCGCGAGTTGATCGTCTCAGCCGGCTCACCATTGACTAATAGACCACCCAGAGTCTCACACGGAGAGCCGTACACTCACATAAAGACCCATAAACTTATACAGAGACCATTAGACTCGCATAGAGACATATAGACTTGTATAGAGACCCATAGACTCACACAGAGACCCAAGCTGAGTTGTGATTAAAAGGGGTTCTCAGCTGCAGCGATTTGATCGTCTCAGCCCATTCATCACTCACGTAAGGAAACGAAACCCTCGTATTAGGGTTGGTCATGCTCTTCATTTGGCTGCATTGCAGCTCTTGAGAAGAGAATACGATCAGTGACACGTGCAATAGAACGGCCACTGACCGAAACGTCGCCTGTGTTTACTTTTTTTAAGGCAGCGTTATTGACGAGCTTGTTGAGTGGTTGTGTTGATTGTGCTTGTGTTGATTGTGGTTGTGTTGATTGTGGTTGTGTTGACGGTGGTTGTGTTGACGGTGGTTGTGTTGACGGTGGTTGTGTTGATGGTGCTTGTGCTGATGGTGGTTGTGTTGACGGTGGTTGTGTTGACGGTGGTTGTGTTGTGGTTGTTTTAATTTGCTTGTGTTGATGGTGGATGTGTTGTGGGTGTGTTGATGGTGGTTGTGTTGATGGTGGTTGTGTTGATGGTGGTTGTTTTGACCGTGCTTGTGTTGACTGTGCTTGTGTTGTGATTGTTTTAATTTGCTTGTGTTGACGGTGCTTGTGTTGATTGTACACCAATACATTTGCTTAAATATATCAATTTGACTGCCACGTCATGAACAACACTCTCGGCTTCCGGGCGAGTGGGACCTCACCTTGCTGCACCTTGAGGTCACGTGAAGGGATCTCAGAGGTAGTTCTCTGATGTCCACTTCCACGAGCCGTGTGCTCGAGCACAGAGGGGTTGCACTGCCGCGCGAGAGATCGGAATGGGTTTGTCGTCTTGCGATGCCGATACAGTTTGGGGGCGGGGAGAAAAAAAACCCCTCTCTAACATGACAAGACAATATGACATCCAGTTGAAGTGACCTCCTTTACAGACGAAAGAGGCAGACGGATGGACAGACGATTGGGGAGAAGGGACAGGCAAATTGGAACTCAGCGGACGATGCTGAGAGCACGGGGGCGGGGACAGCGGCGGCTCAGCGGTTTGCGCACTGCACTCAGATCGCGGAGATTTCACTCCACGTGTGCTCAAACTACGTCCATGACCGACACGGCGAGGAAAGAAATTGAAAATATGTATTCATAGTGCAGGAGGAATCCGATGAGCTACAAAGCTTTTTTTTTAACAGATGTCCACTAGGGGCACGGGGTCAGAACGTTACAACAACAAACAACAACAACACGATAGGAGTGAAAAGTAGAGGAATGGTCAACAAATCACTAATAATAATACAACACCTCTATTTTTATTTGAGCAGCTATTTTTATGACGTGATCTAGCCACACATGGCAGCTCAACTCAGTGGCTTATCACGTGGACATTTATAGCAGCAGCCAAATGTAATCCATCCGGCAGTGGATTGACAAGAGTGCTGTAGATAGACAACGGTGGGACATCTGTGTCCGTGATCTTACTCGGGACGTGCGGCGCATGGCAAGGGGTGCCGTTAGCCCGTGAAATCGCGCAAATTCCCGACTAGATGCAAATGCAAATAAATACTTTTGTGTGCTCCACGAGAGAATGCACAACACAAGGGCAGCTTTGTTTTGTGACATTGCGAAATAGTGAGGTCATGAGTCCTGTCGAGCCAAAGGGGTGAACTGGCCCAGCAGGCGGTGTTACTGGTCGTTGTGCCCAAGCTATAATCATAATCAGTCTTTGTCCATGTGCACAACACAGCAGTGGCACTGCTGGTCGTTGTGGCACTCACTGCCTGCAGGGAAATGCTTCCCATTAATGACCAGTGGACTCTGAATTCCCTTGTACTATTTAGATATCCTGAGTGTGTGTCATGGCCACTACTGATATCCCTGGATGAATTTCACTGCAGAAATGTAAATTATTACTGTTCGACTAAAAATAAACGAAACGTTTTATTTTATACATGTTTGTGGAACTTTTTTCGCACCATACGTAGCCAACCATGCTAATTGGAGGTTACCAGGTAAGGCCAGCTGAGCTATGTAGTTCATTTTCAGAAGCGACCTGGCCAGAAATGATAGCCCAACGAAGTGGCTTATCATCACGTGGACATTTATAGCAGCCAAATACTCTGAACGAATTGTGTGGATTCTATATGTCGGGCGCAAAACCGGAGGATAAGCATCCACCTGGCCACGTGGAGAGAGACACGCACACTCCAAATATACAGCATGCGTCAGGGTCGGGATTAAACGCACGACCTCCTACGTACCAACCAAGGTAATTAACATCTCCCAGCCACCGTGGTGCCCCTGTTGTTTGGACCAAGAGCGAATCGGCTCAGCAGCAGCAGCAATCGCTGCCCGTCGTGGGGTTGAACTTTGGACGAGGAGAGCCGAAGGTGTTGGCTTCCAGTCTGGACCTGGACCCCCCGCCAATGAATTGTAATATTTATATTTTAAATGTGGACACATATGGAGAGATTCTCTAAGTGAAGTAGTCGTCGAAATGAATAAATCACTTAAATAAACTATGGAGAGTCCTGGATTTGAACCACTCAACCAGCTGCCGCACAGCCGCTTGTCCCACTGAGCCACGGATGTGGTTCGTCACCCACGTGGCCCTGGCGGAGCTCCGAGTGAGAGACTCCAACATGGGATAGCAGAAGAAAGACACACTCCAACACAACCACATCGTTGGAGGAATCTGGATTTGAACACAGGCTTCACTATATTTAGGTGTTTATACCTCCTGACCGAATTAGCCGCAGAGCAGCAGCGACTAATACGGCGGGGAGGAATAAACACCGTGATGCCACCCTCGGAGCTAGCAGCGTGTAGGGTGAGGAACTCATAAACTCCCGCTGGCAACACTGACATTGCATTAGTTCCAGCTGGTCTAGACAAAGGAACACTTTGATAAGTAAATACAGTAGTGTGGAGAACGCAGATTGGAACTCACGGCCTCATGGGTCACAGCGTTGGCACCGATCCCGCAGAGCCACAGAGGAGCGACGCTCCGTGGAGTCTCTCCCTGTATGGGCAACATTAGAAGAGATTGCTATGGAGCAGTGGCGTAACTCGCTTTGTGGGGGGCACATAATCTCCATTGAAAACTCGTTTTTTGTGTGTTTAGTTTGATGTCCTTCCCCCGCACCACGATTAGCACAGGTGGCTACGTACGGTGCGAAATAAGTTCTACTTACATCCAGGAGGGTTCAAGGCTGGGTTTTGGGTTGGAGTCAGGGCACATGACCACCACAGTTCAGTCCTCATGAAGCACAATCGATGTTGGCTCCCCTCTCGTGCTGCTGGGTGGAGCCATCCGTGAGAATTTGCAGAACACAAAGACAAAGAATCCTTAAACACTGTTAGGGCAAGTGCTGTTAGCGAGCACCCATTAAGGGCGGCACGGCAGGGTGGGTGGCCAGCACCACGCCCGGCCGCCTTTGTCTCCCCAGTGGCGATGTTTTCAAACCGCACCAGGTACTCATTTGAGGCTGAGTCAACCCAGAGAAGGCCAAGGACCGGTTCAGAAAATCGTCACTGGTGGTGGCCATGAGCGGGAATCAAACCTGGGTCGCCGGGTTCGTAGCACAGTGCGCTAACCACTACACTATCGTTCTCCTCCAGATAAACAAAGACACGCACACACAGATGCATTCCACACACACACACAGATGCACTCCACACACACAGACGCTTTCCACACACACAGAGGCACACTACATACACACACAGGCACACTCCACACACACACACTATAACTCTCGCTCTCTCGCACCGCCAGTAAACAATCTGCACAGCACAGACGAAACCGGAGACTAGTCTCAAAGTTCAGCCGCTCTCTCTCCAGATTCTCTCCAGCGTCGGAGTGCTGAGCAGCGTGACAACAGCAATCATAGACAGAGAGAGAGAAAGCTAGCAGTGGAGAGCTGCGGAGATAGAGTGGTTGTGACCATGCTGTCCAGCCTGCTGTGCGTGGCCGTTACCACCGTCGTGCTTGCATCGCTGCTCGGGGCCCTGCTGGTGCGGACCCCCCCTGAGTCGGGAGCCCTGCATCGCGTCAAGGCGACGATCGCACTCGCCGTGTGCGCTCTCGTGCGCGCCGCGGCGTGGGGTCGCGGGAATCCCAGCGAGTCAGGGGCGCCGAGGGGGTCCAAGGGGAGAGGTGAGAAGAGACGGCGACAGGAGGAGCGGGAGAGATGGAATGTGGAGGAGGATGGAGAGCGATGGGATGAGGAGGACGAGGAGGAGATGCAGAGCATGGGAGATGCGACTGCGAGGGATGAGGTGCGTGTATCCATTCACTCGTCATATCACCAAAAGCATATGTCATCAGAAACATCATTAGCGAGCAGAGGCATCACCATTATCATCATCATAAACTAAAACGACTTTTTTTATTTTAGCAGGTAAGGCCCACAGAGCTATGTAGCTCTTTTTCGGAAGCGATCCGGCAATCACAAATGATAGCTCAATGAAGTAGCTTATCACGTGGAAATGTATAGCAGCAGCCAAATGCTATAAATGCGTGATGTTGATTCTAAATGTGGAGAGAAAACCGGGGAGAGAGACACGCAAACTCCGGGATCGAACCAACGACCTCCTGTATACCAGGCGAGGTAGTTAACATCTCGCCACCGTGGCACCCTATCATAATCAACAAGGGCATCTACATGAGAAACAACAACGGCAGATATGAGAATGGCGACATTCGGAACAGATACAGATGAGATAGATTAATGCATCAAAATCTTGGCCGACGCTGCTATTCTTTGACAGTGGTGTACAAGCAAAGTTAATATAAAATTAAATGTAACACATTCATCAACAACACTGTGTGTGTGGCCTTCAAAGGAACGATATAGAACAGGCGACGTTTTGGGCAATGGCCCTTCATATCACGTAAATCAGAGTTGAATTATAATAGTTGTTTTGTTAATTGGTTTATGTTAAAATTAAGATCTGATGAGCTGATAATTGTTGCAACGCTATTTTGTTCGTGAATCTGAGCCCCCTTTCGCTGCTTGGGTGCCCTTCGAATTAATCTCAGTTTGCTTATGCCCCAGCCGCCACCACCGCTCATGATCATCGTTGAGAAAACAAAGATAATACACGCACACTTTTTTTACTACTGCGGTCACTAATCTCGTTAACAAAATTCAGAAAGTCTCTGACATTCACTCAGGATGACACGGTCAGAGCTAAGGCATGACATCTGAAGCAGCAGCAGCATTTGAGCATTACAATACAATTACTAAACTATTAAGATTAAACAATGTTTATTTTACCAGGTCAGGCCCACTGAGATGTGAAGCTCTTTTTCAGAAGCGACCTGGCCACAAATGATAGCCCAATCAAGTGGCTTATCATGTGGCAATTTATAGCAGCCAAATACTCTAAAAGCGTGTTCTAATGTGGAGGAGAAAACCCGAGGACCCGGAGAAAAATCCACGCATCCACGGGAAGAGACATGCAAACTCCAAATGTCCAGTAGGCGTTAGGGTCAGGATCAAATCCACGACCTCCTGTATACCAGGCGAGGTAGTTAACATATCTCGCCAGCGCGATATGTTAACTGTTACTAACAACAACACAATAACCCTCAAGGACTATGAACAAATCGCCCGGATTTGGAATGCGCCCGATCTGGTCGGACCTCCAAAGCCAAGCAGATGTGAGCTTGCACAATGCCTGGATGGGTGCCCACCATGCACAAACAGGTTGTCTGTCATAGGGCGGCCCGGGCGACGTTGTGGTTCTACGTAGTTGTACTATACATCTATGCTGCCTGCCTTTACCAATCTGTACTGACCAGCCGGGGAGAAGCATGGTAACAACGGCCTCCACAACCAGTACGGCAGTTTGGAGGCCCTCATCCAGCTGTGGATCGACGGAATGTCTCGATGCTCCTCCTACGGGCATTGTGCGCCGCTCATCTCCACCAGTGGAAATTCCACATTCCCATGGCAGGGACCATCTTTAACAACCACTGACGACTTCGCACAACCTATTTTATGGCCCTGTAGAGATGAGAATGATGGTTTGCCTGTGCCAACCCTTGACCCGACAATAAATTAAAGCATGCGCATTTACTACTCCAGTTACCCAGGAATGTCAGTGTGACGCGCGTGACGTCACTCCACGTCGACCAGCCCCCCTAATGAATAATCATGAACAAGTTACGTCCTCCACATGGACCCACCCCTCATTAATAATCATGAGCAGTGACGTCCACCAAATGGACACGCCCCCTTCACTAATAATAATTAGCGGGTGACGTCACTCCACATGGGGGGATGGGGGGCGAGGCGCCTCCTCCCCCCTCCTCAGCGTCAACTTACAACCCTCACGACAAAGGCAGAACCCTCACGTCACGCGATCTCCGTCACGCTGTTGTTGAGACATCAAAGTAAAAAGGACGTCGTGATGAACAAGGGATTATAACCTGCAAATGAAATGGGTCTGTGTCACCGCGCCCTTACAGATTGTACACGAATGGATGCAATGAACATCACGTCGTGCTCTGCTTTTCGCTTGCAAGTTTCAGACTTAATGCAACACGCGCGTTCTTGGACAGGCTATAGGATAGTTGCTATATAACAGTCTACGGAATGAAAGGTTGATAGCACGCAGCACGGCTATTACAATGAGCATAACGATCACCCAAATTGCAAATTCGTGAAATGACATTCAGAAGAACACGATTCGTATAACGCGTTCAATTGTCGTATTTGCGATCATTAAGTACTGTACTGTGTGAAATAGGGTTAGACACACACAAGACTGCAATGCTGTAACAATGCGCGCATATGCACAAGCTTCCAACGTGCACAGATGTAGCACTTCAATATAAAGCACTGATATCAACAATAATAATTAGCACATTCATTTAGGCGATTAAAATAGCGAGAGCATTATGGAATGTAATGCAAAATCATGATCACGGTTCTCACCTGCTCGCTTAGCTTCTGCATAACCACGTTGCCCGCAATGCGTCGGAAGTAACGTAACAAAGCAAACGATGATACAATGTATTAGCATTATAGCTATGTCATTATTTTATCAGCAGCAATGTTCGTAATGAGTATTATTGTAGTTGTCGCTAGCCAAGTGGGGATCACAGCGGCCGCATCGGCGCCATGTCGAGCGGCGATATGAGCGACCCTCTCATTGGTCAGAGGCTCCCCAACAACAGCCACTCTGATTGGACGAGACGTTCCCCTTTTGTAGTTGGGCGCGACCATTAGGGATTTAAAATAGGGGGGGTGGTGGAGGGCGGAATGTGTGAGTTGTACAGAAATTAAGTTTTAAAATAACACGAAATTAAGTTTTAAAATAACACGAAGAGGACCAGGATCAGCGGGACCTGGACCGGTGCTTTAAATGTCAGCTCGTTAGGTTGCGTAGATCCGTAGATGTTAAGCGTCAAAGATTTGAAATTATATGAACAGACAACAGGGCAAGTTCAATGAAAGTGTTAAATAATAATGAAAGTGTGTAATAATAAAAGTTTGTTATTGGTTCTTCTGAAGAAGACCGCTTTTGTTGCGATCGAAACGTCGTGGTTTTTTTTATTTTAATTTAGATTTTTGTTTTCTATCTACGTGACTTTGCCGAAAGAACCAAGAATATGAATTCCTGCAGTCACGAAAGTTTTAAGTCTAAAAATAATAAAAGTGTGTAAGAATAATAAAAGTGTGTAATAATGAAAGTGCGTACGAATAATGAAAGTGTGTAATAATGAAAGTGTGTAATAATAAAAGTGTGTAAGAATAATGAAAGTGTGTACGAATAATGAAAGTGTGTAATAATAAAAGTGTGTAAGAATAATGAAAGTGTGTAATAATGAAAATGCGTACGAATAATGAAAGTGTGCAATAATAAAAGTGCGCATAAAAGTGTGTAAGAATGAAAGTGTGTAACATTACAAGTGTGTAATGATAAATAAATAAATTGCCAGATCGGCTCCCCTATGGACGGACCGATGTCCCCGTGGGTCAAGGTCCCAGGTCCCCCGCGATAAGCGATGGCGATTAGATTGGTGACGCGTCCGCTCACAGCCTGAGCGGGACTTCACCTCGACTGCAGCCTTGCACCCCTTTGGTTGTCAGTCGTTTAAAAAAATACATAGAATGTCAATAAACACATTGGGGTTTGATAAAACAAAAGTATGTGTACCTACGTGCCCGTGCTTAATTTGTTTTGATGATTTACCTTCTAAAAAATGAATCTGGCCGCGTCTCACACCCCCAGAAAGGGCATTTCGCACCCCCAGGGCCGGATGATCCTAGTAGCAAAAGTAGCTACTACACATGTAGTAGCTACATATGTGGTAGCTACATGTGTAGTAGCTACTACACGTGTGGTAGCTACACGTGTGGTAGCTACACGTGTGGTAGCTACTACACGTGTAGTAGCTACGGGTCCTGCACTTTCAAGGGCCCCGCGCTAAATGCTTTCAAGCTATAATTTCCGGTTGAGTGATTCTGCACTTGCTCTAATATTGTAGTACTATACCACCATCAACTTTTACGAACGACTGGGTGTTTAGGGTTTGCGATTTGTCGTATTATTTGGCTGTATAGCAAACGAAATAATACAATTACTTTACTATGCAACTTAAACATTTGTGTTTTAATATTGATGTGGTTTTTTTAGGGTCCCTTTAGAACATCATGCTACAGGTCCCGCACTAGCTTAATCCGGCGCTGCGTGCACCCCAGGCTAAGAACTACTGATCTACGCTGTGCATCAATGCAGCCCGTGTGATATTGTATTTGGCTGCTAAAAGTGTCCACGCGATAAGCCACTTCGTTGGGCTATCATTCGTGACGGCCAGGTCGCTCAGTGGGCCTTACCTGGTAAAGTAAAAATAGTCATTCGTTTATACAACCGACGGTTCGTTGTTCTGTGTGGTGACCACAGTTTCTGCACGCAAATGTGCATCATCATCATCATCACGTATAACACGTAGGCTTTCGCGAATCAACATTATTCATAATAAAGTTGTTTTGGGTTAGATCGCGTTATTTATAAATGTGTCGCAACCCTCCACCACCCGACATGGCCAATCAGTAGAAAAAGTGTCACGTTCACAAAAGACAAATAGTTCACTACTTTCGCCCACCGGTGTGTTGAAGAGTGAATCCACAACATTTACAATTTCTGAGTAACCCAAAAGCCTTTATTATGAATCATCATCACGATCAGGGATCCACTGCTGCTGCTGCTGCCATGATTGGCGTGCAGTGGATGCGGCTCAAAGGGTTGTGATCCACGAGCCTCAGGGCGGGAGATCGGAACCAAGGGGATCGTCCGCATGATCGGGTCAATCGCGGCGGATTGACTTGTGGCTGGTGCGTGATGGGACCCCCCCCCCCCCCCCTGGACGATGCGTCTGGTGGTGTCTCGCAGGTCCACGAGGAGTCTCTCGATTTCCACGGTTGGGCACCCGAGGGGCAGACGCTGTTGGTGGCGAGAATCGGCCAGGCCGCCGGGACGGAGCGACAGGTCTGGCTTTACCTGCGCACACCTGAGCACGGGCACCTGCAGGTGAGAGCGTGGCGAGCGTACTCACGCCGCTCA
Source organism: Lampetra planeri (assembly GCF_965212315.1). Classification (NCBI taxonomy): domain Eukaryota; kingdom Metazoa; phylum Chordata; class Hyperoartia; order Petromyzontiformes; family Petromyzontidae; genus Lampetra; species Lampetra planeri. Next base: position 4,577,078 of record NC_136169.1, read on the forward strand.
AGCATTCACTCCGCCCTGGTACTCACTCCACTCTGGCATTCAATCTGCCCCAGTATTCACACTGCTCTCGTATTCACTCTGCTCCAATATTCACACCGCTTCAGTTTTCACTCTGCCCCAGTATCCACTCCGCTCCAGCTTGCTCACGGCTCCAGTATTTAGTCCACTAAACATTCACTCGCCGTGTGCCGTTCCATCCGTCAGAAGTGCTCGCTTATAGCACTTTCCCCAACAGTCTGGCAAGGCTATATGGGGGGGGTACTTTGTCTTTGTTTCTGTAGAACTGCTTTTTGTGCTGAGTTTGTTGTCCTTAGCCCGCACTTCCGATTAGCACGTTTGGCTACGGACGGTTCGAATCAGTTCAAGCTACACACACGCACACCGCTCGTACACACACACACGGACAGCATATCGCAGCATATCACACAGACCCGCATTCCCAACTTCACCGAAACCTGGCCAGGGGCCAACGTTCAAGGATGCTCAGCGATGAACCCAGTAAGGGATGGGGTGGTGGTGGTGGTGGTTGTGGTGGTGGTGATAACGGCAGTGGTGGTTGTGGTGGTGGTGATAACGGCAGTGGTGGTGGTGGTTGTTGTGGTGGTGATAACGGCAGTGGTGGTGGTGGTTGTGGTGGTGGTGATAACGGCAGTGGTGGTGGTGGTTGTGGTGGTGGTGATACGGCAGTGATGGTGGTTGTGGTGGTGGTGGTAACGGCAGTGGTGGTGGTGGTTGTGGTGGTGGTGATACGGCAGTGGTGGTGGTTGTGGTGGTTGTGGTGATAACGGCAGTGGTGGTGGTTGTGGTGGTGGTGATAACGGCGGTGGTGGTGGTTGTGGTGGTTGTGGTGATAACGGCGGTGGTGGTGGTTGTGGTGGTGGTAACGGCAGTGGTGGTGGTGGTTGTGGTGGTGGTGATAACGGCACCGCCACCCCTTGCTCACAGCTCTTGCACCAACATGCTGAGGAGGCTATATGGGGGATCTTTGTCTTGTGTGTGTGTGAGAGCGCGCTACGAACCCGGCGACCCGAGTTCGATTCCCGCTCACGGCCAACACCAATGACGCTGATCTGAACCGGTCCTGGGCCTCCCCTAGGTCGACTCAGCCTCAAACGAGGACTTGTTGCGGTGTATAAAACGTCGCCATTGGGGAGACAAAGGCGGCCGGGCGTGGTGCTGGCCACCCACCTCCTCGTGTACCGTGCCGGCTTTCGTAGGTGCTCGCTAACAGCACTTGCCCCAGCAGTCTGTGAAGGCTACACGGGGGATCTTTGTCTTTGCAGCACACCGCCTATGCGGGCACGGCGGTGCGTGCCGAGGGGGGCCACGCGGGAGGCTGGAGGGCGGGGGGGCTGCGCATGGCGTGCCTCGAGCCACAGCGGCGATGGAAGATTTCGTTCAATGGGCTCATGCGGTACTGTGCAGCAGCAGCAGCAGCACCGAAATCAGCAGCATCATCAGCAGCATCATCATCAGCAGCAGCAGCATCAGCAGCAGCAGCATCATCATCAGCAGCAGCAGCAGCATCATCATCATCAGCAGCAGCAGCGCCGACATCAGCAGCATCATCATCAGCAGCAGCAGCGTCATCATCATCAGCAGCAACAGCATCATCATCAGCAGCAGCAGCAGCATCATCATCATCAGCAGCAGCAGCATCAGCAGCAGCAGCGTCATCATCAGCAGCGTCATCAGCAGCAGCATCATCATCATCGACATCATCATCAGCAGCAGCAGCGACATCACCATCATCAACAGCGTCATCATCAGCAGCAGCATCATCATCAGCAGCGTCATCATCAGCAGCAGCGTCATCATCAGCATCATCATCAGATACTCATCTTCATTGTCATCGCAAGTGGCCACTGCAACAGTAATCATCGCTGCATCATTGTCATCAGCAGGATCACGGTTATCATTATCATCCGTTGATATCATCTACAGCAGAAGCGGCAATAACTGCAATCATCATATCATCAACAATATCATCATCAATGCATTATCATTGTCATCATCATCCATCACAAACGCAATCATCACCCGTAATCGATACTCATTGCCATCCTCACACAACATCCTTGTTATCAGCAGCAGCAGCAGCATTAATCATCGCCATCAATACCATCACGTTTTCGAGCGCGTCTGCGATGACGATAGTGTGTGAGACTGTTTATGAAACTGTGTGTGAGACTGTGTGTGTGTGAGACTGTGTATGTGCGTGAGACGGTGTGTGTGTGAGACTGTGGGGAGCGGTAGTGTAGCGGTTAGCGCGCTGCGCTACGAACCCGGGGTTCGATTCCCGCTCACGGCAAACACCAACAGTGACGATTATTTGAACCGGTCCTGGGCCTCCCCTAGGTCGACTCAGCCTCAAATGAGTACCTGGTGCGGTGTGTAAAAATCACCACTAGGGAGACAAAGGCGGTCGGGCCTGGTGCTGGCCACCCACCCCCTCGTGTACCGTTGCGGCCTTCATAGGTGCTCGCTAACAGCACTTGCCCCGACAGTCTGTGAGAGGCAATACGGGTGATCTTTGTCTTTGTGTGGTCGTGCAGGAAGGGGCCTGTGCAAGGGGAGCTTTGCAAAGACGAGGAGAGTCAGGAGCTGAAGGAGGAGCTGAAGGAGGAGGATGAGGTGGATGAGGTGGGCGAAGAAGAGGAGGGAGTGGTCCACGTGCGCTTCACCTTCACGTGAGTGACCTACAGACGTACGTGTGTGTGTACATGTGTGTGTGTGAGGATGTGTGTGTGTGAGGACGTGTGTGTGTGTGAGGATGTGTGTGTGTGTGAGGACGTGTGTGTGTGTGTGAGGACGTGTGTGTGTATGTGAGGACGTGTGTGTGTGAGGACGTGTGTGTGTGTGAAGACGTGTGTGTGTGTGAGGACGTGTGTGTGTGTGGTCCATTGGCCAGTCATCTCAGTCGACCCGTGGCACTTGCTGGGTCTGTCCCGTGACCTCCTGCCAGCGGACGTTCGACACTTCACGTGGCCTCAACGTGCACCTAGCCTGGCACAACTGCCGTTGTGACGTCACCGCCACTTGGTAGCGAATGGCGGTTGCTGTTGCATCTGTGTGTGAGTGGGGGAGCGGTGGTGTAGTGGTTGGCGCGCTGCGCTACCAACACGGCCACCCGAGTTCCATTCCCGCTCACAGTCAACGCCAGTGACGAGTTATCTGAACCGATCCTGGGCCTCCCCCCTTGGTCGACTCGGCCTCAAATGAGTACCTGGTGCGGTGTGTAAACATCGGGGAGACAAAGGCGGGCGGGTGTGGTGCCGGCCACCCACCCCCTCGTGTGCCGTGCCGGCCTTCATAGGTGCTACTCGCACTTGCCCCAACAGTTTGGTAAGGCTACACGGGGGATCTTTGTCTTTGTTTGAGTAGCGGTTAGCGAAGGAGGCATCATCACGGCCGATCCTGCTGCTGACGCGGTCGCCTGGACACTCAACTCGCAGTGGGGCTCGGTCCCTTACCTGTCGAGCGGCCAGGTGAAAGGCTGCGGATCCAGGCGAAAGTCACCACGAAATAGTCTTATTAGAGGATAAATACTCCGACTGTGCCTCTGCCCCCCCCCCCAGGTGGACCGCCTTCACCCTCCCCTTCGACTTCCCAGCCGAGTCGCCGAGCGCCGCCGCCGTGGCCGACGCGGCGGCGCGCGAGCCCTGGGGCCGCCGCGCGCCCTCGTCGCTGCTGCTCGCCCTGCGCAGGTGACGGGCGGCAGGGCGCCACGCTGCTTCCAGCCAGCATCGCAGCAGCAGGGGCAGGGGGGGAGGAGGAGCAGGTGGAGGAGGAGGAGGGGCAGGGGGGGGAGGAGGAGCAAGTGAATAAGAAGGAGGAGGTGTAGGAGGAGGAGGTGGAGGAGGAAGTGGAGGAGCAGGTGGAGGAGAGGGAGGAGATGGAGCAGGTGGAGGAGGAGCAGGTGAAGGAGGTGGAGGAGGATGAACAGGTGGAGGAGGAGGAGCAGGTGGAGGAGATGGAGGTGTTTGATCCGTAAGGGAGTTTTCAGCCGATTGAATGCGATGAATTGTAGCTACAAAACTATTTCAGAAGCGACCGGCCACAAACGATAGCTCAAACGAAGTGGTTTATCATCATCACGTGGAAATGTATAGCAGTAGACAAATACTCGAAACGCGTGGTGATGTTGATTGTACATGTGGAGGGAAAAACCGGAGAACCCGGAGAAAAATCCACGTGACCACGGGGAGAGAGACACACAAACTCCAAATATACAGCAGCAGGCGTCAGGGTCGGGATCGAACCCACGACCTCCTACACACCAGGCGAGGTAGTAAACATCTCCTAGCCACCGTATTTAGGCTCATCTTTTTGTATCGAATTCTAAAACAATGGCTCTTGTTGTTAATTATCTCAACCACCTGTTTTTTTGTCAAACGTCCTTTTTTTACAATTGTTGCAAAGTGCCTTGAATAAACGCCCTTCACACATATACACGCCTCTAGGTACTCCTCGCGGGTAGGGCCAGGGGCAGGGCCAGGGGCAGGGCCAGGGCCAGGGGCAGCTTCCCATCCAGCAGTGGAGCGAGCGAGCGAGCTGGTGGTTGATGCGTGTGGCGTGAGAGCAGGTGGAGCGCCGCTGGGCAGAGCGTGCACCGCGAGCAGTGGGGACAGATGCTGGGCTCGCTGGAGGTGCACGGACGAGGAGGAGGGTCACAGGTGCTGCTCAGGGCGGTGCGCACTCGCTCGCGAGGTGCGTATGCGTGTATGGTGCGTGTTGTATGTATGTTGTGTGCATGTATGGTGTGTGTATGTTGTATGTATGTTGTGTGCATGTATGGTGTGTGTGTTGTATGTATGTTGTGTGCATGTATGGTGGTGTGTGTTGTATGTATGTTGTGTGCATGTATGGTGGTGTGTGTTGTATGTATGTTGTGTGCATGTATGGTGGTGTGTGTTGTATGTATGTTGTGTGCATGTATGGTGTGTGTGTTGTATGTATGTTGTGTGCATGTATGGTGGTGTGTGTTGTATGTATGTTGTGTGCATGTATGGTGGTGTGTGTTGTATGTATGTTGTGTGCATGTATGGTGTGTGTGTTGTATGTATGTTGTGTGCATGTATGGTGGTGTGTGTTGTATGTATGTTGTGTGCATGTATGGTGTGTGTGTTGTATGTATGTTGTGTGCATGTATGGTGGTGTGTGTTGTATGTATGTTGTGTGCATGTATGGTGGTGTGTGTTGTATGTATGTTGTGTGCATGTATGGTGGTGTGTGTTGTATGTATGTTGTGTGCATGTATGGTGTGTGTGTTGTATGTATGTTGTGTGCATGTATGGTGGTGTGTGTTGTATGTATGTTGTGTGCATGTATGGTGTGTGTGTTGTATGTATGTTGTGTGCATGTATGGTGTGTGTGTTGTATGTATGTTGTGTGCATGTATGGTGTGTGTGTTGTATGTATGTTGTGTGCATGTATGGTGTGTGTGTTGTATGTATGTTGTGTGCATGTATGGTGTGTGTGTTGTATGTATGTTGTGTGCATGTATGGTGTGTGTGTTGTATGTATGTTGTGTGCATGTATGGTGGTGTGTGTTGTATGTATGTTGTGTGCGTGTATGGTGGTGTGTGTTGTATGTATGTTGTGTGCGTGTATGGTGGTGTGTGTTGTATGTATGTTGTGTGCATGTATGGTGGTGTGTGTTGTATGTATGTGTATGTTGTGTGCGTGTATGGTGGTGTGTGTTGTATGTATGTTGTGTGCATGTATGGTGGTGTTTGTTGTATGTATGTTAGTTTAACACGTAGGCTTTCGCGATCAATATTATTGATAATCAACGTTTTGGGTTTAGATCGCGCTATTTATAAATGTGTCGTAACCCTCCACCACCCGACACGGCCAATCAGCAAAAAAGTGTCACGTTCACAAAAGACAAATAGTTCACTGCTTTAGCCCACCGGTGTGTTGAAGTGTGAAACCACAACATTTACAATTTGAGTAGTACGACGTTTCGCTGGTAATTGCATCCAGCATCATCGGGCAATTCGCCAGAATGGTGAGGCTCTGCTGTGTCTCCCGTTCTTATATAGAGCTGTTGTGTGCGTGTATGTTAATTCAACACGTAGGCTTTCGCGAACAATATTAGCCGTGATAGAGGTGTTTTGGGTTAGATCGCGTACATATATAAATGTGTTTTTAAAGCCTCCACCACCCGACACAGCCAACTAGTTACTAGTACAGCACACCGGTGTGTTGGAGAGCAAATGCACAACATTTACAATTCGGGTACGACGTTTCGCCAGTAGTTACAACTAGCTTCATCAGGCGAGAGCCAGATTTGTGGAGTACAATAGGCTCTGTCACAATACATAACAAAAAAAATGCAGCCATACATCGGCAGGACGTCATCGTTCATTAAAAACTCAGAACATCTTGTAAATATAATTAAAGATGTCGAGGTTAACCCGAATGATATTCTGGTACGTTTTGATGCGACTCCTCTGTTTACGAGGGTTCAGGTGAACGAGACAAATGACTCGACACCCTGGTACAGGTTTAGCCAAAGATATCCCACGACTAGCTGAGCACTGTCTAAGGAACACCGACTTCTTGTGGAAAGGTGATTTATATAAACAGAAGTAGCAATTGGCACTCCTTTGTCTGCTGCGATTGCGAATGTATACATTTGTAATGAGCAACTTCCGCGACACATCGTGTAGAGGGTACTTCTTTTATTTCTCACCCGGCACAACACAGGCCAACCTTATCTTCTCACTCAGTGTATAGCTCCAGTGGCTTCCGAATATCAGAAGGAAGAGCGTTCCAGACGGCCACAGAAGCGCATGTTGTATGCGTGGTATGCGCATTGTGTGCGTACACATGAACTCACACGTGTGTGTGTGAGATGGTGAGTGATGGTGAGTGATGGTGTGTGAGATGGTGAGTGATGGTGAGATGGTGAGTGATGGTGAGTGATGGTGAGTGATGGTGAGTGATGGTGTGTGTGTGAGATGGTGAGTGATGGTGAGTGATGGTGTGTGAGATGGTGAGTGATGGTGAGTGATGGTGAGTGATGGTGAGTGATGGTGTGTGTGTGAGATGGTGAGTGATGGTGAGTGATGGTGTGTGAGATGGTGAGTGATGGTGAGATGGTGAGTGATGGTGAGTGATGGTGTGTGTGTGAGATGGTGAGTGATGGTGAGTAATGGTGAGCGATGGTGTGTGTGTGAGATGGTGAGTGATGGTGAGTGATGGTGTGTGAGATGGTGAGTGATGGTGAGATGGTGAGTGATGGTGAGTGATGGTGTGTGTGTGAGATGGTGAGTGATGGTGAGTAATGGTGAGCGATGGTGTGTGTGTGAGATGGTGAGTGATGGTGAGTGAGTGTTTATCCGAATGTTGTGTTGGCCACAGGACCGAGAGACTCCATCGACCACCACATCTCGTTCCTGGCACACTTCGAGGTGTGTGAGTGTGCGTGTCCGCTGTGTGAGTGCGTGTGGTGCTGGCCACCCACCCCCTCGTGTGTCGTGCCGGCCTTCATAGCTGCTTGTTGACAGCACTTGCCCCAACAGTCTTACCGGACATCTGTGAAAAAGAGTTTCACGGCTCATCGGATTCCTCCAGCATAAGTAAATATTCTTATTCTGATTCCATCTGTTAAGGCGACACGGGTAATCATTGGATTTTGTTGTCCTTACCCCGCACCTCCGATTAGCACGGTTGGCTACGTACGGTGCGAAAGAAGTTCAACACACATGCGCACATCGTGCGTGTGTGGTCGTGTGGAGGTTGACTCGGCCTCAAATGGGTACCTGGTGCGGTGTGTAGTAAACATCGTCACTGGGGAGACAAAGGCAGCCGGGCGTGGTGCTGGCCACCCACCCCCTCGTGTGTCGTGCTCGCCTTAATAGGTGCTCGCTAACAGCACTTGTCCCAACAGCGTGTTAGAAGCTATTCGGTGACCTTTGTCTGTTGTGTCTGTGTCACTCTGTGCACGTCAGGACGGAACTTGCATTCACGTGACCGCTCTGTGCATCCCTGACATCACCTCTTGGTGAGTGAGTGACCCTACAACCACCACCAACACAACCAGCAACACAACCAGCACCACCACCACCAGCACCACCAGCACCACCACCACCAGCACCACCACCACCACCAGCACCACCAGCACCACCACCACCAGTGCCACCACCACTAGCACCACCACCACCAGTGCCACTATCAGCAGCAGTTGCAGCGGAAACACAATCGGCCGATCTCGTCCATGAATGTAGAGACACTCCACGGCAGTGTGGTCATGGCCAGGCCAGCCACAAGTGCGGACCGTGGAGTCAGCCCACCGTGGGAGTCTGCGCCCCTTCAACAGAGGAGCAGCAGCAGCACAGCGGACCTTGACATTGGCAGCGAGCACCTGGACATGTTGCAGCCGTCATGTGCGAGAATACAATGATCAGACACACACGTGACTCTCCATCAGCAGCAGCAGCACCACCGCCGTACAGCAATACCCCCCACACACAAGGACAAAGACCCCCGCGTGTAGTCTGAGCAGACTTGTGGGTCAAGTGCTGTTCGCAAGCAGCACCTGTGAAGGCCGGCACGGTACACGAGGGGGTGGGTGGCCAGCACCACGCCCTGCCACCTTTGTCTCCCCAGTGACGATGTTTACACTTCGCACCAGGTACTCATTTAAGGCTCAGTCAACCTCGGGGAAGCCCAGGACCGGTTCAGACAACCGCCACTCGTGTTGAGTGGCCACGAGCAGGAATCAAACTCGGGTCGCCGGTGAAATCGTGGGGAAGCGCGCGAACTTCTGTGCCACCGCTCAACTCAACCCGCCCCCCGCCCCCCGCGGCAGCCTCAGCCTGGGCTACGTGATGCGGCCAAACGGCATCAAGCACAGCCTGGAGTGGAGCGACATCTGCCTGGCCGACGTGGAGAAGCACGGCGAGCTCAGAGACACCTACCGGCTCACGCTACGCGCAGGTGAGTGTCCAGACACACCTACCACTCACGCTCCACGCAGGTGTGAGTCCAGACACACCTACGACTCACGCTACACACAGGTGTGAGTCCAGACACACCTACCACTCACACTCCACGCAGGTGTGAGTCCAGACACACCTACCACTCACACTCCACGCAGGTGTGAGTCCAGACACACCTCCCACTCACGCTCCACGCAGGTGTGAGTCCAGACACACCTACCACTCACACTCCACGCAGGTGTGAGTCCAGACACACCTACCACTCACACTCCACGCAGGTGTGAGTCCAGACACACCTACCACTCACGCTCCACGCAGGTGTGAGTCCAGACACACCTACCAATCACACTCCACGCAGGTGTGAGTCCAGACACACCTACCACTCACACTCCACGCAGGTGTGAGTCCAGACACACCTACCACTCACACTCCACGCAGGTGTGAGTCCAGACACACCTACCACTCACGCTCCACGCAGGTGTGAGTCCAGACACACCTACCACTCATGCTCCACGCAGGTGTGAGTCCAGACACACCTACCACTCACACTCCACGCAGGTGTGAGTCCAGACACACCTACCACTCACGCTCCACGCAGGTGTGAGTCCAGACATTCCTACCACTCACACTACGCGCAGGTGTGAGTCCAGACACGCCTACCACTCACACTCCACGCAGGTGTGAGTCCAGACACACCTACCACTCACACTACGCGCAGGTGTGAGTCCAGACATTCCTACCACTCACACTACGCGCAGGTGTGAGTCCAGACACACCTACCACTCACGCTACGCGCAGGTGTGAGTCCAGACACACCTACCACTCACGCTCCACGCAGGTGTGAGTTCAGACACACCTACCACTCACGCTCCACGCAGGTGTGAGTCCAGACACACCTACCACTCACGCTACGCGCAGGTGTGAGTCCAGACACACCTACCACTCACGCTACACTTACTTCACCATGGGAGTCGTCCAGTTCACCATGGGAGTCCAGTTCACCATGGGAGTCCAGTTTATCATGGGAGTCCAGTTTACCATGGGAGTCCAGTTTACCATGGGAGTCCAGTTCACCATGGGAGTCCAGTTTATCATGGGAGTCCAGTTTACCATGGGAGTCCAGTTTACCATGGGAGTCCAGTTCACCATGGGAGTCCTGTTCACCATGGGAGTCCAGTTCACCATGGGAGTCCAGTTTATCATGGGAGTCCAGTTCACCATGGGAGTCCAGTTTACCATGGGAGTCCAGTTTACCATGGGAGTCCAGTTTACCATGGGAGTCCAGTTCACCATGGGAGTCCAGTTCACCATGGGAGTCCAGTTTATCATGGGAGTCCAGTTCACCATGGGAGTCCAGTTTACCATGGGAGTCCAGTTTACCATGGGAGTCCAGTTCACCATGGGAGTCCAGTTCACCATGGGAGTCCAGTTCACCATGGAAGGCTCATCAAGGACTGCTGCCCTGTGACCGCTGTCTATGAAGGGACCGCCACCGTCTCGTATTCGCCACCACGGCGCAGTGCGGCTCGTGAAGTATTTAGTTGATTTTACCGAATTAGAAACCAAAAATTATTTTCTCATTTTCTTGATTGCCAGCCCCCTGCCATCTAAACAATCTGAATAACGCACTTTCTAAACAACAACGACAGCAAACAAAGCAACGCCAACAAACGGGTGCGTGGCAGCACCAATGAACGTGTCCGGTGTCCCCGCGTCCCAGGCGGGCGCACGCACCGCCTGCTCGCCCAGCCCGCCCGCGAGGCGCGGGGCGCGAGCCGCAGCCGCCTGCAGCCAGGGACGGAGCAGCCGGGGACGGAGATCGACCACGACGACTGCGCCTCCTCCCGCTACCTCCTGGACAACGACGTCCGCGGATGGGGAACCGTGCGGCTGAGCCGACGCAGGTAACAGAGCTGTGTCAGCAGCACGACGAGAAGTAGCAGTGGCAGCAGAAATGTCATGAGCAGTGTCAGCTGTATTAGCAGCAGCAGGACTAGAAGCAGTAGTATTAGCAGCAGCAGCAGCAGCAGGACTAGAATGGTATTGTCGGTGTTTTACTCGTGCGTGTTCGGAGCCCTGCTAAAAACGTCACGACAACATCACGACAGTGATGACGATGGTGACGATGGTGCTGACGACAATGATGACAATGATGGCGATGATGACAATGATGACGATGGTGACTATAGTGCTGACAATGATGATGACGGTGATGATGATGTTGATGATGTTGATGATGTTGATGATAATGGCAGTGATGTTGACGATGATGACGGTGACAATGATGTCGATGATGACGATAACGATGATTACGGTGGTGACGCCGATGATGATTTTGACGATGATGACGAGGATGATGATTACGGTGATGATGATCGTTACAACGATGATGATGTTGACAACGGTGATGATGACGACGACGGCGACGCAGGCAAGAAGGGCACGGCGCGAGTGGAGGAGGAGGAAGAGCTCGCAGGCCTCCGGCGGTGGTCCGGGAGCGTCGTCCCGTGGAGCTGGGGGCCGCGGCCGAGTCTGGGAAACCTCTTGTGCCTGGGGAGCCTCTGGAGAATCTGGAGCCTCTGGTGCCTGGGGAGCCTCCTGTGCCTGGGGAGCCTCTTGTGCCTGGGGAGCCTCTGGAGAATCTGGAGCCTCTGGAGCCGCTGGGCCTCGTGTTGTCGCTGTACGACGCTCGCTGCCGCGTGGCGCGCGCCGTGGGGGGCAAAGCCGCGCAGCTCGCCACGCTCAGCGCGGCGGGGCAGGGTACCGCGCCGGTGCTGGTGAGTGACGGCCTGGCTGGCTGTCTGTGGCTGTGTGTGTCTGTGTGTGTGTGTCTGTGTGTGTGTGTATGTGTGTCTGTGTGTCTGTGTGGAGAGAGTGGAGAGTTTCCCATACCTGGGCAGTGTGCTTATGACCGGCTCCAGTTTAAGCGCAGAGGTCTCACTCCGAATCAGTCGAGTGGCAATATATTTTCATCGGTTGCGTAACGCTGTGTGGAAGCTACCTGGTCTGTCGCTCCGCACGAAGCTTCAGGTCTTCTCGGCCACGGTCATTCCCTTTCTCTACGCTTGCGAAACGTGGACCCCCCTAATGGAACATCTTCGCCGATTGGAAACATTTAGGCTGGCCTGCCTACGATCCATCCTGGATTTAACCTGCAGGCTGGATTGTGTGCGGAGCTCACAAATCCTTGAAAGATCTGGGCAAAGTCCCATCGGTGAGCTCCTCCGGCAGGCAAGGCGGCGTTGGCTGGGTCATGATATTTGGAAGCCACTGGAACTGTGCACTTTTAAATCATCGTCAAGATTGACAAACTTCTTATTCAGAACCGCTCTCTGTGTTTAGCGCTGTTGTCCTTCCCCCCGCACCTCCGATGAGCGTGGTTGGCTACGTACGGTGCGAAAGAAGTGCAACATACACACACGTGCGTTCACACACGGGTGGGTGCCGTGCGCTGCGCAGTACACGGTCCCTCGCGGGGTCTGCGTCACCGTCGCCGCATTCGACCTCCACGTGTCCGCCGAGCCGACGCTCGCCCTCTCCGTGCGGCAACTCTCCGACCTGGCCTGGTGAGTCGCTCCTCCCGGACTCTCCGGGCCCCCCTCGCCTCCTCCTCCGCCCCCCCCCCCCAATAACCCCCCCCACCCCGCCCACCTCGGACGCACGCAGCCGCTCCGTCCGAGACGCTACGACGCGTCAGCTGTGCTGGCTGTGTGTGCCCGTCCCGTGAGCGCAAGGGGGTGACCCCCCCCCCATCAGCCAACGATTCGTCACGTCTCTCCCAAACTCTCCTCTACCCTCTCCCAAACTCTCCCCAACGCTCTCACGTTCTCCCCAACGCTGTCTCCCCTCTTGTTTCTCCCACTCTTCCCCACTCTGCCCTCGTCTCTCACACTCTACTTTCCCGCCTCTCTCACCTCTCTCACCTCTCTCACCTCTCTCACCTGCCCTCACCTCTCTCACACTCTACTCTCTCACCTGCTCTCCGCTCTCCCCTGCTTTCCCCTACCCTCTCAAACGCTCCCCCTACTCTCTGACACTCTCCCCCCCTCCCCCCTCCCCTCTCCCCCCCCTCCCCCCTCTCCCCGTGTACACAGCGGGAGAGTGACGGGAGACCTGCTGGACTCCTGCTCCAGGTGCGTGGTGGTTGCTGAGCACACACAATGACAAAGGTCCCCCGTGTAACCTCCACATGCTGTTGGGTCAAGCGCTCTCGGCAAGCACCGATTCAGGCCGGCACGGCGCGCGAGAGGGCGGTGTAGCCAGAGCCGCTGTCGGCTGCCACTCCTCTCTAGGTGGGGAGGATTGATCTCTTCATCTGGCGATCCTCCAAAGATGCAGAGATTCAGAGGCAATACCAAACAAAGCTCAACTATGACTGCATTCACCCCCCCGCTGGTGCTCATAGGCTCACAGTGAGGACATCACCTCCACTCCTCTACTTAAGAGCGGAGACTGGGAGACTTCCTCAGAATGAAGGCTAACCGCCTGATGGGGCTGGTTGTTGTTGTTGTTATAATCACCAGCGAAACTTCACGGCTACTCGAATTGTAAATGTTGTCGTGGGTTTCACTCTACAACACAACCGGTTAGTGCTGAACTAGTAACTAATTGCCACGTTTCGTTAACTTGACAACCCTTACCAATTGGCTTATTCCTTCAGAGCCGCTCTTTGTGTTTAGTTTGTTGTCCTTCCCCCGCACCTCCGATGAGCACGGTGCGAAAACAAGTTCAACACACATGTACATACATGACAGCTATCGACTGTCTGCAGGAGTCTCATAGCAGTGAAGAATCCTCCAATGTAACCCAGGTCGCCCCTTGCAAAACAAACAATGCCGTTCCCTCCGTCTCACTGGGTCAATGTCACATCTCCTGGCTAAACGGCGGCTGCAGGGGAAGTATTAACCGGGGCGGGCACTGGGTTCGAACCACCAACCCCTGCAAAGGGCCCCACCGCGAGCCGCCCGCTCGTAACGCGAGACCGGCCACCCCGTGCCCGGCTAGGTGCACGCGGCTGTTCTCCGCGGCTCCCGTGGCGGGGGCGGTGGCGGGCGCCCTGCGCGAGGCCCTGTCGCGAAACGGCCTGCTGGAGGCCGGGGCCCGCCTGGCGGTTCGCTCCAGCGCCGCTGGGGAGGACACGGAGGAGATGTCGGCGGCGGGGCAACTCTCCACTCTGCTGGGGGTCTCCGGGTGGGAGCAGGTCAGGGCCCGGCCACCGTGCGGGAGAGAGTGGGGAGTGGAGAGAGTGGAGAGAGTGGGGAGTTGAGAGAGAGAGTGGGAGTTGAGAGAGTAGGGAGAGAGAGTGGGGAGTGGGGAGATTGGGAAGTGGGGAGTGGAGAGAGAGAGAGAGTGGGGAGTTGAGAGAGTGGGGAGAGAGAGAGAGTGGGGAGTGGAGAGATTGGGAAGTGGGGAGTGGAGAGAGAGAGAGAGTGGGGAGTTGAGAGAGTGGGGAGAGTGGGGAGTGGGGAGAGTGGAGAGTGGGGAGTGGAGAGAGAGAGAGTGGGGAGTGGAGAGAGTGGGGAGTTGAGAGACAGTGGGTCCGGAGAGAGTGGTGGTGGTGCTGGTGGTGGTGGTGATGGTGGTGGTGGGTAATGGTGTTGCTGGTGTTGTTGCTGATGGTGGTTGTGGTGGTGGTGGTGCTGCGTGCGCTGCCCCAGGTGTGCGTGGCGGTGCTGATGGTGGTGCTGCTGCTGGTGTTGTTGCTGCTGTTGCTGATGGTGGTGGGTGGTGATGGTGATGGTGCTGGTGTTGTTGCTGATGGTGGTTGTGGTGGTGGTGGTGCTGCGTGCGCTGCCCCAGGTGTGCGTGGCGTTGCGCGCCTGCTGGGCCTCCCTCTACGCGTTCCCCGCCGTGGAGTACCGCCGCCAGCGCGGACAGCCCATCGCCTCCCACATGGGCGTCGTCGTGCAGCTCATGGTGCCGGCACAGGCGGCAGGTGAACGGCGAGGCCACCGTGGCACGCACGAAGACAAAGCTCCCCCGTATAGCCTGCTCACAATGTTGGGGCAAGTGCTGTTAGCGAGCACAGCCGATCTTGTCAAGGAGCATGAACCACCATCGCAGCAGCAGCAGCAGCGGCAGCGGCAGCGGCAGCGGCTTCTGGCTGGCATCGCGCTACGCTCTCGGATCCGCTTCCGCGGCCGTCTGGAACGCTCTTCCGATATTAGGAATCCACCGGAGCTGTGCACTTTTGTCAATCGTCTCGGTTGACAAACTCGTTTGTTTGGTACTGCGTGTTGTGTGTTAGTTTGCTGTGCTTCCCTAGCACCTCCGATTAGCACGGTTGGCTACGTACGGTGCGAAAGAAGTTCAACATATGTCCAAGCCTGGCATGTGGCGTACGTGCATGCATGTATGTGTACATGCGTGCGTTTATGCATACACACACACGGTCATGTGTGCGTGCGGGTGTGCGTCTGTTCGTTCGTGTGTGCATGTAGGAATGCCCTCCACGTGTGTGTGTGTAGGAGTGCTATCCACGTGTGTGTGTGCGCGTGCATGTGTGCATGTGTGTGCGCGTGTGTGTGCGTGTGTGTGTGTAGGAGTGCTATCCACGTGTGTGTGTGCGCGTGCATGTGTGCGCGTGCATGTGTGTGCGCGTGTGTGTGTGTGTGAGTGCCTGGTGCGATGTGTAAACGTCGCCACTGGGGAGACAAAGGCGGCCGGGCGTGGTGCTGGCCACCCCACCCCATGTGTGCCGTGCCGGCCTTCACAGGTGCTGCTCGCTAACAGCACTTGCCCCAACAGTCTGTAAAGGCTACACTACGGGGTGGGGGACTTTGTCTGTGCCCCTGTGTGTGCAGGAGTGCTGTTCACGTGCGACCCGGTGAGCGGCCACCCCGGCAGGATGGTCATCAACGCCAACTACGGCCTCGGGGAGGTGCGAGCGTCACGCGCCGGGGTGGTGGTGCAGGGTGGTGTGGTGGTGCAGGGTGGTGGTGCAGGGTGGTGGTGCAGGGTGGTGGTGGTGGTGGTGCAGGGTGGTGTGGTGGTGCAGGGTCGTGTTGCAGGGTGGTGGTGCAGGGTGGTGTGGTGGTGGTGCAGGATGGTGGTGTGGTGGTGCAGGGTGGTGGTGCAGGGTGGTGGTGTGGTGGTGCAGGGTGGTGTGGTGGTGCAGGGTGGTGGTGTGGTAGTGCAGGGTGGTGGTGTGGTAGTGCAGGGTGGTGGTACAGGGTGGTGTGGTAGTGCAGGGTGGTGGTGTGGTGGTGCAGGGTGGTGGTGCAGGGTGGTGTGGTGGTGCAGGGTGGTGGTCCAGGGTGGTGTGGTGGTGCAGGGTGGTGGTGTGGTGGTGCAGGGTGGTGGTGCAGGGTGGTGGTGTGGTGGTGCAGGGTGGTGGTGTGGTGGTGCAGGGTGGTGTGGTGGTGCAGGGTGGTGGTGTGGTAGTGCAGGGTGGTGGTGTGGTAGTGCAGGGTGGTAGTTCAGGGTGGTGGTGTGGTGGTGCAGGGTGGTAGTGCAGGGTGGTGGTGCAGGGTGGTGGTGTGGTAGTGCAGGGTGGTGGTGTGGTAGTGCAGGGTGGTAGTGCAGGGTGGTGGTGTGGTGGTGCAGGGTGGTGGTGTGGTGGTGCAGAGTGGTGGTGTGGTGGTGCAGGGTGGTGGTGTGGTAGTGCAGGGTGGTGGTGTGGTAGTGCAGGGTGGTAGTGCAGGGTGGTGGTGTGGTGGTGCAGGGTGGTGGTGTGGTGGTGCAGGGTGGTGTGGTGGTGCAGGGTGGTGGTGCGGTAGTGCAGGGTGGTGGTGTGGTAGTGCAGGGTGGTGGTGCAGGGTGGTGTGGTGGTGCAGGGTGGTGTGGTGGTGCAGGGTGGTGGTGTGGTGGTGCAGGGTGGTGTGATGGTGCAGGGTGGTGGTGTGGTGGTGCAGGGTGGTGGTGTGGTGGTGCAGGGTGGTGGTGTGGTGGTGCAGGGTGGTGGTGTGGTGATGCAGGGTGGTGTGGTGGTGCAGGGTGGTGGTGTGGTAGTGCAGGGTGTTGGTGTGGTGGTGCAGGGTGGTAGTGCAGGGTGGTGTGCAGGCAGAGCGGTCCAAATTTTTGGCCAAATTGAGAAATGACACCCGGCAAAAACGACGCAATCGAGTTAATCACTCGGCAAACCATCCCCCACTACTGGCTGACGGCAGATCTCGGGCAATCGTTTTTCTGGCGGCCTCCGTGGTTTCCTGCCCCGAACGAGCGAGCTGAACTAGAATGGCTCCATCCCCTGAGTAGTGGTGTCGCGGTTAGCGCACTGCGCTCACGGCCAACACTGGTGTTGGCCTCCGCTAGGATTCACTCAGCCTCAAACGAGAAGTGTCGCTGGGGTGGTGCACAAACATCTCCACTAGGGAGGCAAAGGCGGCCGGGCATGGTGCTGGCCACCCATCTACTCGTGCGCTCATTGGAGACTGGTGGCGGCACGATCACGATGACGATGATCCTGATTGATGATGACGACGACGATGACGATGATGACGACAACGACGATGATGACGATGATGACAATGACGATGATGACGACGACGACGATGACGACGATGACGACGATGATGACGATGACGACGATGATGATGACGACGATGACGACGATGATGATGACGATGCAGTCGGTGGTGGGCGGATCTGCGGAGCCGGACACCATCACCCTGGCGCGCCACCCAACCGGGCCGCCCCGCGTGCTGCGCCAGCGAATCGGCAGCAAGCGCGAGCAGCTGGTGCCTACAGGTGAGCTGGGGCGCACAGGTGAGCACCACCTCCACCCACCCCTGGGGGTGCTGCTCTGTCGTTGTTGACTCTGCGTCTACATCAGCCGTGCACACGAAGGAGAAGCAGCAGCAGCAGCGGGTGACGACGTCTCCCCCCCCCCCTCGCGTCTCCCCCCACCCCGCGTCCACCCCCACCCCGCGTCTTCTCCCCCCCGCGTATCCCCCCCCCCCCCCCGTGGTGCCCTCCCCCCAGACGGGGGGGTGGAGGTGAGGGAGGTGGCGCCCGGCGACTCCGAGCGCTGCTGCCTCTCGCGTGACGTCATCGTGCAGCTCGGCTCGCTCGGCCTGCAGGTGGGCGGGGGGGGAGTGTAGGGGGGGAGGGGGGCTGGAGACGGGGGGGGTGGGGGGTGGAGACACGGGGGATGGGGGTGATGGAGACGTGGGGTGGGGGGTGGAGACACGGGGGGTGGGGGGTGATGGAGACGGGGGATGGGGGGTGGAGACACGGGGGGTGGGGGGTGATGGAGACGGGGGATGGGGGTGATGGAGACGCGAGGGGGGGGGGGCCA
Source organism: Lampetra planeri (assembly GCF_965212315.1). Lineage (NCBI taxonomy): Eukaryota > Metazoa > Chordata > Hyperoartia > Petromyzontiformes > Petromyzontidae > Lampetra > Lampetra planeri. The sequence goes on from NC_136169.1 coordinate 4,595,267, forward strand.
ATGTGGTTTGCGTCTTTAATTTGACACTCACCAAGGGGTCGTGTGCATCGGCCTGGTGATGTTGTTGGTGATTGCAATCATAGTTTGTGATTGCGATCATCTTTGGTGGTTGCGATCATCTTTGGTAATTGCCGTAATTGTTGGTGATTGCAATCATATTTATTGATTGCGATCATCTTTGATTGCGATCATATTTGGTGATTGCGATCACCTTTGGTGGTTGCGATCATCTTTGGTGATTGCGATCAGCTTTGGTGGTTGCGATCATATTTGGTGATTGCGATCACCTTTGGTGGTTGCGATCGGCTTTGGTGGTTGCGATCACCTTTGGTGGTTGCGATCATCTTTGGATGACTGCGATCATCTTCCTGCCCATTGCGTCACCTGGCCCCTGGTCCCCGCTCGACGCAGGTGGAGGAGATGTTCGGAAGCCCCCGGGACATCGAGTGGGCGCTGGTGGGGGAGCAGCTCTACCTACTGCAGGTGAGCAAACGCTGACACGGGTGAGCGACTCCGGGACAGGTGAATGACTCTGGAGCAGGTGAGAGAATCTGGAAGAGATGAGCGAAACTTGGGAAAGTGCATTCTACATTCTGCTTGCAAGACATTCCAGTAGATATTCTTAGGTTTTTTTCGGTAAAGTCACGTAGGTAAAAAAATTAAAATTAATAAAAGTAAAATAAAAATAAAATAAAAATCACGACGTTTCGGAGGCAACACAAGCTTCCGTCTTCAGGTGGAACAGTCACAGCACGATAGCTGTATCAAGTGAGATAAATTCCAAGAAACAGTCCATTGTATATATACTGGTTGAGGGTGGGAGGAGCCAAGGTAGGCCCTGAATATTATTTTTGTGAGGTTCGGTGCGGCTGAAGCACGCTGCTAGGAATGAGCCTTTGTTGTGTTAACTAGGTTGCGGATGATGTAAAGGTGCATGTAAAAGGGACTGAGCCTTTTTGTTATGTAGAGATGATGCGGCTGAAATCGCTGCCAGGAAATGAGTCTTTGTTGTGTAGAATGGTTGACTGAGCCTATTGTTATGTAGAGGTGGTGCCCGCAGGCCCCTGGCGGCCCCTGACGTGCGGCCCCCGACAATACACACAGAGTGACAACACCCCCCCTCCCCCCCCCCCGCATCATCATTGCCATCATCGTGCTGCTGTCAACCCCTATGGTTTCTAACATGGGGTGCCTCTCACACTGATGATGTCTTATCGGCGAAAGTGGCAACCCCTCTGCACTGCACGGTTTCCCACTCACCCCCCCCCCCCCTCTGCCCTCACCCCCACCCGGGCCCCCTCCCCCACCCCGCCAGGCGAGGCCCGTGACCACGCTGGACATTGAGACGGAGGCCGAGGTGCTGCACGAGTTCGACACGGCGATCGCCAGCGACCGGGAGGTCCTCACGACGGCCAACATCGGGTTTGTGCCCAGCGGGGGACAGGGTCATACGGGGTCGCGTGGGGGGGGTCGCGGGAGGTCGTGGAGGTTGTGGAGGTCGTGGAGGTCGTGGGGGGTCGTGGAGCAGCGGGTCGGGGCCAGGCGTTAAGGCGCCCCCCCCCTCCCCCCCTCTCTCTGTGAGCAGGGAGATGATGCCCGGAGCTGTGACGCCGCTGACGCTGAGCGTGTTCATCCGAGCCATCGAGTTCTCTCTGCAGGTGCGAACCACCTCCACCCAGGCCCCTTGCTCCCTCCCTCACCACTCCCCCACTACCTCACCACTCCCCCACTACCTCACCACTCCCCCACTACCTCACCACTCCCCCACTACCTCACCGCCCCCCCCCCCCACTCCCAGCGGATCCCTCCTCTTGGAGTTGGCAGCACTGACTTGCACAGTGACCTTTCCCTTACATGGTGACCTTTCCCATGCACGGTGACCCCTACCTTGCACGATGACCCCTACCTTGCACGGTGACCCCTATCTTGCATGGTGACCCCTATCTTGCACGGTGACCCCTGCCTTCCACGGTGACCCCTACCTTGCACGGTGACCCCTACCTTGCACGGTGACCCCTACCTTCCATGGTGACCCTTCTCTTCCACGGTGACCCCTGCCTTTCACGGTGACCCCTACCTTCCACAATGACCCCTGACTTGCACGGTGACCCCTGACTTGCACGGTGACCTCTGCCATCTCTCCTCCGTAGGAGTTCGTGGTGGCCGCCGGCCTGTGGCCGCGACTGATCCCTTGCGCACACAAACTCATGGGCACCACCTGTGCCCACAACTTCATCAACCTCACAGTGAGCCTCCTGGGGAGGGTGGGGCGGGGGGAGGGGTGACGGGGGAGGGGTGACGGGGGGAGGGGTGACGGGGGGGAGGGGTGACAGGGAAAGGGGGGACGGGGGGGTGAACGGGCAAGCTGTGGCTGTCAGTGCGAGTGTGTGTGTGTGTCAGTGTGTGTGTCAGTGTGTGTGTGTCTGTGTGTGTGTCTCAGTGTGTGTGTCAGTGTGTGTGTGTCAGTGTGTGTGTCAGTGTGTGTGTGTGTGTGTCAGTGTGTGTTGTACGTATGATGATGATGGTGCCTGTGTGTACAATGATGATCGTGGTGTAGTTTGCTGTGCTAATGCCGCGTCTGTCTGTGTGCCCGTGTGAATGTGTACACATTCACAGAATGTCGGGGTGTCAACGGAACATCATAACATTTGCATGCAGAAGGCTTCAATGGATCTCTCATTGCTTGGAAGGGTAAAACACACACACTCACACCGCACTTGTACGCACGTACAAAGACAAAGATCCCCCGTATAGCCTTAACAAACTGTTAAGGCAACAGTGCGGTTAGCGAGCACCTGTGAAGCCTGGCACGGCACACGAGAGATGGGTGGCCAACACCCCGCTCGGCCGCCTTTGTCTCCCCAGTGGCAATGATTATACACCGCACCAGGTACTCATTTGAGGCTGAGTCGACCTAGGGGAGGCCCGGGACCGATTCAAATAATCGTCACCGGTGTTGGTAGCCGTGAGCGGGAATCGAACTCGGGTCACCGGGTTCGTAGCGCAGCACGCCAACCGCTGCACCACCGCTCCCCCTCCACGTACACACACGCACGCACTCATGCACGTGGAGATAGACGCACACTGACGATTCCTCGCCGGCGATTTGTATTTGCCCTCGGCCGTAACGAGAACTGTTTCCTCACGCGATCCACAACATCCGGCCGTGGACCGCGATCCACGCATCGGCCACCGCTGTGCCGCGCCGTATCTGCGAAGACGACCACGACGATTTGTCATTGTCCCCCACTCCGCCTCCCCCCCCCCCCTCCCCACCAGGTGAGCGACGAGGTCACCATGGACGACCTGCTGCGTTACCACGGCCGCTCTCCGCTCTGGAAGAGGGTCATCAACGGCATCCGTCTGCTGCGGGTGAGGTCCCCGTAGACAAATGTGAGGACGTGGAGACACGGTACGGCCGACTCAAATTGCTCCCGCTGGATCTTTAACGTCCGCTGTGGGTGAAGCGGACGACGCGTAGTGTTTGGATTCACCTGCGGTGTACGTCATCCGTGTACACGTACGTCATGGGAACGGATTCGGAAGAAAATCCGAAGTAAAATAACTGTATCGGTACCGAGGCTCCCACAAGGCCGCGCGGTTTGGTGCCGGCTACCGTCGAGTGCGCCGGTCGTGTCGCCACGGCTTTCTGCGCTGAGTGACGACGTCTTTAAGAACAGCGGCGCTGCAACTTCGCCTCTCCAAATAAAATTAGCGCCGAACCGCTCACGCGTTACAAAATTAGGTGGTGAACGAGACACACCACCGCCTGCGACTTGCAGACGTCTCGAAACGAAGGGAGAGGGGGAACGTGGCGAGGGTCACTTGAAAATAAGCTAAAAGCTCAGTGGTCCTTACCAGGTGAGATAAAAAAAAAATGTATTTGGATATTTTTTTTAAGGTGGTTTGTTTACCTTTCCTATAGGTTACACTGCTATCTTGTTTCCGTGTTGTGTTTGTCGTTGTAACGTTCTGACCCCATGCCCCCTACTGGACATCTGTGATAAAGAGCTTTACAGCTCATCGGATTCCTCCTCTAGTCCAAGTAAAGATTCTGATTCTAATTTCACACCACCCCGATGGGGTCACGAGGGCACGGTGACCCCGTGACCCCATGACTGTGTGACCTCCTGACCCCATGACTGTGTGACCTCCTGACCTCACGACCTCCTGACCTCGTGACCCCGTGACTGTGTGAACTCGTGACCTCCTGACCTCGTGACCTCGTGTTCCGGCGTCACGTGGGGCGCAGTTCCTGTACGGGGCGCAAGCGCGCGTGCACCGGTGGCAGCGGCGCCTGGCGACGTTCCGCGTCCGCACCAAGGGCAGCGCTCGCGACATGTACGTGGCCATCACGCGGGCGCTGCCACACTACTTTGAGGTGAGTACGTGTCTGTGTGTGTGTACCAGAGGTGGGACAAAGTCATTGTTATGCAAGTCCAAGTCGAGTCGCAAGTCATCAAATTCATGACTCGAGTCTGACTCGAGTCCAAGTCACATGACTCGAGTCCACATCTCATAGGTGGGACAAAGTCATTGTTATGCAAGTCCAAGTCGAGTCGCAAGTCATCAAATTCATGACTCGAGTCTGACTCGAGTCCAAGTCACATGACTCGAGTCCACACCTCTGGTGTGTACGTGTGTGTGTGTGTACGTGTGTGTGTGTGTGTGCGTGTGTGTGTACATCACGCGGGCGCTGCCACACTACTTCGAGGTGAGGACGTGTGTGTGTGTGTGTACGTGTGTGTGTGTGTACGTGTGTGTGTGTGCGTGTGTGTGTACATCACGCGGGCGCTGCCACACTACTTCGAGGTGAGTACGTGTCTGTGTATGTGTACGTGTGTGTGTGTACCTGTGTGTGTGTGTACATGTGTGTGTGGGTGTGCGTACGTGTGTGTGTGGGTGTGTGTATGTGGGTGTGTGTGTGTGTGACTGTGTGTGTGTGGGGAGCGATTGTGTAGCGGTTAGCGCTACGCTGCGCTACGAACCTGGCGACCCGGGTTCGATTCCCGCTCACGGCCAACACCGGTGACGATTATATGAACCGGTCCTGGGCCTCCCCTAGGTCGACTCAGCCTCAAATGGGTACCTGGTGCCGTGTGTAAATATGGCCACGGGGGAGACAAAGGCGGTCGGGCGTTGTGCTGGCCACCCACCCCATTGTGTACCGTTCTGGCCTTCATAGGTGCTCGCTAACAGCGCTTGCCCCTACAGTCCGGTAAAGCTGCAGGCGATCTTTGTCATTGTGCGTGTGTGCAGTGCTTAGTGCGCTGCACGACGAACCGAGCTCTCCGAGTTCGATTCCTGCTCACGGCCAAAACCAGTGACAATTATCTGAACCGAGGTCTCAAATGAGAACCTGGTGCGGTGTAAAACACCGAGCTCACACAAGGGGGGATCTTTGTGTGTGTGTGTGTCTGTGTGCGTGCGTGTGCACACTCTTCTCTGTGTGCGAGTGACTACAGTCGTGGTCAACCACCATCACGGCAAGCTCCTGCTCGGGCTCATGGAGCGTCATCCTCATGTCCATCCTTGCTCAGGGAAAACCAAGTACGCTGCACACAGTCCACCATTCGCACAGTCCACCACTCGCACAGTCCACAACTCACACAGTCCACCACACAGTCCACCACTCACTCAGCCCACCACTCACTCAGTCCATCACTCAGTCCACCACTCACTCAGTCCACCACTCACTCAGTCCACCACTCGCATAGTCCACAACTCACTCAGTCCACCACTCAGTCCACCACTCAGTCCACCATTCACACAGTCCACCACTCACTCAGTCCACCACTCAGTCCACCACTCACACAGTCCACCACTCACTCAGTCCACCACTCCCCCGTGACGAATCTCCCCCGCCGCGTTGCCAGGCTGGACCAGGGAGCACTTCTCCGACGTGGCGATGCTCTTCAGCTCTTGCCCGGACGTCGTGTCGGCCGACATGCCCACCGCCATCGAGGTGACTCTCCCAGACCATGCCGCCGGCCTAGCATGGACCAGCCTGGCATGGCCCTGCCTGGCATGGCCTGGCCTGGCCCTGCCTGGCATGGCCCTGCCTGGCATGGCCCTGCCTGGCCTGGCCCTGCCTGGCATGGCCCTGCCTGGCATGGCCCTGCCTGGCATGGCCCTGCCTGGCATGGCCTGGCCTGGCCTGGCCCTGCCTGGCATGGCCCTGCCTGGCATGGACCTGCCTGGCATGGTCTGGCCTGGCATGGCCCTGCCTGGCCTGGCCTGGCCTGGCCTGGCCCTGCCTGGCATGGCCCTGCCTGGCATGGCCCTGCCTGGCATGGACCTGCCTGGCATGGCCTGGCCTGGCCTGGCCCTGCCTGGCATGGCCCTGCCTGGCATGGACCTGCCTGGCATGGCCTGGCCTGGCCTGGCCCTGCCTGGCATGGCCCTGCCTGGCATGGACCTGCCTGGCCTGGCCCTGCCTGGCATGGCCCTGCCTGGCATGGCCTGGCCTGGCCTGGCCCTGCCTGGCATGGCCCTGCCTGGCATGGCCTGGCCTGGCCTGGCCCTGCCTGGCATAGCTTAGACGAGCTCATTGTTACCTGAGGCTAGATCTGTATTGTTAGCAAGCAGACTTGTGCCCATCTCTCCCAGATGGTGCGGGTCGGTGCCGACCCGCACCGACCTGCGTGGTGAAGTACGGTCAAACAACCCCGTGACCGACGAGGCAAGGGGAGGTCCTCGTGCAGCAGTGGATTGACAAGGGGGCTGTGAACTGAATGCTTCATGTGATTGTAGCCTTGAGGCGCGGCATTAACCAGGGCAGCCGCTGGGCTCGAACCGCCAACGTCCGCCTGAAGCGGCAAACTCCGCTACCGCTCGGTCATGATGAGACCAATATCCCCCGTATCGCCTTCATAGACTTAGCAAGTAACACCTGTGAAGGACGGTAAGCCACACAAGCGGGTCGGTGGCCAGCACCACGCTCGGCCGCCTTTGTCTTCCCAGTGACGATGTTTACACACAACACCAGGTACTCATTTGAGGCTGAGTCGACCTAGGGGAGGCCCAGGATCGGTTCAGGTAATCGTCACCGGTATTTGCCGTGAGTGGGTATCGAACTCGGGTCGTCGGATTTGTAGCGCAGCATAGCGCTAACCGCTGCACCGCCGCTCCCCACGACGATGACGATGTTGCACTGTGCTGCCCTGCCTCTCCGTGCAGGCGATGAGTGCGGCTATCCGACAGCAGGGCCAGGAACAGGAGTTTGGGGCTCTGGACGTCAAGGTGAGGACCGCAGCCCCCTCTGCCACGGGGGGGAGCTGCCACATTCAACAAAGCAGAAGGCCGCAGGCATTGGCAGAGAGTCCAACTGTGACTGCATTGCAAGACGCTGGACAGGAACAGTGGGGCTTCATTTATTTATAATAGCGAAAGCGGCAGTCAGTCATAGCTCTCTGTGTGAGTCTATGGCTCTCTGTGTGAATCTATGGGTCTCTGTGTGAGTCTGTGGGTCTCTGTGTGAGTCTGTGGGTCTCTGTGTGAGTCTATGGGTCTCTGTGTGAGTCTATGGTTATCTGTGGGAGTCTATGGGTCTCTGTGTGAGTCTATGGTTATCTGTGTGTGTCTATGGGTTTCTGTGTGAATCTATGGGTCTCTGAGCGAGTCTAAGGGTCTATATGTGAGTCTATGGGTCTCTATATCAGTATATGGGTCTGTGTAGGAATATGGGTATCTGTGTGAGTCTATGGTTCTCTGTGTGAGTCTATGGGTTTCTGTGTGAGTCTATGGATCTCTGTGTGAGTCTATGGGTCTCTGTGTGAGTCTATGGGTCTCTGTGTGAGTCTATGGGTCTCTGTGTGAATCTATGGGTCTCTGTGTGAGTCTAAGGGTCTATGTGTGAGTCTATGGGTTTCTGTGTGAGTCTATTTGTCTCTGTGTGAGTATATGGGTCTCTGTGTGAGTCTATGGTTATCTGTGTGTGTCTATGGGTCTCTGTGTGAATCTATGGGTCTCTGAGCGAGTCTAAGGGTATATATGTGAGTCTATGGGTCTCTATATCAGTTTATGGGTCTGTGTAGGAATATGGGTCTCTGTGTGAGTCTATGGTTCTCTGTGTGAGTCTATGGGTCTCTGTGTGAGTCTATGGATCTCTGTGTGAGTCTATGGGTCTCTGTGTGAGTCTATGGGTCTCTGTGTGAGTCTATGGGTCTCTGTGTGAATCTATGGGTCTCTGTGTGAGTCTAAGGGTCTATGTGTGAGTCTATGGGTCTCTATATGAGTGTATGGGTTTCTGTAAGTATATATGACTTTGTGTGAATCTACGGGTCTCTGTTTGAGTCTATGGGTCTCTGTTTGAGTCTATGGGTCTCTGTGCGATTCTATGGGTCTCTGTGTATCTATGGGTCTCTGCGCGAGTCTAAGGGTCTCTGTGTGAGTCTATGGGTCTCTGTGTGAGTCTAATTTAGGCAGAGAGGAAGTAGTCAGTCGTAGGCAGAGGGAGAATGGGAAGGGTGTGAGCCTGGACTTGAACAGGGGCGGGGTGTCCGCAACACGGAGGGCAGAGGGAGGAAGTTCCAGCCAGGGGGGGCAGCAGAGGAGAAGGAGTGACCTCCCACTGAGTGGAAGTTGAGTGAGGGCTTCAACAGAACGCCGGAGTAGGCTGCTGGAGCAGAGACTGCGTGGAGGGGAGTAGAGCGAGACCACAGAGAGAGAGAGAGACACACGCCAACTCCAAATGTCCAGCAGGCATCATCAGGGTCGGGATCGCATCCACGGCGTCCTGTGCACCAGGCGAGGTAGTCAACATCTCATGGCCACGGTGGCGCCTGCGTGCAGGGTGCAGCGGAGTGGCTGCGCGCGGAGCCGAGTGGGGACGCGGGAGCCAAGTTCCGCGCCTTTCTGGAGAAGCACGGCCACCGCTGTCTCCGGGAGGTGAGGGCGTCTCCGTCGTGTTCTTTCAGGCCGAGTCAACCTAGGGGAAGCCCGCGATCGATGTTGTTGTTTCCGTGAGCAGGAAGAGAACTTGGGTCGTTGGCAGATTCTCAGCGCAGCGCACGAACCGCGACACTGCCGCTCCACACAAAAACCAAGATCCCCATTATGGGATTCACAAGCTGTTGGGGCAAGTGCTGTTAGCGAGCAGCGCCTATGAAGGCCGGCACTGTGGCACACGAGGGGGTGGGTGACTCGCACCACGCCCGGCCGCCTTTGTCTCCCCAGTGGCAATGTTTACTACACACCGCACCAGGCGATGTCGTTGTGTGTGTGCTCACGCGACGTCTGTGCTGACGCACTGCACTGGGAATACCCCCCCCCCCTCTGGGGGGTGAGAGGAGCGTCCGTGCGCGTCATCCTGTGTCACTTAAGGCCGAGTCGACCTAGCGGAGGCCCACAATCGGTTTAGATGCCCGTCCCCCTCCCCTCCCCCCGCGACGAAGGCCGAGTTCAGGGAGAAGTCGTGGGCCAGCGACCCCAGCACCATCGTCGCGGCGCTGCAGGCCGCGCTGCTCTGCCCCCAGGGCCCCCAGGGCCCCCAGGCGACGCACAAGGGAGACGTGGGGGTCCACGAAGCCGTCGCTCGCCTCAGATCCCCCGTGTCGGCCGTGGGCAGGTGAGGCCAGTGCTGTGTCCTCACGTGTGTCCTCACGTGTGTCTCCGTGTCTCAGTGTCTCCGTGTCTCCGTGTCCCCGTGTCCCCGTGTCTCCGTGTCTCCGTGTCCCCGTGTGTCCGTGTCCCCGTGTCTCCGTGTCTCAGTGTCTCCGTGTCCCCGTGTCTCCTTGTCTCCGTGTCTCCGTGTCCCCGTGTCTCCGTGTCCGCGTGTCTCCGTGTCCCCGTGTCTCCGTGTCCCCTTGTCTCTGTGTCTCAGTGTCTCCGTGTCCCCGTGTCTCCGTGTCCCCGTGTCTCCTTGTCTCCGTGTCTCCGTGTCCCCGTGTCTCCGTGTCTCCGTGTCCGCGTGTCCCCGTGTCTCCGTGTCCCCGTGTCTCCTTGTCTCCGTGTCTCCGTGTCCCCGTGTCCCCGTGTCTCCGTGTCTCCGTGTCCCCGTGTCTCCGTGTCCCCTTGTCTCCGTGTCTCAGTGTCTCCGTGTCCCCGTGTCCCCGTGTCCCCGTGTCTCCGTGGCTCCGTGTCCCCGTGTCCCCGTGTCCCCGTGTCTCCGTGTCCGCGTGTCTCCGTGTCCCCGTGTCTCCGTGTCCCCTTGTCTCCGTGTCTCAGTGTCTCCGTGTCCCCGTGTCTCCGTGTCCCCGTGTCTCCGTGGCTCCGTGTCCCCGTGTCCCCGTGTCTCTGTGTCCCTGTGTCCCCGTGTCCCCGTGTCTCCGTGTCCCCGTGTCTCCGTGTCGCCGTGTCCCCGTGTCCCCGTGTCCCCGTGTCCCCGTGTCTCCGTGTCCCCGTGTCCCCGTGTCTCCGTGTCTCCGTGTCCCCCTGTCCCCGTGTCCCACGTGTCCCTGTGTCTGTCTCCGTACCCTTATGTCCTCATGTCCCTGTAGCCTCGTGCATCCTCGCCTCCCCCGCATCCCTGTGCCTCTGCCTCAATGCTTCCCTGTCCCCTATTCCCCCGTGACCCCCCCACGTGCCCCCCCCACGTGCCCCCCCCCCCCCCCACGTGCCCCCCCCCCCCCCCCCCCCCCCCAGGCGGATACTGTTGTGGGTCCTGCCCCGCGCTCGCCGTGCCGTGGCGGACCGGGAGCAGGGCAAGTCTATCGCCATCAAGGTGAACGACGAGTTCAAGTCCGCATACTGGCAGCTGGCCAGGGCCATGCGACTCGAGGTGAGCGAGCGAGCGGTGAACGAGCGAAGACGCGGGGGGGGGGGGGACACGGAATTTGAGTCGCGCGCACGAAGATACACGCCCCTAGCCCCGCCCCCTGGCCCTGCTCGGCCCCCAAGTCACACGACTAAGACCTGCACCTCCACCACCGGGTGTCATTACACCACCACCATCATCATCATTACACCACCACCATCATCATCATTACACCACCACCATCATCATCATCATTACACCACCACCATCATCATTATTATTACACCACCACCACCATCATCATCATTACACCACCACCATCATTACACCACCACTATCATTACACCACCACCATCATTACGCCACCACCATCATCATTACACCACTATCATCATCATCATTACAACACCACCATCATTATCATAACACCACCATCATCATCATTACACCACCACCACCATCATCATTACACCACCACCAACATTACCATTACACCACCACCATCATCATCATTACACCACTACCACCATCATCATTACACCACCACCACCATCATCATCATCATTACACCACCACCATCATTATCATTATTATTACACCACCACCACCACCATCATTACACCACCACCACCATCATTATCATTACACCACCATCATCATCATCATTACTCCACCACCACCATCATCATCATTACACAACCATCATCATCTTTACACCAGCATCATTATCATTACACCACCATCATCATCATCATTACACCACCACCATCGTCATCATTACACAACCACCATCATTACCATTACACCACCACCATCATCATCATTACACCACCACCATCATTATTATTACACCATCATTACCATTACACCACCATCATTATTACACCACCACCATCATCATCATTACACCACCACCATCATTACCATTACACCACCATTATTATTATTACACCACCACCACCATTATTATTACACCACCACCATCATTACCATTACACCACCATCATCATTACACCACCACCATCATCATCATTACACCACCACCATCATTACCATTACACCACCATCATCATTACACCACCACCATCATCATCATTACACCACCACCATCATTACCATTACACCACCATCATCATTACACCACCATCATCATTACACCACCACCATCATTACCATTACACCACCATCATCATTACACCACCACCATCATCATCATTACACCACCACCATCATTACCATTACACCACCATCATCATTACACCACCACCATCATCATCATTACACCACCACCATCATTACCATTACACCACCATCATCATTACACCACCATCATCATTACACCACCACCACCATTATCATTACACCACCATCATCATTACACCACCACCACCATTATCATTACACCACCATTTTCATTACACCACCGTGATTACCTGTACACCACTACCACCGCCAGCACTGCTAACCATTTTTTTACTATGTGTATTTTACCAGAGAAGCCCCACTTAGCTTTATAGCTCTGTTTCAGAAGCGACCTGGCCACAAATCATGGCTCAAGCACGTGGCTTATCATCGCGTGGGCATTTACAGCAGCCAAATCCTCTAAGTGTGGAGAGAAAACCGGAGAACCCGGACAAAACTCCACGCGACCACGGGGAGAGAGACACCACAAACTCCAAATAGACAGCAGCAGCAGGCGTCAGAGTCGGGATCGAACCCACGACCTCCTGGATACCAGGCGAGGCAGTTAACATCTCATAGCCACCGCGACGCTGCGGCTTAGAAAGTAGCCGGTGGGAGTTAAAACTACCCGAACCGTGCTGGCTCGGCTCGTAATGCACCAGTGGAAAGACGGGGGTGGTGGCACGCGTGCCCAGTCTCACCCCCCCCCCCCTACTCGCCTGGCAGGGCTTCCTGCCGGACGACGACCTCCTCTTCTTCCTGACGCACGCGGAGATCGCCACCGTTCTCAAAGAGCGGCCGCCCAACCTCGTCGTCAAGTGAGACGCCGTTTGTCGCTTCGATCACTTTTCTCTTGTTTGGTTCTTTCGGTGAAGTCACGTAGAAAGAAATGTAATTTAATAATAATAATAATAATAGAACGCGACGTTTCGGTTGCAACACAAGCAACCATCATCAGGTAGAAATGAATGAGAAAACAAACCTAGTAAACTTGGAAATATAATGCGATACAACACAGAGAGTCGACCAACACAACAGTCAACACCCCACCTGGTTGATTACGTTCTTACTAAAAAAAAAATCCAGAAGACCCGGAGAGAAAAACCCATGCAGCCACGGGCAGAGAGACACCGCAAACTCCGAACATACAGCAGCAGCAGGAGGCAGGGTTGGCATCGAAGCCCCCAGGACCTTCTGCACACCAGGCGAGGGAGTCAACATCTCCTAGCCAACACTCCGCTCGCTTGTCGTTGTGACTTTCTGACCCGCCCCCCTCTGATACACACCTGTGCAAAAGAGCTTCATAGCTCCTCGGATTTCTCCAGGTAAAATCAGCATTCCGATTCTTCTCAAGAGAATCTGATCCTGTCTTCGAGCCGCGAGAGAGCGGCGAACAGCGCCAACCGTGGGGCCACTGCTGCTCTGGATGTGGTTGTCGGCTCAGCATCGCTCTGATCTCTGAGCGCCCCCCCCCCCCGTGTCCCCACAGAGCCCAGAGGAGGCGCAGGGCGCTGGCCCTGCAGATGTCGTTGAATTTCCCGGAGATCAGCGTCGCCAAGCCGCGTCCCGTGGCGAGCTGGGAAGGGACGGAGCGTGCTGGGGGGCAAAGCCTCACGGGTGGGGGGGGGGGGGCATCGTAGCACAACCACGTGGACGCATCAACGTCGTCATCGACACATCAACATCGTCATCAACATCATCATCACCATCAAGACATCAACATCGTCATCACCATTAAGACATCAACATCGTCATCGACACGCATACATCATCATAACATCAACATCATCATCACCATCAAGACATCAACATCGTCATCACCATCAACACGTCAACACATCAACATGAACACATCAAAATCAACACGTCAACACCATCACATTAATGTCAACAAACCAATATCATTCTAGATTTGAAGCTTTCGTGACTGCAATGATTCATATTCTTAGGTTTTTTCGGTAAAGTCACGTAGGTAAAACATTAAAAAAGTAAAATAAAATAAAAATCACGACGTTTCGGAGGCAACACAAGCTTCCGTCTTCAGGTGGGACCGTCACAGCCACGACAGCTGTATCAAGTAAATGAGAGATTGCAGGAGCTACCACTCCGTTTATATAATGGTTGGAGAAGGTGGTGGGGCAAGGGCCGCATACTTTTTATTAATATGGTAAGGTGAGGCTTAAGAGGGTGAGCCTTTGTTATGGAGAGGTACGGTTTGTGAATCAACCTGTGACAGGGAGACAACCACTAAACATGGTAAAACTGTAATAGTTGTCTGTCAAATAAGATTGGCAAATAAGTGTAGTTAAATCTTTTTTGCATGGTTAATCACATCTTTACAATTATTACTCAGTTTGTAACCGTCATCACGGTTGAAATTATGTCTGTGTTTGTATATTTGTATGGCTTCGTGTACAAACCTTTGATGGTAGCCAGGAGGTTTGCAGAGAACCTTGGTCTCGGAAAAGACAATTTCATGAGAGCCCACCGAGTTGTAGCAATGATCGGCAACGGCCGGTGGGCTCTCATGAAATTGTCTTTTCCGAGACCAAGGTTCTCTGCAAACCTCCTGGCTACCATCAAAGGTTTGTACACGAAGCCATACAAATATACAAACACAGACATAATTTCAACCGTGATGACGGTTACAAACTGAGTAATAATTGTAAAGATGTGATTAACCATGCAAAAAAGATTTAACTACACTTATTTGCCAATCTTATTTGACAGACAACTATTACAGTTTTACCATGTTTAGTGGTTGTCTCCCTGTCACAGGTTGATTCACAAACCGTACCTCTCCATAACAAAGGCTCACCCTCTTAAGCCTCACCTTACCATATTAATAAAAAGTATGCGGCCCTTGCCCCACCACCTTCTCCAACCATTATATAAACGGAGTGGTAGCTCCTGCAATCTCTCATTTACTTGATACAGCTGTCGTGGCTGTGACGGTCCCACCTGAAGACGGAAGCTTGTGTTGCCTCCGAAACGTCGTGATTTTTATTTTATTTTATTTTACTTTTTTAATGTTTTACCTACGTGACTTTACCGAAAAAACCTAAGAATATGAAACCAATATCATCACCATCACATCAATATCAAAATTTCCGTCAACCATCATGATCACCATCGACATCGTTGTGGTCACCATCAACATCACCATTGTCATCAACATCGCCATGAACATTGCCAACAACATCACCATCACCACACCGTCACACCAACGCAGCATGATGCGTGGTGTGAGTGCTGGCTACAGTGGTGCTGTGCAGGCATCCACATAACCTAGGGGCATGGCGTGCGGTGTGGTGTGTGCTGCTGTGTGTGTGCTGCGTGTGTGGTGTGTGCTGCGTGTGTGGTGTGTGCTGCGTTGTGCTGCAGGACTGCCAATCAGCCAGGGTACTGTGAGTGGGCCGGCTCGCGTGGTGCGCTCCCTGTCCGGAGCAAGCTCCATCCAGCGCGGGGACATCCTCATCGTCACCAGCACCGACATCGGCTGGAGTCCATACTTCCCCCTCCTGGGAGGCCTTGTCACTGAGCTGGGGGGGCTCCTCTCTCACGGTGAGTTGTGGGGGGGGGGGCGGGTTAAAAAGAGCTTCATAGCTCATCGGATTCCTCCAGTATAAATACATATTCACATTCTGAGAATATTCAGCTCCTGAGAATATTCAGAGCTATGTGGCTCTTTTTCACAAGCCACATGACCATCACGTGTCATAGCTCAACCAAGTGGCGTCATCGTGTGGAAATGTACAGCAGCCGAATTCTCTAAACACGTGGTGACGTTCATTCTAAATGTGGAGGGAAAAACCGGAGGACCCAGAAAAATTCACACGACCACGGGGAGAGAGAGAGACACCACAAACTCCAAATATACAGCAGCAGGCGTCTGGGTACCCACGACCTCCTGCGTACCAAGCGAGGTAGTTGACATCTCCTAGCCACCACGGCGGCCCGGAACGACCGCAAAGAAATGCCCCACAGGCGGCGGCGGCGTTGACCTCCCATCGCGCAAACAACGACCCCGTGGGTGCTGACGGAGCCCCGCGTCGACATGGCCACATCTCGCTCGCCGCGTGAGAGATGACCGCCTCCCTGGCCCGCCGCACTCCCTCCCTGCCAGCGGCAGGCGGCAGCAGCTGCCTGGATGGCGGCGATGCCCCCCCCCCCCACCCAGTTGGTTATGCACGAATGTATGTTGAACTTCTTTCGCACCTTACGTAGCCAAACGTGCTTATAGGAGGTGCGGTGGCGGGGACAACACACTGAACACAAAAATCTGTTAAATCTCGACTTAAAGCTTTCGTGACTGCAGGAATTCATATTATTTGGGTCTTTCGGTAAAGTCACGTAGGTAATAGATAGGTTCAAAGGAAATGACAAAAAAATAACAAATCACTTTTTCTTTGAACCTATCTACGTGACTTTACCGAAAGACCAAAGAATACAAAAATCAGTTCTAAAGAAATGGGTCTCTGTGTGAGTCGATGGGTCTCTGTGTGAGTCTATGGGTCTCTGTGTGAGTCTGTGGGTCTCTGTGTGAGTCTGTGGGTCTCTGTGTGAGTCTGTGGGTCTCTGTGTGAGTCTGTGGGTCTCTGTGTGAGTCTGTGGGTCTCTGTGTGAGTCTGTGGGTCTCTGTGTGAGTCTGTGCGTCTCTGTGTGATTCCATGTACGCACGTTTTGCACCGTACGAAGCCAACCGTGCTGCGTTTGCCGTCCGTCATTCCGCTCTCGCGTCCTCTCTGAGTGCGTGATGGCCACGGTTTCGGGAGGCCTTCGTCCAGAAGTGGAGAGATCAGAGCCGACGATGGCAAACCCATCGAGTCATTGCTCTTAGACGGGCAGTTTGTCGATGACCCCCTCCCACTGCGACAGGCAGTCTGCGTGCACATCAACGCGAGTCGAGAAGTGCCGCGCCTCTGGTGACCGACACTGTGAGCGAATGCCTACGCACAATGATGGCCATGGACAGACCTCTCTCCCAAAGAGGCGCTTCTCAAGGGCCGTCGGGATTTCATCGGTGCATCGCCGAGTCACCAAAGCGTGGCACCTCCGATTAGCGCGGGTTGGCTACGCACGCGACGAAAGAAGTTCAACGTCGGCACGTGGGTAGCGGCGTGCGCACGAGTACGGCATTGGTGGTTACCGACGAGTTCTTGACTGGGCTATGAGAATACAGCCCCCCTCGAGCAAGAGGGGGGGCTTGGCACCCTCCCCCCCCCCCCCACAAAGCGGCAGTCGTCTCAGCGCCATGACCGCAGTGGATCTGCAGGCCGTCGCGTTGGATCTGACCACGATCCGTGCGTGTCGCCCGCGTGTGTGGGTACGCGTGCGTGTGTGTGTGTGGGTACGCGTGTGTTTGCGTGTGTGTGGGTACGCGAGTGCGTGTGCGCGTGTGTGGGTACACGTGTGTTTGCGTGTGTGGGTACGCGAGTGCGTGTGCGCGTGTGTGTGTGCGTGCGTGTGCGTGTGTGTGTGGGTACGCGTGTGTGTGCGTGCGTGTGTGTGTGTGTGGGTACGCGTGTGTTTGCGTGCGTGTGTGTGTGTGTGGGTACGCGTGTGTTTGCGTGCGTGTGTGTGTGTGTGGGTACGCGTGTGTGTGCGTGCGTGTGTGTGTGTGTGGGTACGCGTGTGTTTGCGTGCGTGTGTGTGTGTGTGGGTACGCGTGTGTTTGCGTGCGTGTGTGTGTGTGTGGGTACGCGTGTGTTTGCGTGCGTGTGTGTGTGGGTACGCGTGTGTTTGCGTGCGTGTGTGTGTGGGTACGCGTGTGTTTGCGTGTGTGTGTGTGTGTGCGCGTGCGTGCGTGTGCGCAGGAGCGGTGGTGGCTCGTGAGTACGGGCTGCCGTGCATCGTCAGCTGCAAGGGAGCGACGCATTTCTTCACGAGCGGTGAGCAAGGCAACCCGACTCCCCCCCCCCCACCACTCGCACCCCCACCCTCACGCCCGGCTCCCCCCTCTCTCCCCTCTTTCCTCTCGCTCATTCCCCCCCCCCATCTCTCCTCCCCTCTCTCCCCGTGCAGGAGAGACGCTTCTGCTGAACGGGACCCAGGGATTCGTGCAGAGAGTGGACGAGAAGTGACGGGTGGTGCAGACTGCGTCCATCGGGAGCCCCCCTCAGTGGCACCCCACTTGAGAGCCCCCCCCGGGGGCACCCCACTCAGTCTTGACACAGAATACGAGTGGGGGGGGGGGGCAGAGATAGCAAGCTGCGATGGTGGGCGCTGGAGATGATTCTGGATTTGAAGCTTTCGTGACTGCAAGGATTCATATTCTTAGGTTTTTTCGGTAAAGTCACGTAGGTAAAAAATAAAAATTAATAAAAGTAAAATAAAATAAAAATCACGACGTTTCGGAGGCAACACAAGCTTCCGTCTTCAGGTGGAACAGTCACAGATCGTGCCTTTACCGAACAAACCTAAGCTGGAGATGATGATGATGATGATGGTGGTGATGATAATGATGAAGGTGGTGATGATGGTGGTGATGATAATGATGATGGTGGTGATGATGGTGATGATGATGAAGGTGGTGCTGGTGATTGCATTCACGGCGATTACAATGCAGAACAGCGTTATGTTGATGATGGCGATAAAGTCTAGTTACAATCTTGATGACATTTGTATCGTCGATGAGTAAATGATGATGATGGTGGTGAAGACGATTTGTGGGCAGTGTGCAGTGCAGCGGTGAGCGGTGCGCTACAACCCCCGAGTTTGGTTCCCGCTCACGGCCAACACCAGCAACGACTACCAGAATCATCTTCTTATGTTTTTTCGGTAAAGTCACGTAGAAAGTAAAATAAAATAAAAACAAAAATCACGACGTTTCGGAGGCAACACAAGTCTCCGTCATCAGGTGGGACCGTCACAGCCAGATTAGCTGTATCAAGTGAGGCAATGATTCAAGATGTAATCCCTTAAAAGCGAGTTGAGGGGGGAGGGAGAGGGAGGGGGAAGCTCATCAGACTATGGTAGCCAATGAAAGGAACGTATCGGGAGGGAGGGGGGGCGAGGCCAAAAGGGTGGGCGATGGACGTGGAAGCGCTTGTGCGCAAGCGGCCAATTACTGCACACGCCAACACAATGGAGCGATTGTGCGCAAGCGGCCAGCCACTGCACCCGCCAACACAATGGGCAGAGAGGAGGAGGGGAGGTCTAATACACATGATAGACAAAAGAACGAAAATGATGATGGGTACAAACTTAGGGGGAGCTCATCAGACTATGGTAGCCAATGAATGGAACGTATCGGGAGGGAGGGGGGGGGGCGCGGGGGGGGGGGCGAGGCCAAAGGGTGGGCGACGGACGTGGAAGCGCTTGTGCGCAAGCGGCCAATTACTGCACACGCCAACACAATGGAGAGAGAGGGGGAGGGTCTGATACACATGATAGACAAAAGAACGAAAATGCCCATGTTTATACCAATGCTGGCTGAACAATGAAGAGAGTACTGTTAAAATAACTGGGGATGTTAACACTCGGTAAAGTACAGTAAAATAGTGCCTGTCAGATAAGATGGTCCAAAAAATTTGTGATTAAGTCTTTTTTGCGTGGTTGATAACATCTTTCCAATGATTACTAAGTTTGTACCCATCATCACGGTTGAAATTATGTCTGTGTTTGTATATTTGTATGGCTTCGTGTACAAACCTTTGATGGTAGCCGGGAGGTTTGCAGAGAACCTTGGTCTCGGCTCTCATGAAATTGTCTTTTCCGAGACCAAGGTTCTCTGCAAACCTCCCGGCTACACAGAGCCATAGACGCACCTCGAGTTCCACAGACTCACACAGAGACCCAGACTCACCTACAGTTCCATAGACTCACACAGAGACCCAGACTCACCTACAGTTCCATAGACTCACACAGAGACCCATAGACTCGCACAGAGACCCAGACTCACCTACAGTTCCATAGACTCACACAGAGACCCAGACTCACCTACAGTTCCATATACTCACACAGAGACCCATAGACTCGCACAGAGACCCAGACTCACCTACAGTTCCATAGACTCACACAGAGACCCATAGACTCGCACAGAGACCCAGACTCGCCTACAGTTCCATAGACTCACACAGAGATCCATAGATGCACCTAGAGTTTCATAGACACAGTCCCATAGACTAACCTCGAGTTTCAAAGACTCACATAGAGACCCGTAGACTCACACAGAGACCCATAGACTCACACAGAGACCCATAGACTCGCACAGAGTTTCATAGACTCACGTAGAGACGTATAGTCTCACAGAGACCCATACACTCAAACAGAGAGATGCGCTGGACGTATACATTGAAATGTTAACGGTGTCAACAATTGCAATTGATAATGATGCGTGGCCTGCAACAATGGGATATGACCTCTCTGGGCGGAGGAAAAATATCTCCCCGATGGTTGTTGCCTCCCGGGTCAGAGACACCGACCCCCTGGGCATCCGCACCGTTGGGGTGAGCCTGGCTTCTCAGCAGCAGCAGCAGCCAGGGGACCCGTGGCGATTGGCTGGCTGCGTGATTTGGACTCCCCGTGCCCTCGGACTGGTCCGACGGTTCCTCGATTCAAAGGAACCCAAACAAACGGTGAACGTTGACCTTCAGTGGACTGAAAAAACCTTCGAATCACGTCAAACCGATGGACAGATTAGCCGATACAAATGTAGATTAAAGACGGTTTTATGAGGACCGATGTGTCACGCTGCAGCGGCATAACCGCCAATATAAACATTTGTTCTGCTGATAAAATCGCACGCGCGCTCTCGCTTTCGTGTCGTCACGTGGCCAAAGTGTGTCCACTGAGAACCCAGGCGCACATCAACGCCCCTGGGTTCATCACCCCGAGTTACAGAATGTGGCCTTTGGAAAGTGACACTCCAGAGCTGCTCCTGATAACTTCCAAGACAAGCCTCGAAGCCTGATAGCAGAAGAAACTCAAACGCACGCGTTCGTGGCGACGCTGTGCGTGGCCTTAGAAGGGAAAAATAAACATACGACGGTTTGGGCAGTAGCCTTTTTCAGAGCATATGAAGGGTTCATACTCTTTGTTCTTTCGGTAAAGTCACGTAGGTATAACATGAAATTAAAATTAATAAAAAATAAAATAATATTAATTTGTATTAAAGTCACGTAAAATTAATAAAAATAATATATATTTTATTAAAATTAATAAAAATAAAAAAATATTAATTTTTATTCATTTTAATTTCATTTTTTACCTACGTGACTTTACCGAAATAACTAAGAGTATGAATCCTTGCAGTCACGAAAGCTTCAAATCTAGAATCATATGAAGGGTTCTTTGCCCGAAATTGCCGACGACATTTCAACTGTGGAGGCCACAAACACGCGCAGAGCTCTGATTGGTGAATGCGGCAGCAGCGACATCGAGAATCTCGATTTAGCCTGCAAGAGGAATCCGATGAGCTATGAAGCTCTTTGTCACAGCTGCTCAGCAGGGGGCACGGCGTCTCTTCTTCTCACGTGACCTGTGACGGCTCGCGCGCGCGCGCGTGCGTGCGCGTGTTTCGGGTTGTACTGCGTGTCCGACGTTTCGCGTTCACGTGCTGGGAGCTGCATTCAGGAGCTGTAGGTCATAGAAAGCGGTCGCCTGTTGCTGCTGAAGAAGCATTCCCCTCCCCCCTCCAAACGCGTGTCGCGAAACGTCGGACACAGTACCGAACAACACGCGGCTGTTTGCTGCAGTGGAACAAATGGGATCATCAACAGCGGAACCCTGCGCACTTGTTCCCCCGTTGAACTTCGTTCGCACCGTACGCAGCCAACCACGGGCTAATCGGAGGTGCGGGAGGACAGCTCTGCAAACAATGTCGTCGTCGGTGTCAGGGCTTTAAAGTCGAGAAGCGAGGGCGAACTTTGACTCGCACGTTATCTACAGCGACGCGGCGTAACGGCTCATAAAATGTGAAGGTCGCATTTCAACACCCATCGTGGCCCGCTTCGTGCGTTCCGCAGCGGGGTCCCTCACGCCCCCCCCCCCCAAAGAAGAGATCGTTGGTACACTCCAATCTGCAGTCATCGCATAAGCAGGCAGGCGGCAGTGGCCAGGCTGTACCATGCGGTGTGAGGGGGTTGTATGGGAGGGCACAGGGACACGAGGAGAAAGCGGTAACTTTGAGACGCCAAATGTTCTATCGCTATTCACAAACCCGACCATAACCCCGCACTGTGACAATGGAATCACTGATGACGTGCATCACTGATGATGTGAATCACTGTGTGCCCAGCTAATAGTTCAGCCCATCATCCCTCCGGGGTCGATAACATTGCAACTCTCCTTCGTCGAGTTGTGGCTGTGCCGTGGAGTGACTTCGCCCCTCGCCATGGGAGTGTGGAATGTTCACCGCTGGACTTCGGGCTGGAAGCAGGAGATTGGCACCGCCCTCGGCTATCACTTGCGCAGTGACTCACTTTGTGTTCGACTCGCTCAGAGCCGTTCAGAGCACTGAGGGCGTGGGCTCCAGTGTCGGGTGAAGCGAGTGCGGGGCCTGTCACATGATGTTTTAAAGGGGCCCTAAATAAATAAAAACACGTAAACATTAAAACACAGATTTGTTTTACTTGCATAGTAAAGTCATTGGATTTTGTCATTTGCTATACAACCAGATAATACGAGAAATCGACAACCTTAAACGCCCAGTCGTTCGTAAAGTTGAAGGCATTGTAGTACTATGGTAATAGAGCAAGTGCAGAATCACTGAACCGAAAATGACAGCTTGAAAGCATTTAGTGTGGGGCCCGTAACTACTACACATGTAGCTACTACACATGTAGCTACTGCACATGTAGCTACTGCAACACGTGTAGTAGCTACTACACGTGTTGTAGCTACATGTGTAGTAGCTACTACTACACGTGTAGTAGTAGCTACACGTGTTGTAGTAGCTACATGTGTAGTAGCTACATGTGTAGTAGCTACATGTGTAGTAGCTACTACTACACGTGTTGTAGTAGCTACTACACGTGTAGCTACTACTACACGTGTTGTAGTAGCTACTGCACGTGTAGCTACTGTAGTAGTAGTAGTTATTACTACACGTGTAGCCACTGCACGTGCAGGAGGATGTGGTGGTGGGGGGCGACTCAGAGACGCCAGGTGGATGTGGTGGTGGGGGGCGACTCAGAGACGCCAGGTGGATGTGGTGGTGGGGGGCGACTCAGAGACGCCAGGTGGATGTGGTGGTGGGGGGCGACTCAGAGACGCCAGGTGGATGTGGTGGTGGGGGGCGACTCAGAGACGCCAGGTGGATGTGGTGGTGGGGGGCGACTCAGAGACGCCAGGTGGATGTGGTGGTGGGGGGCGACTCAGAGACGCCAGGTGGATGTGGTGGTGGGGGGCGACTCAGAGACGCCAGGTGGATGTGGTGGTGGGGGGCGACTCAGAGACGCCAGGTGGATGTGGTGGTGGGGGGCGACTCAGAGACGCCAGGTGGATGTGGTGGTGGGGGGCTACTCAGAGACGCCAGGTGGATGTGGTGGTGGGGGGCGACTCAGAGACACCAGGTGGATGTGGCGGAGGAGCGATGCTCACAACAACGAGCGGAGCGCCGGGTGGCTAAAGCACAGCAAGTTGGCACAGTAGGGGCACAGGTGGTGCATCAGCCAGTCACCTCAGTCATCTCAGCCACCACAAACACCACCGACCAGGCGAAGGTGATGAAATGGTCTGGTGATGTGTCAGGCCGGCTTCATGATGTATCGAAGGTAATACGCGGACAGGAAACCGGGGGGGGGGCGGCGGGGGGAATGTCCTCAGAAACAAAACAAACAACTTGGTTAAAAGCGGAGACAAAGAAAGGCTTCTTGAAGTGAACGGTGGCCCTGAATCACGAGAGAAGAGATCTATTTATATTATAAACGTTTAGCTATCGCTCGCGCGGGCGGTACAAACCCTGCGAGTGAGAACGTCAACTTATCTGCACTTACCCAAGACAAACACAGAGAAGATAACTAAACAAACGCAGAGGCCTGGACCTGTACGCGTGTATGTTGAACTTCTTTTTGCACCGTACCTAGCCAATCGCGCTAATCAGAGGGGGGGGGGGGACAACACACTTAATCTAAGTTGTCTTGTGGTTGTTGTTGTTGTTGTTTGACTTGCATCCCACTGGGATTTTTGCACACAGCGTTGGTGTACGGTGCTTTTTCTGCAATATTTTGATGTCTTTTCTTGGATTTTCTGTTTGCACTTAGTCACATATTCACTTTAAGATGTTTTCTTGTTCATGTTTTTGTTTTTTGTTTGTTGCGGTTGCACCCGATTCAAGAGCCAAATGGCTCACAGGGCTATACCTAATAAATGAACTTGAACTTAACACAACAAGCACTTCTAAAGAAATGAGTTTGCAATCTAGACGATGGTTTCACAGTCGCATAGCCCCAGTGTAGAATAAAAATAATACAAATATTATTTATTTATTTATTGTGTCTTTGATTGAAATAGTCGGAGAGCCCCGTGCACCCCGCGCAGGGCTACTTGTACACAAACACCGCAGCAGGGACACGGGAAACAAACGAATGATAACACATTCTGACTCAAATAAACAACACAGGCGATAGAATTAACCGCGTCTATTTCGTTCATTTCCCCTCCTCAGTTATTCTTCAACGGCACCGTTTGGCCGTTGCGCATTTTGTCGTCACCAGGATATTCCGTAGTCACCCATTCCCTGCCATATTTAGTCTATTACCTTAACGCTCAATTATGTTGTTTCACATGTAAGTTTTAAAATAAATCGGCTGCCCGCAATGTGGGCAGGAAGCCAACGAGTCGCCGCACGCAGCCCCAGAGCCGCAAGTTGCTGACCCCCCCCCCCCCCTTGCTCCGGCGGCTTCCTAACATCGGAAGGGAAGAGAGCGTTCCAGACGGCCACAGCAGCAGCAGCTTGTTGTGTTCAGCGGTGGAAGCGGCTCAGGACGAGCTGGGAGACGCCGAAGGAACGAATCTCGCGAATGTCTTCAGCGCTCCGCTCTGTCATCTTCGCGCCCTGTTTGTCGAAGCGGCAGTTTTATACAATTTATACATTTTGTTATTTGACCAGCTAAGGCCCACTGAGCTATACAGCTCTTTTGTCAGAAGCGACCTGGCCACAAACGATAGCTCAACAAAGTCGCTTATCATCGCACCTCCAATGAGCATGGATGGCTACGTACGGTGCAAAAGAAGTTCAACATACATACTACACACAATACGCTATACACTACACTATACATTGCAATACACTGCACTATGTATAGTGCAATACGCTCCTATACACTACTGTAAGTTCTACATACAGTGCATACACAAAGCAGCAGCAAAATACTCTAAACGCGTCTCTAGATGCGGAGGAGGACCCGGAGACAAATCCACGCGACCACGTGGGAGAGAGGGACACGCAAACTACAAATATATAGCAGCAGCAGGCGTCAGGGTCGGGATCGGACCCACGACCTCCTGCTAACCAGGCGAGGTAGTTAACATCTCCTAGCCACCGTGATGATGAGAGAGAGACACGCAAACTCCAAATATACAGCAGGTGTCAGGATCGGGATCGAAGCCACGACCTCCTCCACACTAGGTGAGGTAGTTAACATCTCCCAGCCACCATGATGATAATGAGAGAGAGACACGCAAACTCCAAATATACAGCAGCAGGCATCAGGGTCGGGAACAAAGCCACGACCTCCTGCGTACCAGGCGAGGTAGTCAACATCTCCTAGCCACCGTGATGATGATGTGAGAGAGACACGCAAACTCCAAATATACAGCAGCAGGCATCAGGGTCGGGATCGAACCCACGACCTTCTGCACACCAGGCGAGGTCGTCAACATCTCCCAGCCACCGTGATGATGATGAGAGAGCGACACGCAAACTCCAAATATACAGCAGCAGGCGTCAGGGTCGGGATCAAACCCACGACCTCCTGCACACCAGGCGAGGTAGTTAACATCTCCTAGCCACCGTGATGATGATGATGAGAGAGAGACACGCAAACTCCAAATATACAGCAGGCGTCAGGGTCGGGATCGAACCCACGACCTCCTGCACACTAGGCGAGGTAGTTAACATCTCCCAGCCACCGTGATGATGATGAGAGAGAGACACGCAAACTCCAAATATACAGCAGGTGTCAGGATCGGGATCGAAGCTACGACCTCCTGCACACCAGGCGAGGTAGTCAACATCTCCCAGCCACCGTGGCGCCCAATGCGAGTTTCACTTGCGGTGGGCCGAGAGCCCGAGGAGCGAACCACGCGGCTTTTCGCCGTCATCCTGGGACGCGAAGCCTCTCCTCCGCGTGCTTGCCGGAGAGACTCAAATCATTCGGCGGCTTGGACGGAGGCCCTCCTCCTCCTCCTCGTTCCCCGGACCACCGCCTCCCGCGCTCGTGCGCGCTGCGATCCACCAACAGGGCGGTGTCGTGCCCTCCTCGCCGCCACCGTCCCGTCCCGAGACGCTCAATGTGTTTTTAAACAGTCGACATCATCCATTCAGCGTGAAGGTTGTGTTGTGTGATCCACGCGTTCCTCTGTTTTTCGGTGGAACCTCAAGAATGTTTCCCTCCACGCGTCCGTCCTCTTGGGTACGCGCCTGTATGTGCGTATTTAGAACTTCTTTCGCACCGTACCTAGCCAGCCGCGCTAATCGGAGGTGCCGAGGGTGGAATACCAACAAACTAAACACAACAAGAGTTCTAAGGGAATGTTTACACTATGAGACATCTCCTTTACCAGTGGCAAAATATAGCAGTAGGTTTTTACCCTTTAAACTGGTACAAAACTGACACCTTTATACAAGGCATCATGTTTGCAATAACCACAGCACAAGCAGTCATCTGGTCCAACACCAATGGAGACTAGGCTCTAAGAAAAGCTGTATCAGGTGTGGACCAATCAACTTCAAGGACAGTGCATATTATTATCATTATCAGAGTTGTTTATTTTTGTTTGCATTTTGACTGCTTGTGTTGTGGTTATTGCAAACATGATGCCTTGTATTTTTCGATGTAAAGCTTTCGTGACTGCAGGGATTCATCTTCTTGGTTCTTTCGGTAAAGTCACGTAGAAGGGAAGTAATACAATAATAAAAATAAAACATAATAAAATAATTCTCACTAGTGAGAATTATTTTATTTTATTAGTCCAACTCTCGTGCGCTGCTCCCCGAGAGCCCGAGGCGTGAGCTGCGCTGGGCTCTCCGCTGCCATCCTGAACACAAAACACTCGGCCACGTTTCCTGCCTAGAGAGAGGACAAACAACACAGCAACAACAACAACAACGTCACCCCACTGCACCGTCACCACCGTCAACTCCTGAGATCAATTAATTACCGTGCAACTATTAATGACTGACTACCTCAATTAGGGGTGGAAGTTGGCCGGAACAGGCCGGGACACCGCGGTTATAACCCGGTGTCTCGGCAGGAGCTGGGGACAAGCGTGGTGGCAGGCCACGTGCGTGCGTTGAACTTTGTTCGCACCGTACGTAGCCAACCGCGCTAATCGGAGGTAACGGGGGAAGGGCAACACACTAAACACAAACAAGCAGTTCTAAATACATTAGTTTTAAATGTATTACGGTGGTGTCTTGTAGGGTATTGTAGTGTATAGGGTAGCGTAGTGTATAGTGTATTGTAGTGTATAGGGTATTGTAGTGTATAGAGTAGTGTAGTGTATAGTGTATTGTAGTGTATAGGGTAGTGTAGTGTATATAGTGTATTGTAGTGTATAGGGTGGTGTATAGTGTATTGTAATGTATAGGGTAGTGTAGTGTATAGTAGTGAATAGTGTATTGTAGTGTATAGGGTAGTGTATAGTAGTGTATAGTGTATTGTAGTGTATAGTAGTGTATAGTGTATTGTAGTGTAGTGTATAGGGTAGTGTATAGTAGTGTATAGTGTGTTGTAGTGTACAGTGGAGTACATACGTATGTTGAACTGATTTCGCACCATGGGATCGTGTTTTTGCAAGTATCAAAGGATGAAAAATAAGAATAGGTTTTATCCTTTCTGGCAATAAAACAGGTGTTTTCATGGTCACTACGAGTATTTGTGGTTAACGCGGACTTTATTGCTTGTGTAATATAGTAATTACGGCGGGAGACCACTTGACGGGTAGCACACTTTTATTAACACCCACTTAGCCACAATAACACGTGTAGCCAACTACAGCCTACGCTACGCGTTCCACCCGGCTACACACACACGGGCTCTCCGGCCCCGTAGCTTCCAGCGGAACTCACAGACCCACCCCGGCTGGGGTATGGGTCCCGACCACTGGGTCCCACAGCCGGCCCTCACAAGGACGTCCGGCCCCGGGTCCCACGGTCTCGCCTCTGAACCACACAGGGTCCCGGCCCTTACAAGGACAGCGGGGCTAGGGGCCTCAGGGCCCTATCTCTTCCTCCTCCGTCTTCTGTCTTCACTGGTTACCAACTCCCCGAGTGCTGCTGCACATCGCCCTAAATAGTCCTCCGCTCCAGGGGGCGGGGCCTATGCGGACCGCGATGTGGACATCTGCCTGCGGACCGCGATGTAGCCACACCCGACACGCTCTCACACGATCCCCCCTGCCAGCGCGTACCGCCACTACACTTGCAAAATGTTTCTATTTGGTGTTTGAACATCTTTACACCTCCTGTTTTATTGCCAGAAAGGGTAAAACCTCATTATTTTTCATTCCTTTTCACCGTCTGTATCCAACCAGTACAACCGTGCTCATCGCAGGTGCGATAGAAAAACAACAAACTAAACACAACAAGCACTTCTAAAGAAATTCGTTTTCAATCTAGATTATTTAAAAGTGTAAAGCTCCAGCGGCTCCCTGATATCAGAAGGAAGAGAGCGTTCCAGATGGCCGCAGAAGCAGCGCATTTGAAAGTGCAGCGCGATGCGGTGGTTGAAAAGGTCCGCCAATAGACCGCGACTCACCCGTTTCCCGTCCAAGGGCGGGCGTATTGCAGTCAATCTGAGACTTGCAAGCGAAAAGCAGAGCGCGACGTGATGTTCATTGCATCAATTCGTGTGCAATGTGTAAGGGAGCGGTGAGACAGACATATTTCATGTAAAGGTTATAATCCCTTGTTCATCGTGACGTCCTTTTTACTTTGATGTCTCAACAGCGTTACGGAGATCACGTGACGTGAGGGTTCTGCCTTTGTGGTGAGGGTTGTGAGTTGACGCCGAGGAGGGGGGAGGAGGCGCCTCGCCTCCCCCCCCACGTGGAGTGACGTCACCCGCTAATTATTAATGGGGAGGGTCTATTTGGAGGACGTCACCTGTTCATGATTATTGAGGGGGGCTGTTCGATGTAGAGTGACGTCACCTGTTCATGATTATTAATGAGGGGGGGGGGTCTATGTGGAGGACGTCAGCTGTTCATGATTATTAATGAGGGGGGCTGGCCGATGTGGAGTGACGTCACGTGCGGGACACACAGACATTCTTGGCTCATTATAGTAGTAAATATACCGGAACAAACATCCCGTAATATACCGTAACAAATAGACGTAACATTGCTTCCTTGTTTCATTAAACAGCTGAGACTGACAACATCGTTTAATTAGTCAAGGCGACCCTCCGCCGTCCACCTTTGTGGGCACGCTCAGTTGGAACGCTCCAGATCTACGAGTTTCCCCAGGAAGTTATTCCCATTTCCAGCCCTGGCTATGCTCACAATAATTCGACTCCGGGGAGGTTGTGTGTGGGGAGTAGAGAGTTCGTCCAGGATACCATTACTAAAATAAACTATTCACTCTTTTCATTTTGTTTTACCAGGTAAGGCCCACTGAGCTATACGGCTCTTTTTCAGAAGCGATTCTGGCCACAAATGACAGCCCAACCAAGTGGCTTACCGCGTGGACATTTATAGCAGCAGCCAAAATACTCGAAACGCGTGGCGATGTTAAATGTGGAGAGAAAATTCGAAGGACCCGGAGACAAATCCACGCGACAATGGTGAGAGAGAGACGCAGACTCCAAATATACAGCAGCAGGCGTCAGGGTGGAGATCGAACCTACGACCTCCGGCATACCAGGCGAGGTAGTCAACATCTTCTCGTCACCGTGGCGCCCCTGTCATCCCACTCACTCCCCGAACTAACCCACCTCGCTACACTTCCACTCACCCACCCACCTCGCTACACTCCCACCCACTCACCCACTCACCTCGCTACACTCCCACTCATCCACCCACATCGCTACACTCCCACCCACTCACCCACTCACCTCGCTACACTCCCACCCACTCACCCACATCGCTACACTCCCACCCACTCACCCACTCACCTCGCTACACTCCCACTCATCCACCCACATCGCTACACTCCCACCCACTCACCCACTCACCTCGCTACACTCCCACTCACCCACCCACATCGCTACACTCCCACCCACTCACCCACTCACCTCGCTCCACTCCCACTCACTCACCCACCCACTCACTCACCCACCCACCTACCCAGCCATCTACCCTACGATCCACGAATCCGCGCGCCTCCCACCCGCTCGCCCGGGTGGAGTGGGAGAGCAACCGCGGCTCCGTCGCTGAGTAGTGGCCGGCACTGCCGACTCGGAGCGCCGCTGTCGGAGAGTTCGCAGCTCGGCGCCGCGGGGCTTCAAACTCCACGCTGGGCCGGCTCGCTCTCCAGCTGCCCTTCGGCTGCCCCTGGCTACAGCCGGCTGCCCCCCCCCCCCCCCGATCTTCAAGGAGCCCCGGCAAGCGAGATGACGACGACGACGACGCCCCAGTGAGTGGTGCCACGCCACGACGCTGGAGGAGGCACCTTCACCACTGGCCGCCGCACGCAAGGACCTCAATTGTCTGCGCGACAAACTCGACGCGTCCAGTTAACAACAACGTGGCCTTGAAATGAAGAAGAGGCGATGCGGCGACATGTCGTGCCATGAAGGGCTATTGCCTGTAGCGTCGACCGTTATGAGTTTCCCTTTGAGGGCGGCAGTGATGTTGACGAACGCGTGGCGTGTTCTCGTGGCTTGTGCAGAGAGGCAGGCGTCCCCCTCCCACCCCCTAGGTCTCACCGTTACGCGGTCAAGAAGAAACGGAAGCAATCTTAAAATCGCGCGTGGGCGAACGCGCGTCCTCACCGCATGCCGACGTCACACACACGCGTATTGAGTAAATCCAGAACTAAAATTATTAAATAAAATACTTACATCTTGACTTAAAGCTTTAGTAACTGCAGGAATTCGTACTCTTTGTGTCTTTCGGTAAAGTCACGGATATATAAAAATAAATATGAAATGTCTTATTTGATTATTTTTCTATCTAGCTATAAATGCCACATGATGACGATAAGCCACTTCGTTGAGCTATCATTTGTGGCCAGTCTGTTCTGCCATAACGCTGCGTGTTGTTTTCTTGAAGCGAATTTGGATAAAACGCGATCGATGTATTTGGGAACACATTTTCACAACGCGGATGCGAATTGCAGACAACGCGATTAGCCCAATGCCTGGGGTCCCCCCCCCGACTCCTGGGCCCCCCCCCCCGACTCCTGGGGCCCCCTACGATGCCAGGGCCCCCTCCGGCCCGTCGGGGGGCCGTGCAGTTGCACCGCCCGTGCACTCCACATCTCCGCCACTGCTTTGTCATTCTCAGACTGGAAGGGAGTGGGGGGGGGCAGGGAGAGAGAGCAAAGCCTTTGGCTGCTTAATAATTAATTAGGACCAATTAAGCCGGAGGTCGGCCACACATGCGCGTTTATCAGTGCAAAGTTCGGGTGACAGGAGCACAGATGCACATTGAAGAGTTTTCATTATTGATTTATTTTCTAAATGCCCCCTCTCCCTTGCACAACCAGCGATTCGTCTAGATGGGTCAAAGCAATGGTTAACCTGTTTGAGACAGCGCGTGTCATGAAGGCGGGCAATACCTTCGCAGATACGCAGCAAGCAGCGTGAGGTGACGATCGCCCTTCTCGCGCGCCTCGCCAGTGGCAGTGCGGCAGGCTCAGGATCAGGACAGCTTCTCGATTTGACCATTGTCTACGTTGTGATCGCGCACACTCGAACCTCAAAGTATCGAATCTTGTTGGGACTTGAAACCAGAGTGGAGAGGAATGAATGAGGACAATAGACTAACACTGCCCATAGACTCAACACTACCCATAGACTCAACACTGCCCTTAGACTAACACTGCACCTCCGATTGGCACGGATGTCTACGTACGGTGCGAAAGAAGTTCACGGTACAGTACGTACACACGCACGAGCTCTTCTCGCGGCATCGCATGCATTATAGGTGACATCAGCGCAGCGATTATTTGCCGAGGCAATAAAACTATAAAGAACAGGTTGGTTTTCTGCTGAGACAATACATTTTGTACGTGGCTAGGCAGATACGCCACGGAGATGTTTCTGTCGAGTTCATTGGTCGCTATATTTTTCGAGTTACGTCTCAGATGACTCTGCGTGGAATGAGAAGCCCGCACAGGCTTCAGAGAGGAGGAACGTCCTTCTTTGCCTCTACGATTGGTAGCTCGCCAGCGATGTCTCATGCGAGCCCCACTCCGCTGGTGAGGCACTGGCGGGTCGAGGCCGGTGCAGGGTTGTGGTCGTCTTCAAGCAGTGCTGCTGGGGTGAAGCACTGCCAGGGCAGCGATGCTTTTAGTTTTGTGTGGAGATCGACGTGTGAAAGAGACACACAGTCTGCTTGTTTATCATACAAATAACAGCAAACTACAGTGTGCCCTCGTTATTCGCGAGGGGTACGTTACGAAAATGCCTCGCGAAGAGCAACTTTTGCGGATGAGAATATTGGCCTACGAAAACCTATCCTGTTGAATGAATGACCTTAAATACGTAAACAAGCTATTCAATACGTGAACATCATCATAATAACACGCTGGTTATTTTAAACAAAACTAAATATTAAAATATTAATTAATAGTTTATAAATGAACTTACCTTAAATTTCGATTTAAAGCTTTCGTGACTGCAGGGATTCATCTTCTTGGTTCTTTCTCTCTGCTGTACAATCGCCTTATCTCATCCCCTTCTCGCATCACGCTCTCTCTCATCGCTTTATCTCATCGCTTAATCTCTCTCGCTCGATACAACACGATACTGCAGATGGTGTAGAGTTCAGATGCCATTCGCGGATAGCCAAAACAGCGGACGGCAAGTTCGCGAATAAAGAGGGAACGCCGTATCTCGTTCCGCCCCCAACCACCCCACACCCCCGACCCCTATAAAACCTGCACTCGGATAATCCTCCTCGCAGGAGTAGGTCGGTGGTTGTCAGCAAGGTGATCACCGTTCGGGCTGCCAGACTTTAGACTCGTGCAAAGAACAGAAAAACACAAGTCTCTCTCTCAGGTACGTTTACTCTGCGCGATACTCCTCTTAGATCACGGCTCACCGCCGCTTTGTGTAGATTACGAGCCTCGTTTGAAGTGGAAAGGTTTTAAGAGCTCGATCAATGTTGGCACAGAGCTGTTGGGTCGCAGCGCTGAACCGGCAACCGCTTGAGATGCCGAAGCCAGGTTCCAAGCCTCCTGTGGCGAAAACTTGGCTCTGGAGTGCAGAGAGTTGATGGGGTGGAGCCCGGTCACCAACAACGGCACAACAACAATAACAACAACAAACCACCGTGTTAAGTATGGCTCTCCGCTGAATTTGGGCTTCGTTCTAGCTCCAAGAATGAACCAATATCGGTGTGGCTGCCGTGCGACTCGCGTGCACTCTGGGTTGCAGAGCGGGCGGGAAATGCGTGGCTCCAGGACTAAATGGACCAGAGGTCACTTGAACGGGGGTCTCAGAGGTAGCTCTGCAGTGTCCGCTTCCTCGGGCCGTTATCGACCCGTGTGTAGAGTCGCACTGATCCTGCGAGGAATCCGAACGGGGTCATGGTTAGTTTCGTGGCGTGACGCAGATCGCACGATCGCGATTAAATTGAGAGGGCAAAAAAGAATGTATAGCGCTGAAAACTCATTTCTTTAGAACAAATTTTTGTTTTTAGTTTGATATCCTTCCCCCGCACCTCCGATGAGCGCGGGTTGGCTACGTACGGTGCGAAAGAAGTTCAACGTACAGTACTTACATTACATGTGTGACCAATGAACACAGTGCAAATGAGTCCACAGGGCGAATAATGATTAACCCCTTTGCTGTCTTGCTTCTGGGTCGTTACTCGATTTTCATAAAACGCGGCGACAACAAACGCAGCAAGGGCGGTGCCACGATCAGGATAAAGTGTCCGCCGCGCCTGACGTGCTGCAGATCCCTCGCGACGCGGCCCGAGTCCAGCCTGCCGGCTAACAGCGAAACCGCCGCCGCCGCCACAACTGCTGCTGCTGCTGCCGCCGCCAATTGAACCGGGAGCTGGTGGCGATCGGCACCGAGAGAGAGAGAGGTGGAAGCCAGAGCCCGGGACACTCCGCAGGCGCCATGAAGGACTCACTGAAGCGGCGGCACGCGGCCGACTCGAACGGGGCGACCCCGGGGAGCGTCCCCTCCCGAGGCTCCATCAGCTCGAAGAGCAGCAGCGGAGGGGGCAGCAACACCATGCGACTCAAGCAAGAGGTGAGCGCGGCTGCACCCACCCGCTACTGCCCCTCGAGTGTATGCGGGCTGCGCCAGCAATGGTTACCACCTATTATTACACTTTTGTATTTTACCGGGTAAGGTCCATTGAGCTCTGTCGCTCTTTTTCAGAAGCGACGCTGCCTATCGCACTTAACTAAAGTCCAACGAAGTGGCTTTTCATCACGTGGGCATCGATAGCGGCCGTCAAATCACTCTAAATGCGCGACGTTGTTGATTCTAAACGTGTAAGGGAAAAACCCGGAGGTTCCTCGATAAAAAAAAAATCCACGCGACCAAGGGGAGAGGGAGACGCGCAAACTCCAAATATACAGCAGCAGGCGTCAGGGTTGGGATCGAACCCACGACCTCCTGCACACCATGCGAGGTAGTCAACATCTCCTAGCCACCGTGATGATGATGAGAGAGACACGCAAATTCCAAATGTACAGCAGCAGGTGTCAGGGTCGGGATTGAGCCCACGACCTCCTGCACACCAGGCGAGGTAGTCAACATCTCCTGGCCACCGCCACGGTGTTCATTGTAATAAGGTCGCATTCATCACACACAAAGTGCTCGACACAAATGAACCACCACAACAGCTCGCCGATCTCGTCAGGATGGCATGCACTTCCGTCACGCGAACCCCGCGGTCATCATCGCAGCAGCAGCGGCGGCTTTTGGCTGTCAACCATCGAACAGACGAGGCGGCGGCGGCGGGCACCGCATCGCGTCTCTTTGCCAGAACGGGCGAAGCGTGTTTCTGTTATCATCATCGTGGTGCCGGCACAAAGTGTCCCAGAGATACACCGTTGGTACTATCGTGTGTGTGTGTGTCCTGTTTGTTGCCGTGGCGTTCTTACCCCGTGTCCCCACTGGACATCTGTGACGAAAGAGGTTCATATCTCATCGGATTCCTCCTGCAGTATAAATACATAATCTGACTGCGATCGGTATGCTTCGGTGCAACTCTGGAAGCCTGAAGCGATGCATCCCTTTCTAGCAGGGTGCCGTACAGCCGCTTGTAAAAAAAAAATCCACTCCGCCACACAGGGACTTGCAGGGCCCTCAAGCCCGATGCCGCAGGGGACTTTACAAACACTCAGCGCTCCGCACAAACGGCCCGGTAGCCTTGGCACTGCTTCGTGTCGTTCCCCCGCACCTCCGATTCGCACGGTTGGCTCCGTCCGGCTCGAGAGAAGTTCAAGTTCGACATACGTGGTTTGGCTGCTGCTACTATAAATGTCCACGTGATCAACCACTTTCATTGAGCTGCTATTCGTGATGGCCAGGTCGCTTCTGAAAAAGAACTCCACAGCTCAGTGGGCCTCACAGCTGGTAAAATACAACTCGTTGTATAGAGTGGTGGCCCTCTCCACTATAGGGCACCGGTGGCCCTGCCCATTCACAGAAACTATGGGAATGGGATGCAGGCCACTGCTGCAAACAAGAAGACCTTCTGTGTCCAACAAGGAGCCCGTAGGGTGAAAGGATTGGCAGTTGATTCTCTTCAGATTCTTCCAGTCTGAATCAAGGTTCTGATTC
Source organism: Lampetra planeri (assembly GCF_965212315.1). Taxonomy (NCBI): domain Eukaryota; kingdom Metazoa; phylum Chordata; class Hyperoartia; order Petromyzontiformes; family Petromyzontidae; genus Lampetra; species Lampetra planeri. The sequence continues at coordinate 4,631,228 of NC_136169.1, forward strand.
AAACAAGCTCGACTCTGCCGATGGGACACCGTGTGTCGAAACCATTTTTGAATCAATGCTGCTGAAATGAGACACTCCCAGAAGGCCGTGCGGCTGATGGGTTGTGGAAGGAATCTCCAGGAAACTTGATTCCTACTCTGTATAAACCGCTTGTTTTCATCTTCTGCTAAATTGTACAGAAAAATGAATGTCTCTTTCATACATCTCTCCACATAATATATTTTAAAAATAAATAATTGCTTACACAACCCATTGGCCTTCTGCAAGTGCACACATCAGCAAAACATCACCGTCAGTGGTTCAGTCGGAGCAACCTCTGGACCCGTTTCGATACGCAGTGTCTCATCAGCAGAGTCAGCCCTTCTGATTGATAATAAATAAAGATCGGATTGGCAGTGCCGGGTGAAGCTCTGTAGCATGATGTTATAAAGGGGCCCTAAATAAAAAAACACGTAAATATTAACTTGCATAGTAAAGTAATTGTATTTTTTCATTTGCTATACAGCCAGATACTACGACAAATCGCGAAACTTAAACACCCAGTCGTTCGTAAAAGTTGAAGGCAGCATAGTACTATCGTAATAGAGCAAGTGCAGAATCATTGAACCGGATGGATAGCTTGAAAGCATTTAGTGCGGGGCCCTTGAAAGTGCGGGGCTCGTAGCATACGTAGCTACTTTTGCTGCTAGGATAATCCGGCACTGCGGATTGGACTTAATTGAGAAGAGTTAAATTAGTTGTTGTTTATTTGACAAGAGCCGTTGCTTTGACCTTTTTATCTCGTGCATCGAGTGGCCACTCAGCCTGCGCATGGTGAAGAGAAGCTCCCCTTGTCTGGGATTTCTCCATCCCCTCCATTCATCACTGTTGGTGTAAAAGTCATCAGTCTGAGGATCTCATTCTGCTCCGTTCACATCTCCAGTTCGCTCGGCATCTCATCCTCTTCTCTGCCTCTGTGCCTCTGTGTTGCGTGTCGCAGCTCTGTCGAGCAAACCGGTCAAGATTTCGCGATTGTCTGTAAACTCGCATTGTTTGAATTTAACGGCAAATGAATGCAAACGGGAGGTGTGACCTTGGAAATAAGAAACCCGAATCTTGAGAGACACCCCAGCGAGTATTTTTAGAATTGTCGCTCAGATGTCACTTGACTAAAACGACGTTTAACCTCTCGGCATCTAATTCTAAATAAAGATTACAGAGCAAATTCATCGTCACTTCTTCTAAACTAAAAACTAGTGTTTATATATTTTAAAACATAAAGATTATTAATTGTTTTAATCTTACCAGGTAAGGCCCACTGAGATATACAGCTCTTTTTCAGACGTCACTTGGGCGCAAACGATAGCTCAACGAAGTGGCTTGTCACGTGGCAATGTCGAGCAGTAGCCAGCGACTCTGAACGCGCGACGTTGATTCTAAATGTGGAGGGGAAAACCCAGAGGACCCGGAGAAAAATCCACGAAACCACCTGGAGAGAGAGACACGCAAACTCCAACTATGTAGGCGTCAGGGTCGGGATCAAACCCACGACCTCCTGTATAAAAGGTGAGGTAGTTAATATCTCGCCACCGTGGCGCCCCTTATCTCATGTCAATGTTGCTATTTGCACCGTTGTAGCTCTGGTGAAAGCGTGTCTTGGGTCTTGTCTCCTGCACACCGCGCGTGCAACATACACACTCACACACACTCACACACACTCACACACATTCTCACACACACACTCACACACTCTCATACAAACTCTCACACACACTCACACACTCTCACACACACTCACACCCACTCACACACAACACACGCAACACAACAACCGCCTTTCGCCACTAAGTGGCGATGACGTCACCACGACGCTTGTGCCAGGCCATGTGCACCTTGAGGCCACGTGAAGTGTCGAACGCCCGCTGGCAGGAGGTCACGGGGCAGACCCAGGTGCCACGGGTCGACTGACTGAGATGACCGAGATAACTGGCTGATGCACCACCTGTGCCCCCTACTGTGCCAACTTGCTGTGCTTTATCCACCCGGCGCTCCGCTCGTTGTTGTGAGCGTCGCTCCTCTGCCCTCCGTTGTTGTTGGAGGGCGACTGCCTCCAACTGCCCAGTAGCGTCTTTCACGAGCCTCCTCCATAGAGGCCGATCTTAACACCACTGGTACCAGTCATCGGCAAGTCCACTCAGCTCCACGTCCTCCTGTACAACATCACTCCATCTCTTCTCTAGCCCGTGCCGCGCCCGTTTAGCCCCCTCGATCCGGACGAACAAAAGCTGTTTAGGCATGCGGTGGCTGGGCATGCGGGCTACATGACCCAGCCAACGCAGCCTTGCCTGCCGGAGAAGCTCACCGATGGGACTTTTCCCACACACACACTCTTACACACACACTCACACGAGTCTCACTCATTCCCTGTCGTTGCCCAGAACAACAACTACAATTCCGTGGCTTCATGACTCTGCTCGCTCCTTCTCCCATCTTAGCCACAATTCGATGCCGAGTTGTCGATCCTTCAAGACCACTTCCTTTGCGATTGCATTCGACACGTGCTCTCCTTGCGTACTCGCTGCAATAGTCCCCACCCGACGTCCGTTTCACATTTCCGTCACTTAACTTTTGCAACCGAACACACTCGCACCGCGGGGAATTCGTTCAGAGTTGAAAATCGTTTCGCGTTCGCGCGAAACGTTTTCAGATCCTTACGCGACGCGAGTTCTTTTTGCACCCAACTTCTGAACGTTTCACCGCTGCCAATTGATCACGTCTGGCTTTCCTCGTTTTGGCCACCCAGGTCACGCATGCGAATGAGTTCCATCGCTCTCACCATGGCCGGAGTTAGCGGGGGGCTGGGGGGCACGGGGGGCGGTGCCCCACCCCCGTTCCTTCCTCAAACTGGACACCTTTATTAATTTATATTCAGCGGAACGAGATGCGGTGGTGCCTCGTTATTCGCGAACTTGCCGTCCGCGGTTTTGGCTGTCCGCGAATCGCGTCTGGAATGCGACACGATCTGCAGTGTTGTGGCTCGAGCGAGAGAGAGATGAAGCGACGAGATGAAGAAGTGATGAGAGAGAATGCGATGCGAGGTGATGAGATGTTATTTGCTCATTTCCTGTGGTTTACAATTAAGATGAAGCACTCATTAATGACGTGCACCCGCGATTCATAGTGTGAGGAACAAAGCAAACCCCTGCCGCCCCCATCCCCAAATACAGAAGTCAAACTCCGCCTACGGCTCTCGCCCTGGCCAAGAAACAGAATGACAAAGACGACTTCTCGATTGCCAACAGGTGGGCCTGATGAGCGGCATCAGCCTGATCGTGGGCACGATGATCGGCTCGGGGATCTTCATCTCGCCCAAGTCGGTGCTCGACAACGTCGGTGCCGTGGGGCCCAGCCTCATCATCTGGATGGCGTGCGGAGTCCTCGCCACTCTCGGTACCCGCCACACCAACAACGTCGCAGTGACGCACTGAGACTCCACGCGTCTTAATTCTGTCACCCCCCCCCCCCCACATACTCATTTTCAAAACTGATCTTTTTGTTATTTTACCAGCTATGTGACTCTTTTTCAGAAGCGACGTGGCGATTACAAATGATAGCTCAACGAAGTGGCTTGTCACGTGGAAATTTATAGTAGGCAAAAACTGTTAAGGGCACTTCGATACGAAATGTTAAAGGAAAAATCGGAGGAACCAGAGAAAAATCCACGCTACCACGGGGAGAACTCGCAAACTCCAAATATACAGCAGGCGTCAGGGTCGGGATCGAACACGGCGAGGTAATTAATATCTTGCCACCGTGGCAGCCCTGAACAATAACGTTTTAAACGTGACGATCTTGTTGGGTTTGCAGAGAGTTCACATTTGGAGTTTGTGTGTGTCTCTCTCTCCACGTGGCCGCGTTGATTTTTCTCTGTGTCCTCCGGTTTTTCCCTCCACATTTAGAATCGCCATCACATGTTCAGAGTATTTGGCTACTATACATTTCCACGTGATAAGCCACTTCGTTGAGCTGTCATTTGTGGCCAAGTCGCATCCGACAGAGAGACATGCAGCTCAGTGGGCCTTTCCTGGTGAAATGAGCATTGTTTAGTTTGTTTCCCGAGCATTGCACAACGTTCTCATTTCGAGTTGAATCAACCTCGGCGAGGCATCGGAGGGGTTTGGGCAATCGCCACTCATTGTAGCTGTTGCCAAGAAATGAAATCAGCTCACCGGCTTCGTAGCACAGTGCACGAACCACTGTGCCACTGCTCGGCCCAATACAAAGATCCCCCGTATAGCCTTAACAGACTGTTGGGGCAAGTGCTGTTAACAATCAACTATGAAGGCCGGCATGGCACACGAGGGGTGGGTGACCAGCACCACGCCTCGCCGCATTTGTCTCCCTATTGGCGATGCTTACTACACACCGCAACAGGTACTCATTTGAGGCTGAGTCGACCCAGGACCAGTTCAGACAATCGTCACTGATGTTTGCCGTGAGCGAGAATCAAACTTCGGTTGTTGGGTCAATAGCGCAGCGCGCTAATGTCTACACCTACCGCTCTTTGTCCACCCAATACACCTCGACATGCACACACACATACTCAGTGTTAACAAATTGTCGGGATTAGCTAAATCCCAGCTGACTCATTATAGTAATGTGATCCTTTGTCGCCTGTGGCCAGCCTCTTTGATTTCCTGAGTGGGGATTATGCAAACACAGGAAGCCCATGACACCCCATTGTTGGCATTGTTTGGCCAGAGATTGTGGGCCATAACGGCTTGTTCAGTGGGATTCAAGCAAAAATAATAACGGGAAAGAGAGATAATGGCCATTCGTGGATTCCGAAACGTTTCCCAAGGTGTGTGCGCGTTTGTCCTCACGGGAAGTATTCAATTATCCACCACAACGTGAGGTTCGGTTACGAGCCGCATAGCCAGACGACGTCTGGTTATGCGGATGAACTCGCGAGGTGACGTCACACACACACGATTATGTCATCAACACTTTGACTGGCAAAGAAATTACTTTTAGCGCTGATTTTTTTTTATTTTGTCACTCAGGTATTGGCCAACCCTTCGATCAAAGTAGCAGGTCTCCTAGAGGGCAAGCGACTCGTAGCAAATTGACCACATCCACAATGTTTATTATTCACATTGGATCATGCTTACGAGAGGTATGCTGGTGCCCCTTACAGACAGACAGGCAGATGGACAGAGTGGAGCTAATACATTCCTGGGAATGATCAGTTCAAGTCAGGAGGGGGGTAGGGGGGGGGTTACGCTCCTGGAAGACACGACTTAAACCGATACGACGTTTACCCAATCAGCTACTTCCGACAAGAGTAAGGGGGGCTACATTCCAGCTCTCCCGTGTGTCAAGTCTTCATTAATGGGAGCGGGAGGGGGGAGCGGGGGGGGTAGCAGGTACAGAGATAAAGCCTCTTGGCTGTGCTGCGCCCAGCCAGTGAAAGATCTGAGTCCGGGTGGCGGGCGCCAGCGAGCAAACGGACCTCGGACCCAGCGCCGTGGGGACGCGGCAACTCCTCGACGCGCCGCTGCAAGATGCCCTCCCTCCCCCGGAGGTGGCGCTCTGATTGTTGTGGTTGACCTTGGACGGAGTCACGGGGCCACGGTGGGCCCATGTCACGGGGTCGAGGTCGGCCCATGTCACAGGGTTGGCTTGTGTCACGGGGTCGGCCTGTGTCACGGGGTCGGCCTGTGTCACGGGGTCGGCCTGTGTCACGGGGCCAAGGTGGGCCCATGTCACAGGGTCGAGGTCGTCCGCCTCTCTTGTAGGCTCCTCTAATCCAGACCTTCACGACGCCTGCTGTAGATTTGGAGGTTTTTGTCTTCTCTCTCTCCCCGTGGTGGTGCGGATTTTTTTCTGGGTCCCGTTTTTTCCTTCACATTTAGAAACAACATCACGCGTTTAGATTATTTAGAATATTTTGCTGCTACAAATTTCCACGTGATAAGCCACTTCGTTGAGCTACCATTTGTGTGGCCAGGCCTTACCTGGTAAAATATTTAGTTTAGTGATTTGTTTACCTTTCCTAGACTTTGCACTGCTATCGTGTTTTTGTATTGTTTGTTGTTGTTGTAACTTTCTGCTCTGCCCCAACTGGACATCTGTGAAAAAGAGCATTACAGCTCATCAGATTCCTCCTGCAGTATAAATATCGACTCTGATTCTTATTAACGTGGCCCAAATCTCAAATGCGATGAGGCGTTCAAGAACCTCTTTTGACCCTCCCCAAGCAATTCCTAAGAATCATAAATCTTTAGTGCTCATACGACCGACTTAGTAATGACCCACTTACGTCTCTTCCCGTTATGTTTACTGCGCACGCAAACTTTGTAACGCGTCGAATGCCAAAGCTGTCCCCGTGCATCTGCCCCATCCATCTGTCCACCCGTATCGATGTGACCACGAGATGACTGTCGTAAATATGATCCAATGTCAATGAAATCTGATTTAAAAATAGCATTTCTGTTTTGGGTTAACATCGGCCAAAGTGACCAGGGTTTGCCCAAAACTCACCGATTAAAAACTAAAAAAAAGTTCCGAGTGGTTAAGCCGTTGTGGCAGGACCTGCTTATCCCGCATAGGCCTCGTCAGCCACCAGCGTGCCTGCAGAAGACGTGGATGTCCTTCCTAGATCTTCGTTCGCGAAGCCAAGCCATAAATCATGAATAACGTCATAACGCGCCACTCACCCGTGACGTCATGCGCCGCGTGACGTCACATCACCCTGTGACTCTTTAATCACATCTGTAATAATCCTTCTTGAGACGGCTTCGGAATCAGTCCTTTTTATTTCCACTTCCACAATTACACTTTACTCACACACTCTCCGTTGCTGGCAGACAACGGAGAGAGGGCAGACTTCACACCAAGTCCCCACCGCGCACGTGGCACCCAGAGCCCCCGTACGCGCGTGACTCCTGCTCTTGTCGTTCCCAAGTCTGCTCTCGATCGTTCTCTCTCTCTCTCTCTTAATCCCTTCGTCACGTGGTACCCCCCAGCCAATCTTCCATAGACAGCGTTCACCGTTCCCGATGGTTCCCTGTCAATCCCGGGACCACGCCTCTGATCCGGCTCCCCATTAGCTGAGGCCCCGATTGGCCAGGCCAATCACCCCTGCTGACATGCCGAGATCACGCCGAGGCCATGCTCCCTGGCTCATCCCTTATTGGCTACAAAGCAGGACCGGCAAGCCAATCCCCACGTGAACCCTCTATGGCTGTTATTACACATCCATGCGAGCACAACCAAGACGCGGCTCCTCGGGAGCGTCGCGCCATCCTGGAACGTGCCCGCTTCTCCTCCCTCGTTGAGGTCGGAGAAGTCTTCAGTGGTTTCTCGCTCAATCGAAGGCGCGGGGTGGCAGTCATCACCTTTTTCTTCTTGGTTCTTTCGGTAAAGTCACGTAGCAGGGAAATAATAAAATAATACAAATAAAACATAATAAAATAATTCTCACGACGTTTCGGCCACAACGCAAGCAGCCGTCCTCAGGTGAAGAACAGGTCTGTCGGGAAGACAGCGTCTGAATGAAACACCACCAGGCTTGGAGCGTATATTTAGGCTGGGTTGGAGGGGGAAGAGCGCCTTAACAAAATAATTTGCATATCAAGAGGAATTTAGCATATTTATGGGAAATGCAGATATGGGATTAGTCACTACTTGTAGAATGCGTAGGAGGACAAAAATCATCACCTTTGTCGCAGCCCTGAGCCCAGCCGAGATTTTTTCCACGGAGCAACTAACGTTGACCCCCCCCCCCCCCCCCCCGGAGGGAGGAATGGCTCGGCTGACCACCGACCAGGATTTTAACTCGTGGTCCGTCAACTTCGAGCTCTGTGCTCGATCATTGCACACCACCTGGCCTATCAGCATCATCAGCCATGGTCAATCCGCTGCTGAATGAAGGCCTCCCTAAGGCACCACAATCTCTCACAATCCTTGCATGTAATAATCACACTATTCCACTATTATGTTTGTTATTATGCTACGTTTCCGCTCTCGGGAGTCAAGGCACGATGGAAGTGCACAATGGGAGCTCTTGCGGTGGGGGCGGGGGGGGGGCAGTGAATCTCCCCATGTTATAAAAAAGCCCCACAGAAGCAGATATCAGGGAACTAATTCTTACATCTATTCAAACGACCTCTGAATCACACGAGGGAGTCTTGAAACTCAAGTCAGAATTTCCGAGGTGAACATACTACTTGGAAGACTTGATAATATCTAAATATATATTTGTGCAACTATTGGTGAACAGGCTGAGAACCCGGGTTTAGTTACGGTCACCCAGAACCCAGATTTAAACATCGGATCTCAAACGCTGTCAGTTCAACTGCTCCGACTTCACGAGAATAATCAAGCAGCACAGTATCTCACGAGCATTGATGGTGTGCTGCGGACTTTGTACACTCACGCTCGAAGATAAACGTGCCATTAATAGACGACAATGTGAGAACAAGCACCCTGACATTAGCAAGTACACATCATATCAAGTACCGATAGAACAGACAGAGACGTGACCTGCCGGTTAATACGGCCATAAAAAAGAGTGCATCGACCTGTTCCTTCTTCTCAAATGGCTGGGGGCGCCGCGGTGACGAGGAGATGTTGACTACCTCGCCTGGTCCACAGGAGGTCGTGGGTTCGATCCCGACCCTGACGCCTGCTGGCTGCTGTATATTTGGAGTCTCTCTCTCCCCGTGGTCGCGTGGATTTTTCTCCGGGTCCTCCGGTTTTCCTCTCCACATTTATAATCGACGTCAGAGTGTTTGGCTGCTGCTCTACATTTCCACGTGATAAGCCACTTTGTTGAGCTCTCATTTGTGACCAGGTCACTTCTGAATTGGAGCTATATAGCTCCGCGGGCCTTACCTGGGGAAAAATATAATTAGTTTAAGTGAACATGCGATCTCCATAACAAAGACAAAGATCCCCTGTATAGCCTGTAACAGACTGGTGGGGCAAGTCCTGCTTGCGAGCACCTATGAAGGCCAGCACAGAACACGAGGGGTGGGTGGTCACCACCACGCCTTTGTCTCCCCTTAAGGCGATGTTTACACACCGCACCAGGTACTAATTTGAGGCTGAGTCGATCTCAGGGAGGCCCAGGACCGGTTCAGATAATCGTCACTGGTGTTGGCCATGATCGGGAATCGAACTCGGGTGGCCGGGTTACCGCTCCACTACTGCTCGCCCCATGTGCACACACTCACACACATTGTGCGTGAACTCATTTGCCTTCACAATGAGGATTCAGTGCAATATTTGGAGCTCGACTGGGGGAAGGGAAGACGAGAGATGATAGGAGATGACACCTCAAGGGAGGAGCCAATTCCACCGTTCTAAGAGGCCTGATAAGATTGGGATGGTCCGCTAATCACCGTGACACTAAATCGGGGTTAGGAGAGTGCGCCGAGTTCGCACACTCGCTCGGCTCAGCGGGGCAGCATCTCAGCTGAAGAAGAGAGATAGCAGCCTCATATCATGATCACGTGGGTTACAACAAGGGACAGATTTAGGTTTTATTCCCTCGCCACCACCCCTCGTGAAAGCACAACAACAGACGCGCGTGCGTGATTGTGCGTCATCATCGTGAAGCAAACAGCGCCGGTTGTTGTCGCCAAGTTTTTTGGCAAAACGTTGATGAATTTGGCCGGTTTTGCTCGAGGGGAAAAATCCCGAATGGGAACGCAACTTTAGAGGAACATTTCAAATTGGATCGTCGCCACGACAGCTGTCGTCGATTCTCCGTTACGCGCAGACGGACGGACGGAGCTCACGCGTCATCGCTTTTGTCCTCCGTTGGAAATGCGCTACAAAGCGAATTGGAAACATGGCAGTGTATGAAACCCACCCCCCGTGAATCTGCCCCTTCGTCTCGGGAGTTTGGTTTAGGGAGAGGGCATTGTCACTGACCGCCCATCCGTCCGTCCCTCTGCGTTGTCTGCCCGTGTCCGCGTCTGTCCGCCCGTCTGTCCGTGCGCACGTGCCGCTGCCGCGTAGGCGCGCTGGCGTACGCCGAGCTGGGCACGATGATCACCAAGTCGGGCGCCGAGTACCCGTACCTGCTGGAGGCGTTCGGGCCCATCCCGGCGTTCCTCTACTCGTGGGCGTCCGTCATCGTGCTCAAGCCGTCCTCCTTCGCCATCATCTGCCTCAGCTTCGCCGAGTACACGTCCGCGCCTTTCTACCCGGGCTGCGAGCCGCCAATGCTCGTCAAGAAGTGCCTGGCCGCTGCTGCCATCTGTAAGTTGCATGACGACAAACCACGGTGGCTAGGAGATGTTAACTCCCTCGCCTGGTATGCAGGAGGTCCTGGGTTCCATCCCGACCCCGACACCTGCTGCTGTATATTTGGATTTTGCGTGTCTCTCTCCCCGTGGTCGCGTGGGTTTTTCTCCGGGTCTTAGTCAGCTATCGCTGACTGAGCAAAGTACGAATGTGTATGTACGTTGAACTTCTTTCGCACCGTACATAGCCAACCATGGCAATCAGAGCAGCAGCCACAGCCACCGATGTACATTGTTCAGCCAATACCCAGAACACGATCACGGAATCACTTGTGAGTTGAGGGTTCACGATTCTCGATTGGTGTTGAGGACATACGTTACTATAGTAACGACTCTTTTGTAACATTTTATTGTATGGCACAAGGACAGCTTTCACTGCGCTGTTTTAGCTGTCCCCATGCCACGGATTAGTGCGGGTGGCTACGCACGGTGCAAAAGACGTTCAACATAATATGTACTCCACTATAGACAACAACACACCACACTACTAAACAAGACACCACGATCCTGAAGTGAAAACTCTTCACAACCGCTTTACGCGTTTAGTTTGTTGCCCTTCCCCCGCACCTCCGACAAGCACGGTTGCCTACGTACGGCGCGAACGAAGTTCAACATGCGCACGCACGTGGGTGCAATCGCCGTGAATACACCGCGTGCTCGTGACTTGACGGCACGACCGGCAGAGTCGTCACAATCGCACCGCCCTCGTTGGCGATTGGGCGACCGGGTATAGCAACTTTCCTCCGCTAATTGTAACTGCGAGTGTCCACCAATGGACGTCGTGCGCTGACCGGCGTCACCAGTCGAACCACTTGCTTTTGTTTCAATGTGAAGCTTCTTTCGTGACTGCAGGGATTCATCTTCTTGGTTCTTTCGGTAAAGTCATCACGTAGAAGGGAAATAATAAAATAATAAAAATAAAACAAAATTAAATTTAGATTGAAAGCTTTCGTGACTGCAGGGATTCATCTTCTCGGTTCTTTCGGTAAAGTCACGTAGAAGGGAAATGATAAAATAATAAAAATAAAACATTATAAAATTATTCTCACGACGTTTCGGCCACAACGCAAGCAGCCGTCCTCAGGCGAAGACCAGGTCTGTCGGGGAGACAGCGTCTTCACCTAAGGACGGCTGCTTGCGTTGTGGCCGAAACGTCGTGAGAATTATTTTATAATGTTTTATTTTATTATTTTATTATTTCCCTTCTACGTGACTTTACCGAAAGAACCAAGAAGATGAATCCCTGCAGTCACGAAAGCTTTCAATCTAAATTTTTTCACCTTCATAGCGCAGTTTTTTTTTAATACAGTCGATCCCCGACTTACGAACGTCCGACGTATGAACATCCGCACTTATGAACGAGCTTCTGTAAAAACTGGCACTTGCGAATCGAACCGCGGGACTATTTGGTTCGGCAAATGTACAAATGCGCAATATTTCTTCTCACATATGAGCTGAACGATGGTTCCCCTTTCTTGTTGAACCGTACCACATCTTATAACACTGACCGTACGTGCATTTAAATACGGTACATTGTCGTGTTCCGACTTACGGACGGCTCTCAGGTACGGCCGCCGTTCGTCCGCTCTGGTCTGATTCTGCCGCCACTGTGTCGCCCCCCCCCATGCCCCCCCATGCCCCCACCGCCCCCCCCATGCCCCCCCCCCATGCCCCCCCCCTACACCACCCAGTGCTCATCTGCATCATCAACTCGATGAGCGTGAAACTGGCCTCGTACGTCCAGAACTTCTTCACGGTCGCCAAGCTGCTGATCGTGGTGGTCATCATCGTCACCGGCATCGTGCTGCTCGCCCAGGGTGAGCGCTCCACAGGGCTGCACGGGGGCCGCACGACGCCGACAAACGCAACGTGGCCGAGATTTAAAAACTACGATGAAACTTGTTTTGTTTTTACCTTACCAGGTAGGGCCCACTTACTGTAGGTTTTGTTCAGAAGCGACCTGCCTATCACAAATGTTAACTCAAAGGTGCGGCTTATCGTCACGTGGCACTTTCCAGCTGTCACATTATCTCAACGCGTGGTGACGTTGATTCTAAATGTGGAGGGGAAAACCGGAGGACCCGGAGAAAGTCCACGCGACCACAATGAGATAACACGCATACTCAGATATACAGCAGCAGGCGTAAGGGTCGGGATCGAACCCATGACCTCCTGCATACCTGCATTCCAGGCGAGGGAGTTAACATCTCCTAGTCACCGTGATGATGAGAGAGAAACATGCAAACTCCAAAGATACAGCAGCAGGCGTCAGAGTCAGGAGCGAACCCACGACCTCCTGTATACCAGGCGAGGGAGTTAACATCTCGCCCTGTTATTTGTGAGCTGAGCTCTTTAAACCCACGTGCTTAAAGAGTCAAAATAAATGGCTTTGTGTCCTTTCCCTTCGGCTAGATCTCCTCTCCACTTCTACCCCCCGGCCTCTCCCCCCACGGTGTTTACCCACCACCCCCGCCCCCTGCCCCCAGCCTCAAGTCAACCAGTTCATTCCCCCAACTCCACCCCCCACAATTGGGAACGTTGCCAAATCGGGGTTCGCTATCTGCTCGGGGAGATACTTGATCGGTATCCCAGGTGCAGCGGTGTGCGCCGCTAATTTTAAGCCGAATCTTTATGTCCGTGCCATTAAAGATAATGTTGCGGGTGAGCGTGGTGGGAGGGAGACACTCGGATTTTAGTGCCTCGTAATTTCCTGGATGACCGCGGTGCGACGTTTCACAACAACGACGAACGTCCATAGACATGCAAGCTCCCCTCCAGCCACGCACTCTCCCGCCTCTCCCCTCTCATCTCACAGAGGGATACTGGGCTGTCGTAGACCTGTGTATATGCGTAAATGGGTATCTCGCAGAGGGAGATGATAGGGTGAGAGGGGAGAGGCAGGAGAGTGCGTGGAAGGGAGTCGAGTGAAATGAGAGGGGAGAGGCAGGAGAGTGCGTGGAAGGGAGTCGAGTGAAATGAGAGGGGAGAGGCAGGAGAGTGCGTGGATGGATTGTAGTATTGGGGTGATGACACCCCAGACACCACCGAAGATTGTACATTATTACAAACTAAAAACTAAACTTTTATTTTACCAAATAAGGCCGATTGAGTTATAGAGGCTCTTTTTCAGAAGCGACATTGCCACAAATGATAGCTCAACTAAGTGGCTTATCACGTTGACATTTATCACAGCCAAATACTCAAAATGCATGTTGATTCTAAATGTGGAGGGGAACCCGGAGGACCTGGAGAAAAGTCCACGTGACAGGGGGGAGAGAGTGAGAGACTCCACAAATACAGCAGGCGTCAGGGTCGGGATCGAACCCACGATCTCCTGCAAACCTGGCGAGGTAGTTGACATCTCCTAGCCACCGCGGCACCTTTATTATAACAAGCGGTGGGTGACGCCTCGGCAAGATAGAAATGATGGTGCCCATTGTATCGGCTCTGGAGGGCCACGCAATGAAAGCGGTACGAACTTGTAATCTGACCCGCAGATAAAGCGCACGTTGATTGGAGATGTGCCGGCCAGTGCCACAGCCTTGAGGAGTTCGTCGTAAAGAGTCTTGTAGGGTGGGGGTGGGCAGCGGCCCCCGGCATCACGCGGTGACACCGTGATCCCGGTGGTTTACAGCGCAATAATGGCGGCGGTGGCACGCGGTCTAAAAAGAAAACGGACACGGGGTCAGCACGCCCGCACAGACACACACGGCACGCACGGCATGCACGGCACGCACGGACATACACGGACACACACAGCACACTCGCTCACACAGACACGCACGAACACACTCGCTCACACGGACACACACACACTTGTGCGTGCAACGACTGAGATATAGATCAACAGTGGAGCCGTTAGCAGTGTGCTTGACAATGTGGTGTTAGTGAGCATCTCCTTCGAGCACAATTGGCTGCGCACGGTGCGATAGAAGCATCAAAATCTGAATATGTATTGAGACATAAACACACATCGCACCTGAGAGGCTGGGTGGCCAGCACCACACCCAGCCGCCTTTATCTCCCCCCGGTGCTCGCCGAGCTGCATTGGCTTCCGGTTGCTGAACTAATGCCTTATAAGGTCATGCTCATTACACACAAAGTGCTTGCCACAAATGAACCACAATGCCTTGCTGATCTTGTCAAGGAGCATAAACTACCATCACGCCAACTCCGGTCATCAGCGCAGTGGTGGCTTTTGGCAAACCATCAAACAAAGACGGTCACCCAATTGCGCACTTTCATAAGCGCTTCTGCGGCCGTCTGGAACGCTCTTTCGATATTAGGAAGCCACTGGAGCTATCGACTTTTAAATCGTCGTCTAGATTGACAAACTCATTTCTTGAGAACGGATTTTAGTGTTTGGTTGTTTGTTCTTCCCCCATACCTCTGATTTACACGGTTGGCTACGTACGGTGAAAAAGAAGTTCAACATACAACATACGTACTACATACAACGTACATACTGCCACCGCTACCACGCTCTGCGAACGAGCAGTTCACTCAGGAAAGTGGCCAAGTTGAACAGCGCGTCCATTCACCGTCGTGACCGAAATCCAATTTGCCCGAAGTAAACATTCGACTTACGGAACTTGGCTCGCCCTCTTGTCGACCCACTGCTGGGGTCCGTCGCGGGGGTCCTTGTTGGACCATACTTCACCACGCTGGGCGTCGCGGAGGGGGCTCGCCGGTCGTTTCGTTATCTTCAAGAGGCTCCCGGTCCTTCCCCCCCCCCCCCACCACAGGACACACGACGAACCTCCAGAACAGCTTTGAAGGACAGCAGTTGTCGTTCGGCTCAATCGGGGTCGCCTTCTACAATGGCCTGTGGGCCTACGACGGCTGGTGAGTGAGCCCCTCGTGGCGGGGAAGTCCGTCGCCCGCTTGGGCGGCCACGGTGGTGGCAGTGGCAACGCACGTGCCTGGCTGGCTAGGAGATGTTAACCACCTCGCTTGGTATGCAGGAGGTCGTGGGTTCGATGGCGACTCTGACTGCCGGTATATTTGGAGTTGCCGTGTCTCTCTCGTTCTCTCTCCCCGTGGCCGCGGGGACTTTTCTCCGGGTCCTCCGGTTTTTTCCCTCCACGTTGAGAATGAACATCAGGCGTTTAGAGTCTTTGGCTGCTAGAAATTTCCGCACGATAAGTCGCCACTTGGTTGAGCTGTCATTTGTGGCCGGGTCCCTTCTGAAAAAGAGCTACATAGCTCAAGTGGGCCTTACCTGGTAGAATGAAAATAGTTTCGTTGCGGAGTTTCGTTTCTGTACATTCTCTCCACCGTTTTACAGAGTGTGACGGAGTGTGTGGCACTGAGCAGTAGGGAGCGGTGGTGCAGCGGTTAGCGCTCTGCGCTACGAACCCAGCATCCCCGAGTTCGATTCCCGCTCACGGCCAACAACCAGTGACGATTACCTGAACCGCTCCTGGGCCTCCCCTAGGTCGACTCAGCCTCAAACAAGTACCTGGTGCGATGTGTAAAAACATCGCCACTAGTGAGACAAAGGCAGCCGGGCGAGGTGCTGGCCACCCACCCCCTCGTGTGTCGTGCTACTCACTAATAGCACTTGCCCCAAAAATCTGTGAAGCCTATAAGGGGGATATTTGTCTTTGTTTGTGTGTCAGTGGGCATAAAGTATCGGCTGTAAGAGCCGGTTAATAGCCGGTTAACAGTCGGTTAAAGGCAATACGGGAATCTATTCGTTGTCGGTCACCGAGTGCGTGATGGAGTGGACTTTGTATGTTCTCCCTCTGTTCTGGGTTCTCACCTTTCCTCCCAACGTTAACAAAACAACACGGCGTAACTGCTGATAAATATTAATAGATGTTTACCCTCTCTGGCACTAAAGCAGTTGTGTTAAGATGTTCAAACACCAAATAGATTAAACCTCTAGCAAGGAATCAAGTTCGCATTAGGCCACACGTACTTGTGGTGAGCATGCAAACAGAAAGGGTAAACACCTATTCTCATTATTCTTAGGTTTCATACTTTGATACGAGCAAACAGGCATCCCGTGACATCGCCGCTCTCCGCGAGCTCTCGATGCCGTGACGCGTGTGGCATGGTCCTTGTGCTGTCCGCCACTGGGCGGTGTCCTCTGGTCTGACACTGGTGGTGAGACGAGGCCTCGAAGACGGCTGCTGATGTCTCTGGTGTAGACAAGTCAGTCTCAGAGACAATGACCAGCACTCACGAGTTGGCCGATACCACCTTGGCATGTGAAGGACCGCAGAGCTTAGGCCAGGGGTGGGGAACCTTTTTTCTGCCAAGGGCCATTTGGATATTTATATATCATCTTTCGCGGGCCATACAACATTATCAACTTAAAAATGAGCCCGTTATATTTGGTCAAACATTTAATTGACTCGCCCCTAATGCGATGACTGGAACTGCTTCTCTTTGGTAAGGTGTGTGATGTTAGCTGGTATTGATGATGTCGCTACTCGCAACTGCTTTTGCAGGTTTGCTCCTAGATTTATTGAATTTCGAGTCCCGCCTGCGGTTGCCTTGGCAGGGCCAGACCAAATGATTTCGTGGGTCTTATACGGCCCGCGGGCCTTATACGGCCCACGGGCCGGACGTTCCCCACCCCTGGCTTAGGCAATTGCTGCGTCTGCTCACCGCGTGGCTGCTGCTGCTGCCTTTGTGCTCATCTGTGACTCATCCTCGCACCTTTCAGTTGGCTCCCATCCTTCAGGCGCCGCGGTGGCCAGGAGATGTCATCTCCCTCGCCTGGTGTGCAGGAGGTCGTGGATTGGACCCCAACCCTGACGCCTGCTGCTGTATATTTGTAGCTTGCGTGTCTCTCTCCCCCGTGGTCGCGTAGATTGTTCTCCAGGTCCTCCGGTTTTCCCCTCCACATTTCGAATCAACGCCACGCGTTTTGAATATTTGGCTGCTATACGTTTCCATACGATGATGATGATGATGTTTGGCTGCGACTATAAATTGCCACGTGATAAGCCACTTGGTTGGGCTATCATGTGTGATCAAAAAGAGCTCCACAGCTCCGTGTTGGTGATGTTTGACGGTGTGGTGTTTGACGGTGTGATGTTTGACGGTGTGGTGTTTGACGGTGTGGTGTTTGACGGTGTGGTGTTTGACGGTGTGGTCTTTGACGGTGTGGTGTTTGACGGTGTGGTGTTTGACGGTGTGGTGTTTGACGGTGTGGTGTTTGACGGTGTGATGTTTGACGGTGTGGTGTTTGACGGTGTGATGTTTGACGGTGTGATGTTTGACGGTGTGGTGTTTGACGGTGTGGTGTTTGACGGTGTGGTGTTTGACGGTGTGGTGTTTGACGGTGTGATGTTTGACGGTGTGGTGTTTGACGGTGTGATGTTTGACGGTGTGATGTTTGACGGTGTGGTGTTTGACGGTGTGGTGTTTGACGGTGTGGTGTTTGACGGTGTGATGTTTGACGGTGCGATGTTTGACGGTGCGGTGTTTGACGGTGTGGTGTTTGACGGTGTGGTGTTTGACGGTGCGATGTTTGACGGTGCGATGTTTGACGGTGCGATGTTTGACGGTGTGGTGTTTGACGGTGCGATGTTTGACGGTGTGGTGTTTGACGGTGTGGTGTTTGACGGTGTGGTGTTTGACGGTGTGGTGTTTGACGGTGTGGTGTTTGACGGTGTGGTGTTTGACGGTGTGGTGTTTGACGGTGCGGTGTTTGACGGTGCGATGTTTGACGGTGCGGTGTTTGACGGTGTGGTGTTTGACGGTGTGGTGTTTGACGGTGTGGTGTTTGACGGTGTGGTGTTTGACGGTGCGGTGTTTGACGGTGCGGTGTTTGACGGTGTGGTGTTTGACGGTGTGGTGTTTGACGGTGCGGTGTTTGACGGTGTGATGTTTGACGGTGTGGTGTTTGACGGTGCGGTGTTTGACGGTGTGGTGTTTGACGGTGTGGTGTTTGACGGTGTGGTGTTTGACGGTGCGGTGTTTGACGGTGTGGTGTTTGACGGTGTGGTGTTTGACGGTGCGGTGTTTGACGGTGTGATGTTTGACGGTGTGGTGTTTGACGGTGCGGTGTTTGACGGTGTGGTGTTTGACGGTGCGGTGTTTGACGGTGCGCTGTTTGACGGTGTGGTGTTTGACGGTGTGGTGTTTGACGGTGCGGTGTTTGACGGTGTGGTGTTTGACGGTGTGGTGTTTGACGGTGTGGTGTTTGACGGTGTGGTGTTTGACGGTGTGGTGTTTGACGGTGCGGTGTTTGACGGTGTGGTGTTTGACGGTGCGGTGTTTGACGGTGTGGTGTTTGACGGTGCGGTGTTTGACGGTGTGGTGTTTGACGGTGTGGTGTTTGACGGTGTGGTGTTTGACGGTGTGGTGTTTGACGGTGTGGTGTTTGACGGTGTGGTGTTTGACGGTGTGATGTTTGACGGTGTGGTGTTTGACGGTGTGATGTTTGACGGTGTGGTGTTTGACGGTGTGGTGTTTGACGGTGTGGTGTTTGACGGTGTGGTGTTTGACGGTGTGGTGTTTGACGGTGCGGTGTTTGACGGTGTGATGTTTGACGGTGTGGTGTTTGACGGTGCGGTGTTTGACGGTGTGGTGTTTGACGGTGCGGTGTTTGACGGTGCGCTGTTTGACGGTGTGGTGTTTGACGGTGTGGTGTTTGACGGTGCGGTGTTTGACGGTGTGGTGTTTGACGGTGTGGTGTTTGACGGTGTGGTGTTTGACGGTGTGGTGTTTGACGGTGCGGTGTTTGACGGTGCGATGTTTGACGGTGTGATGTTTGACGGTGTGGTGTTTGACGGTGCGGTGTTTGACGGTGCGGTGTTTGACGGTGCGATGTTTGACGGTGTGGTGTTTGACGGTGCGGTGTTTGACGGTGTGGTGTTTGACGGTGCGATGTTTGACGGTGTGGTGTTTGACGGTGTGGTGTTTGACGGTGTGGTGTTTGACGGTGTGGTGTTTGACGGTGCGGTGTTTGACGGTGCGATGTTTGACGGTGTGATGTTTGACGGTGTGGTGTTTGACGGTGCGGTGTTTGACGGTGCGGTGTTTGACGGTGCGATGTTTGACGGTGTGGTGTTTGACGGTGCGGTGTTTGACGGTGTGGTGTTTGACGGTGCGATGTTTGACGGTGTGGTGTTTGACGGTGTGGTGTTTGACGGTGCGATGTTTGACGGTGTGGTGTTTGACGGTGCGGTGTTTGACGGTGTGGTGTTTGACGGTGCGATGTTTGACGGTGTGGTGTTTGACGGTGTGGTGTTTGACGGTGCGATGTTTGACGGTGTGGTGTTTGACGGTGTGGTGTTTGACGGTGTGGTGTTTGACGGTGTGGTGTTTGACGGTGTGGTGTTTGACGGTGTGGTGTTTGACGGTGTGGTGTTTGACGGTGCGATGTTTGACGGTGTGGTGTTTGACGGTGTGGTGTTTGACGGTGCGATGTTTGACGGTGTGGTGTTTGACGGTGTGGTGTTTGACGGTGTGGTGTTTGACGGTGTGGTGTTTGACGGTGCGATGTTTGACGGTGTGGTGTTTGACGGTGCGATGTTTGACGGTGTGGTGTTTGACGGTGTGGTGTTTGACGGTGCGGTGTTTGACGGTGCGGTGTTTGACGGTGTGGTGCACGTCGCCGCCTCTCGTGGACACAGGAAACATCACAGGCGACCACAATGACAACGACGACAAAGCACTTGAATCGTTACTTTAAAAAAAACGTCGATTGTCACACGGGCGGTTCCTCGCGCGCGAATCGCGGAGAGCTCGGAGATTGGGCACACGAAGTCTTTGCCCCGCTGTCTGTTGACGCCAAAAACACAAAACCTGCGTCTGTCCCACAGGAACCAGCTGAACTTCGTGACCGAGGAGCTGAAGAATCCCTTCCGGTAACAAAACATGCGGTTGCTTTGTCTTCTTCTCATTCTGGTGCTGGTGATTGAAAGTCGCTGGCGGATTGTACTCCCAGAGAGTTCCTCCTGTGCGCGGTGATGCGGTGATGTGTGGGGACCAACATCCACGGGGCTTAGCCGCCAACTTACCGCGCATGAATACATTGCGGATAATCTCCGCAAGAAAATGCAGAGTACCGGGAAACCGTCCCACGGTGAGCAGCGGGTGTCTGTACTGAAGAGGGGAGAACAGCTTGATGATCATAGTCGTCTTTCGTGGACCCAACGGCGTCTGCGGAGAATAGGGATCATGCGTAACATGGTAACGGATAAGAGGAGTTTCTTCTGTATTCTACGTCGGTCGTATAGAATAGCGACATTTACAGGCGTAGACTGCGTTTATATTACCAGTAAGGCACATTCTAGGATGTGGATCGGGATCGAACCCGCGACCTCCTGTGTATCAGGCGAGGTAGTTAACATCTCCTAGCCACCGTGGTGCCAACGTCAATGCTATCGTGTGTGTGTGGGTGTGTGGGTGGTAGCGTAGCGGTTTTCATGTTGCTTTAGAACCCGGCGACCCCAGTTCAATTCCCACTCTCATGGCCAACACCAGTGACGATGAAATCTGAAATAGTCATTGGCCTCCCCTAGGTCGACTCGAGCCTCAAATGGGTCCCGGGTGCGCTGTGTAACCACCGGGGAGACAAAGGCAGCCGGGCGTGGTGCCGGCCACCCACCCCCTCGTGCGCCGTGCCGGCCTTCATAGCCTCTGCTCGCTAACAGCACTTGCCCCAGCAGCCTGTTGACGCTATCCGGGGGAATCTCTGTCCGCCGTGGTGTGCGCCGCAGAAACCTGCCTCTGTCCATCATCATCGGCATCCCGTTCGTCACCGTGTGCTACATCCTCATGAACATCGCCTACCTCACCACCATGACGGCCACCGAGCTGCTGCAGTCGCCCGCCGTCGCCGTCGTGAGTGCCCCCCCCCCCACCACCCCCACCGCCGTCCCCCCTTCCTGCTGCACCACCCCCACCACCACCACCCTCACCTCGGCCCAGGCACACACGTGGACACAACGCTCGTGACCCCGATTCTCCACCACCGCCGCCCGGTCTGTCACCAGACGTTTGGGGACCGCACGCTGGGGGTCATGACCTGGATCGTGCCGCTGGCGGTCGCCTTCTCCACGTTCGGCGCTGCCAACGGATCGTGCTTCACGGCCGGACGGTAACGTCACAACCGCCACCACCACCACCACCGCCACCACCGCCACCACCACCACCGCCACCACCACCACCACCACCGCCACCACCGCCACCACCGCCACCACCACCACCGCCACCACCACCACCGCCACCACCACCACCGCCACCGCCACCACCACCACCGCCACCACCACCGCCACCACCACCACTGCCACCGCCGCCACCACCACCACCGCCACCACCACCACCGCCACCACCACCGCCACCACCACCACCACCACCGCCGCCACCACCACCGCCACCACCACCACTGCCACCGCCGCCACCACCGCCACCACCACCGCCACCACCACCACCGCCACCGCCACCACCACCACCACTGCCACCACCACCACCGCCACCACAAGAATCAGAATTTCTATTGATTCTGGGAAAGCATACGAAGAGCTGTGAAGCTCTTTTTCAAAACCGCCACTCGCCAACGCAGCCACCGCCTGCACCACGCACCACCCACCGCCTGCACCACACACCACCCACCGCCTGCACCACGCACCACCCACCGCCTGCACCACGCAGCCACCCACGGGATGCACCACAGATGCCAGCAAGCAGGCAAGCACGTGCACCACACTCACGATGCCGGACTCAACGGTGATTATTCATAATTACGGGAACGTAACGCTAGCACCACTTTGCCCAAATACACTGAAGAGGCTACACGGGGGATCTTTGTCTTCGTGTAGGCTGACCTACGTGGCGGCGCGCGAGGGTCACATGCTCGAGGTTCTGTCGTTCATCAACGTGCGGCGCCTCACCCCGTCGCCCGCCATCCTCTTCAACGTGAGTCCTGGCTACGCGTATGTGTGTGTGTCTGTGTGTGTCTGTGTGTGTCTGTGTGTCTGTGTGTGTGTCTGTGTGTGTATCTGTGTGTGTGTCTGTGTGTGTATCTGTGTGTGTGTCTGTGTGTGTGTGTCTGTGTGTGTCTGTGTGTGTGTGTCTGTGTGTGTGTGTCTGTGTGTGGGGGGGGGTGGTATTGGTGGTGGTTAGCGCTATGCTGTGCCATGAACCCGGCGACGGGATTTCTATTCCCGCTCACGGCCAACACCGGTGCCGATTATGTGAACCGGTCCTGGGCCTGCCCTAAGTCGAGTACCTGGTGCGGTGTGTAAACATCGCCGCCACTGGGGAGACAAAGGCGGCCGGGGCGTGGCTCAGGCCACACCACGTCCACGTGCTTGCATCTCTGTTTTTCTCTCTCGAACTTCGTCGCTTCTCGCTCACTCCTCTCTCTCTCTCTTGTCACCAACAGGGCATCTTGACGATCATTTACATCATCCCGGCGGACATCAACACGCTCATCAACTTCTTCAGCTTCGCCGTGTGGATCTTCTACGGCCTCACCATGCTGGCCTTCATCGTGATGCGCTTCACTCGCAAGGAGCTTCATCGGCCCGTCAGGGCGAGTGCTGCCACCGCTCACCACCGATCACCACCGCTCACCACCGCTCACCACTGCTACACCAAGCTCCTCAGCACTCTCCACCGCTCCGCACAGCGCCGCTCATGGTCTTTCTCCCCGTGGTCGCGTGGATTTCTCCCCGGGTGTTCCGGGTTTTCCCTCCGCATTTAGAATCAACTTCGCCACGCGTTTAGAACATTTGGCTGCTTCTGTAAATTTCCACGCGATAAGCCACTTTGCTGAGCTATTATTTGCGACAGCCAGGCCGCTTCTGAAATAGAGCTACAAAGCTCAGTGGGCCTTACCTGGTAAAATAAAAAATAGTTGTAGTTTTAAAAGACCCCCACAATGGCCCGGCTGCTTTGTCTCTCGCGAACCAGATGAGTCCTCCCCCCCCCGCCCCCCCAAGTAAATCTGGACACGTGATTTGAAGGACTCGCTCCGAAATCGCGGTGCGATTTCTAAATTCTGTCGCGGTCTGCGCGCAGGTCCCCGTGGTGATCCCGGCGCTGGTGATGGTCGTGTCCGTGTACCTCGTGTTCGCACCCATCATCGACCTGCCCGAGTGGGAGTACCTCTACTGCGCCATCTTCATCCTGGGCGGTCTCATCTTCTACCTGCCCTTCGTCCACTTCAAGCTGAAGATCGGATTCATTTGTGAGTTTGGAGCAGGCAGAGTGCGGGGTGGGGGAGGGGAGGTACGGAAGGGCCGAGCAGCGGGCACTTGAATGCTGATCGCACCTCCGCGTCCTTGATCGAACAATGCGTCCTATTCGTGAAATATGAGTGCGTTACAAAATTGTGTGTGGTGCCACGGTGGCTATGAGTTGTTAACTACCTCGCCTGGTAACACGGAGATCGCGGGTTCGATCCCGACCCTGACGTCTGTTGTATATTTGTTTTTTTCCTCCACATTTAGAACCAATATCACGCGTTTAGAGCATCTGGTTGCTATACCTTTCCACATGATAAGCCACTTCGTTGAGCTATCATTTATGGCCAGGTTGCTTCTGAAAAAGAGCTACTCAGCTCAGTGGGCTTTCACTGGTAAAATAAAAAATAGTTGGGGAAATGTATAGCAGCAGCCAAATACTCTGAACGCGTGATGTTGATTCTAAATGTGGAGGGAGAAACCGGAGGACCTGGAGATAAAATCCACGCGTCCACGAGAAGAGAGACGCCGACTCCAAATATACATCAGGGTCGGGATCGAACCCACATCCTCCTGTATACCAGGCGAGGGAGTTAACATCTCCCCACCATGGTGATCTACTTGTGGCGTACCCACCTAATTGTGGCGATTATGGTGGTCACGTGTGGTGGGATAGATTAACCCTCCGGCCGCCGCTGCAGGCTACACAGGAGACCTCTGCCTCTGCCCTATCTCTTCCCCGCAGCAACGCTGACCAAGCACATGCAGCTGCTGTTGGAGGTGTCCCCCCCGGAGCAGTCTCCCGAGTGAGCAGCGCGACACCGCAGCGGCCTCCGCTGCCTCCACGGCCGCCCCCCAACGCCGTCGCCGCCGCTTGGAGCAGGGCCCACCGGCCACCACGACCACCGCCCACCCACCACGACCACCGCCCACCCACCACGACCACCGCCCACCGGCCACCACGACCACCGCCCACCCACCACGACCACCGCCCACCCACCACGACCACCGCCCACCCACCACGACCACCGCCCACCCACCACGACCACCGCCCACCGGCCACCACGACCACCGCCCACCCACCACGACCGCCGCCCACCGGCCACCACGACCACCGCCCACCCACCACGACCGCTCGGGCCGCCGCCTGTGCTGATTTTCCGAGGAGCGTCCGTCTTCTTTTTGAGGCAGCTGCTGTCCCAGGAAATCTGTAAATCTTCCTGGGACGTTAAAGTACCGTTCTTCTTCAGTGACGTGACAACAGCAATATGAGTAATACACCACTGCGAGACGATGCCTTTGCGTGTGGTTCTCCACTCTTCCGCTACTGTGGGATATTCTTCTTCTGCTGCCCATGATTAGTCCTAGTTTTGCTTGTACCTCAGAGGAGGTGACACGTGGGCCACACCGACTCCACCAGCCGTGGCTTCACCTGGTTTACATTTTGCGACGCCGCGCCGAAACAATGGAAATCAGCTTCCGGGTGTGCGTGCACCATTTAAAAAAAAATATTAATCTACTTTGTTTGTTTGACCAGGAAAGGCCCACTGAGCTACGTAGCTCTTTTTCAGAAGCGACCTGGCTATCACTAATGATAGCTCAACGAAAGTGGCTTATCGCGTGGACATTTATAGCAGCCAGATACTCTAAACGCGTGACGTTGATTCTAAACGTGGAGGGAAACCCCGGAAGGCCCGGGGAAAAATCTACGCGTCCACGGGAAGAGAGACGCAGACTCCAAATTTCCATCAGGGTCGGGATGGAACCCACAACCTCCTATATACCAGGCGAGGAAGTTAACAGCTCCTAGGCACCGTGGCGTCCCGGAATAAAATCACGCAAATTGCCACGATTCCAAGCTGTGCCTCGTTTAGCTTAAAGGTGACGGCTCAGTAAACATACCATAACATTGGCCCAACAATGTTCCACGTTTGTGTGGGGGAGTGTCTGCTCCTTTCACGCACGATGCCCCACAGAGCCTCACATCGTCACGAATGGTTTAACGATTGCCTACGGTGGCAATGATGGCGAGTTAAAATGACACAATCCGTAATTTTTCACGTGCATCGTTCTCCAAATGTAATGTTATTTTATTTGTTTCCGCAGAGGGCAGCATTTCAAAGTACACAGTCGAGCTCAAAATGCGTTGTGGAATATGGGGTGTTGCACAACGTTGGGCTAGCGAACGAGATCCGGGTGATATTTAAAAGTTGAATTTGTCCCCGGAAGCAAGAGAAAAGACTTTGTACGATGTTGATAAAAAAAAATGTATATGTATACAGTAACATGTGTGAATACAGTACGCAATACAATAAAAACAGCCGCTGGATACACCTCAATATTTACAAACGGTGTTTTCGGTCTTTTTTTTCTTCGTCCATGCCTGGATCTGAATGGAGGATCTCAGTGGTGGCCACTCTCTGATGCGCTCCGCTGAGGCCGCTGCTGTTGACCCACGGCGAGGAATTGAGGTGTGGCGTGCCGTCGGCAGCGGCTTTTCATCTCAAAGTTGTTGGAATGTGAAACCATGCGAGCACTTGGCCAGAGCACTGAAGTACAGTGGTTTCGTTCTTGCAAATTATACGTACGTGTGTATGTTGAACTTATTTCGCACCGTACGTATCCAACTGCTTTCAACGGATGTGCAGGGGAAAGACAACAAACTAACCACAGAAATCAGTTCTAAAGAAATGAGTTCGTCATTCTCGATGATTTACACATTCCTGCGGAGGGAGCTGGTAGGAACGTTGGGTTGCTCGGTCAATGGCCAGGGCCAACGGCGGCGTGGTGTATTCTGCAAATATGCCAGATTGTGAGGGCGGGCACAAGCCGGCGTGAGTAGGTTAAACGTTGAGTTTTATAAGGGCACCACGGGGTGACCAGCCCCTCCCCACCCAGCTCCACCCCTCCCCACCCAGCCCCTCCCCACCCACCCACCCCCTCCCACACCTACCCACCCTCCCCTCTCCACCCAGCCCCACCCCCACCCTTCTCACCCAGCCCCACCCTCCCCACCCAGCCCCTTCCCACCCTCCCCACCCAGCCCCTCCCCACCCTCCCCTCTCCACCCAGCCCCACCCCTCCCATTTTTGGATGCACGACGGACGGACGGACACAATAATCCCCTGTGGGCTGGTGTAACCAGGAGGTTCCTACCAGTAAAAAGTGCAACGCTCCAATGGCTTCCTCCTCGTGCGGGAAGGAAGAGCGCGAGCTGACGGTCTCAGCTCGCGCGCCAATGACTCACACGGAGCCTCGGGGGGTACCGCCGACTGAGTTGCGATGACATCGGAGTCTCAAGTGCTCAGAGTCCACCGGCCCAGCTGGGTAAGCAGTGACTGCACGATAGAAGTACCGTATTGTCATGATGTCTTGCACTTCATACGGATAAATTAGAGCTCTGTGAAGCTAAAGTAGATTGGCTCGACTGTCGTGTTATAACGTCGCACTCAGTGCACACAAAGCGCTGGCCACAAATGAGCCACAACACCGCGCTGATCTCTTCCAGGAACATGAACCACCATCACGCAAACTCCATCACCCTCACAGCAGCAGCAGCAGCGGCGGCAGCAGCTTCTGGCTCACCGTCGGACAAAGACGGCGGTCACTGCATCGCGTGGCGCTTTCAGATGCGTTTTTGCGGCCGTCTGGAACGCGCTTCCTTCTGATATCAGGAAGCCACTGGAGCGATGCACTTTTAAATAATTTAGATTGAAATCTCATTTCTTTAGAACTTCGTTTTGTGTTTAGTTTGATGTCCTACTCCCGCACCTCCGATTAGCACGGTTGGCTACGTACGGCGCGAAAGAAGTTCAACACACATACATGTGGCGATCTATCTCGTAGCAGACTGTGCGAGAATGTGTGCGCCCTCGTGTGCAAAGATAACGAGGTCAAGTTAAGTCCCGGGTTCTTAATAAGAAGTGCTTTGAGCATCTCTTGCCCAGCCGTATCGTAGCACCCGGGGTGATACGCACTGCTTGATGAGAGCTAAGAATGGGAAGTAATTCAACTTTTGACGAGACGAAAAGGAATCAAGGGGGACTAGAGGGCCTGCGAAAGGGTGTTTTGGCCAACTCTTGCACGCTGGCCAGCAATCGTGGAAAGGTCGGAGTTACCCACACTTTACCCACCCCCCCACACGTGACCTGCCCATCAAGTGTGGTGTACACCACGATTCTATACAGCTGGATGGACAAGAGGCAGGGGGGGAGATTTGCTCAATGTGCGTTTTTATTTCAACTGCCAACACCAGGGAACCAGGTGCAGTGCGCTAACCATGACAGCATGGCAACACCACAACGCCTCAATACCTCATCCATCAGCCATGGTCAACCCACTGCTGCATGAAGGTCTCCCCCAAGCCGCCGCAACACCACGTGCGTTGGATTTCTTTCGCACCGTACGTAGCCAACCGCGCGAATCGGAGGTGCGATGGAGCACGACCGTGAAAGCGATCGTCGCTTTCACTAAATAAAAATAAATAAATAAATAATACTCCCAAAACAACAACAACAACAACGGTATCAGAGCGGCGCTGTGTCACGGAGGCGCTCTTGAATGTTTTCCAGATTAAACATTTATTTCGGATGTCGAAATCTTTCCTCCCCAGAATAAAACAGTGGCGGCGGCGGTGGCTGTTGGATGGGGGCCAAACCCGCGCAGCCCGAAACTCGAAACCCCGCGCCGACAACAGCGAACGCTCTGAGCGCGGCCACGGCGGATGTTTGTTCGCCCCCCCCACCCCCCGCGGCTCTGTGCCCTCGTTTGTCACGTCGCAGACAGAGGGGGGAGGGGTAGAGGAGGCGATCTTCTTATTTTGGTACGGCAGATGTCGATGCGGAGCACCAACTGCAATGTCAAATTTGTACAATAAAATAGACTTTGTATTTTACCAGGTAAGGCCCACCCACTGAGCTGTACTGCTCTTCATCACAAGCGACCTGCCTATCACAAATGATAGCTCAACGAAGTGGCTTATAATCAACGTGGACATTTATAGCAGCAGCAGCAGCAGCAGCCAAATAGTACCTTAAACGCGTGATGTCGATTCTAAATGTGGAGGGGAAAACCGGAGGACCGGGAGAAAACTCCACGCGTCAGGGTCAGGATCTAACCCACAACCTCCTGTATACTAGGGGAGGTTATCAACATCTCCTAGCCACCGTGATGATGATGAGAGAGACACGCAAACTTCAAATATACAGCAGTAGGCGTCAGGGTCAGGATCTAACCCACAACCTCCTGTATACTAGGGGAGGTTATCAACATCTCCTAGCCACCGTGATGATGAGAGAGAGACACGCAAACTACAAATACACAGCAGCAGGCGTCAGGATCAAACCCACGACCTGTACACCAGGCGAGGTAGTCAACATCTAGCCACCGTGATGATGAGAGAGAGACACGCAAACTACAAATACACAGCAGCAGGCGTCAGGATCAAACCCACGACCTGTACACCAGGCGAGGTAGTTAACATCTCGACACATTGAGGTGGGCAAGCCAGATAACCGCGTCAGGAGCAGCGGAGTGTATCATCATCATCGTCGTCGTCGTCGCTCTGATGTCTGCTTCGTATTTGTGGCTCGGGGCATTGCGTCGCTGGACGTTGCACGGCCTCTGCTCTGGATGACCTCAGTCGCACCGCTGCTACTGGAGGGTTTACACTTTCAATCTGTGCACCAGGGTATCCGCATCGACTGCTGCGATGGTGGATGCGGTTCAGGGGTGCACCGTGAGCTTCGTGGAAGATCAAAACCCAGGGATCTTCTGCGTTGGGTCTGTCACACCAGGGCGGTGTTTGCGAGTTCTTGTGAACTCCATTCAGCTCTCCAAGCTGCACCGGGGGTTGTGAACTCAAGTGCGAAAGAAGAACACTTCAAGGTCCGCACAGACGGATTCACAAACCCACGCGCACCGCTGCCATTGCCATCTCGCAGCTCGTGGCAAAACGCACAAGAGGGCTGGGAGACATCGTGCGGTTGAAGAAAAAAATAAAATCAACACGCTGAGCCGTGACCGTCCAACTGCACGTGACGCCGGGTCACAGAGGGAGAGATCGCGCATGTGCCGCCCACGTGGGAACGCTCAGCCGCCCCGTGCCAGGCGACTGCAGAGTCGGCGTCTCACGGAGCCCTTCGTCTGAAGCCCTTCCCCTGAAGCCTTCCCCTGGAGCCCTTCCCCTGGAGCCCTTCCACTGAAGCCCTTCCCCTGGAGCCCTTCCCCAGGCGCCTCCTCGCAGGGGGACGGAGTCGACAGATTCCGCTCGCCGCCCACAGTCCCCGCCAGCCGCAGCCCGGGGGCAGAGCGACTCGCGCGGCGCCACAGGCGGTGAGGAGCTCCTCACGTGGCTCACCACCCTCACCACCCTCACCACAGCCACCCTCACCACCCTCACCACCCTCACCACAGCCACCCTCACCACCCTCACCACCCTCACCACAGCCACCCTCACCACCCTCACCACAGCCACCCTCACCACCCTCACCACCCTCACCACATCCACCCTCACCACCCTCACCACAGCCACCCTCACCACCCTCACCACCCTCACCACAGCCACCCTCACCACCCTCACCACCCTCACCACAGCCACCCTCACCACCCTCACCACCCTCACCACAGCCACCCTCACCACCCTCACCACAGCCACCCTCACCACCCTCACCACCCTCACCACAGCCACCCTCACCACCCTCACCACCCTCACCACAGCCACCCTCACCACCCTCACCACCCTCACCACAGCCACCCTCACCACCCTCACCACCCTCACCACAGCCACCCTCACCACCCTCACCACCCTCACCACAGCCACCCTCACCACCCTCACCACCCTCACCACCCTCACCACAGCCACCCTCACCACCCTCACCACCCTCACCACAGCCACCCTCACCACAGTCACCCTCACCACCCTCACCACAGCCACCCTCACCACACTCACCACCCTCACCACAGCCACCCTCACCACCCTCACCACCCTCACCACAGCCACCCTCACCACCCTCACCACGCTCACCACAGCTACCCTCACCACCCTCACCACCCTCATCCTCACCACCCTCACCACCCTCACCACCCTCACCACAGCCACCCTCACCACCCTCACCACAGCCACCCTCACCACCATCACCACCCTCACCACAGCTACCCTCACCACCCTCACCACTCTCATCCTCACCACCCTCACCCTCACCACCCTCACCACCCTCACCACAGTCACCCTCACTACCCTCACCACCCTCACCACTGCCACCCTCACCACCCTCACCACAGCCACCCTCACCACCCTCACCACCCTCACCACAGCCACCCTCACCACCCTCACCACAGCCACCCTCACCACCCTCACCACTCTCACCACCCTCACCACAGCCACCCTCACCATCCTCACCACCCTCACCACCCTCACCACCCTCACCACAGCCACCCTCATCACCCTCACCACAGCCACCCTCACCACCCTCACCACACTCACCACAGCTACCCTCACCACCCTCACCACCCTCATCCTCACCACCCTCACCCTCACCACCCTCACCACCCTCATCCTCACCACACTCACCACCCTCACCACCCTCACCACAGCCACCCTCACCACCCTCACCACCCTCACCACAGCCACCCTCACCACCCTCACCACCCTCACCACCCTCACCACAGCCACCCTCACCACCCTCACCACCCTCACCACAGCCACCCTCACCACCCTCACCACCCTCACCACCCTCACCACAGACACCCTCACCACCCTCACCACCCTCACCACAGCCACCCTCACCACCCTCACCACCCTCACCACCCTCACCACAGCCACCCTCACCACCCTCACCACAGCCACCCTCACCACCCTCACCACAGCCACCCTCACCACCCTCACCACAGCCACCCTCACCATCCTCACCACCCTCACCACCCTCACCACAGCCACCCTCATCACCCTCACCACAGCCACCCTCACCACCCTCACCACACTCACCACAGCTACCCTCACCACCCTCACCACCCTCATCCTCACCACCCTCACCCTCACCACCCTCACCACCCTCATCCTCACCACACTCACCACCCTCACCACCCTCACCACAGCTACCCTCACCACCCTCACCACAGCCACCCTCACCACCCTCACCACCCTCACCACCCTCACCACAGCCACCCTCACCACCCTCACCACCCTCACCACAGCCACCCTCACCACCCTCACCACCCTCACCACCCTCACCACCCTCACCACAGCCACCCTCATCACCCTCACCACAGCCACCCTCACCACCCTCACCACCCTCACCACCCTCACCACAGCCACCCTCACCACCCTCACCACCCTCACCACCCTCACCACAGCCACCCTCACCAACCTCACCACCCTCACCACAGCCACCCTCACCACCCTCACCACCCTCACCACAGCCACCCTCACCATCCTCACCACCCTCACCACCCTCACCACCCTCACCACAGCCACCCTCATCACCCTCACCACAACCACCCTCACCACCCTCACCACACTCACCACAGCTACCCTCACCACCCTCACCACCCTCATCCTCACCACCCTCACCCTCACCACCCTCACCACCCTCATCCTCACCACACTCACCACCCTCACCACCCTCACCACAGCCACCCTCACCACCCTCACCACCCTCACCACAGCCACCCTCACCACCCTCACCACCCTCACCACCCTCACCACAGCCACCCTCACCACCCTCACCACCCTCACCACAGCCACCCTCACCACCCTCACCACCTTCACCACAGCCACCCTCATCACCCTCACCACAGCCACCCTCACCACCCTCACCACCCTCACCACCCTCACCACAGCCACCCTCACCACCCTCACCACCCTCACCACCCTCACCACAGCCACCCTCACCACCCTCACCACCCTCACCACAGTCACCCTCACCACCCTCACCACCCTCACCACAGCCACCCTCACCACCCTCACCACCCTCACCACAGCCACCCTCACCACCCTCACCACCCTCACCACCCTCACCACAGCCACCCTCACCACCCTCACCACCCTCACCACAGCCACCCTCACCACCCTCACCACCCTCACCACAGCCACCCTCACCACCCTCACCACCCTCACCACCCTCACCACAGCCACCCTCACCACCCTCACCACCCTCATCCTCACCACGCTCACCCTCACCACCCTCACCACCCTCACCACAGCTACCCTCACCACCCTCACCACCCTCATCCTCACCACCCTCACCCTCACCACCCTCACCACCCTCACCACCCTCACCACCCTCACCACAGCCACCACAACCACCCTCACCACCCTCACCACAGCTACCCTCACCACCCTCACCACCCTCACCACAGCCACCACAACCACCCTCACCACCCTCACCACATCCACAACAACCACCCTCACCACCCTCACCACAGTCACCACAACCACCCTCACAACCCTCACCACCCTCATCCTCACCACCATCACCCTCACCACCCTCACCACAGCCACCCTCACCACAACCACCCTCACCACCCTCACCACAGTCACCCTCACCACCCTCACCACCCTCATCCTCACCACCCTCACCACAACCACCCTCACCACCCTCACCACAGCCACCACAACCACCCTCACCACCCTCACCACCCTCATCCTCACCACCCTCACCCTCACCACCCTCACCACAGTCACCTTCACCACCCTCACCACCCTCATCCTCACCACCCTCACCCTCACCACCCTCACCACAGTTACCCTCACCACCCTCACAACCCTCACCACCCTCCTCACCACCCTCACCACCCTCACCACAGTCACCCCCAGCCACTGCTGCCTCTGATGTGATGATGGTTGTGCAGCCCCCTGTGGGCTTGCGTTGTTTGTCGCGCATTCCAGCACTTGCGTGACACCTCCGGCAACCACTTGTTGTTGTTGTTGTGGACTCTGTCTCTCTCTGTCTCTCTCTCTCTCTGTCTCTCTCTCTCTGTCTCTCTCTCTCTGTGTCTTTCTTTCTGTCTGTGTGCTGCCAGGATTTGTGTCGTCGTCTCCACTGAGTTGGGGCCAGCGGTGACAGGGCGGCGCTGTCTGCTCCACGGGGAGTCACCACACTCTTGACCATGCGGCTGCTGCTGCCGCTGCGGCTGCTGCTGCTGCCTCCACTGCTGCTGCTGCTGCTGCCAGAGTCGGCTCGATGCGCGCCCTTCATCGCCTTCGAAGGCGAAGAGGAGCCCAGCCGGCCCACGGACCTGCAGGTGGCCACGGTATGACGCCCTGTGGTATGACCCCCTGCGGTATGATTACCTACGGTATGACCCCCTGCAGTGTTATGGACATGGGCCGTCAGGTGGCCGCGGTATGCCGACTGACGGTATGACGGCCTCAGCTGGCCATGGCCAGCACTAGGAGGGGCCCTGCCCCCCATTGTGAGATTCACAACAGCACGGTCGGCAGGTCTGGGATGATACGAGAGGGCCACAGTGTCATCGTACTACGTAGTCTGCACAAGCGAGACGACTATTATGTTTGATCTTCATAGCAATCATCAAAATAATACATGAGTCGAGTTTCCCGGCTGGCTGCTGGCTGGGCTATTGTCTACCCCACAGCAACTTTCTTATAAGTGGCTACGGGAAGTTGCCACGAAATCTAGCTGCATAACTGGACACACGGGGATTTACCATGCAACAAATAAACATTGATCTGGTTTGAAACGGTGGAAGAAGCTAGGAAGATATAATAATCATTGTAAACTAAACTATACTTTGTATTTTACCAGGTAAGGTCCCACTGAGCTAGACAGCTTTTTACTGGTAGGAACCTCCTGGTTGCACCAGCCCACAGGGGAGTATTGTGTCTGTCCGTCCGTCTGTCGTGCATCCAAAAATGGGAGGGGTGGGGCTGGGTGGAGAGGGGAGGGTGGGGAGGGTGGGGCTGGGTGGGGAGGGGCTGGTCACCCCGTGGTGCCCTTATAAAACTCAACGTTTAACCTACTCACGCCGGCTTGTGCCCGCCCTCACAACCCAACGTTCCAGCTGCCTCTGCAGGAATGTGTTTTTATAAGCGACCTGGCTATCACAAATGATAGCTCGCCGAAGTGGCTTATCACGTGTAAATATACTCTAAACGCTGCCGGGCAATGTAGAAGAGACATTGCGTGAAACGTCGCCTGCTTTATATACACATATGTTTCCCTTTCAAGGCCGTGTTTCTGCATAACGCAGGCCAGTCTTGCAAATGAGACTCATCCCTGTCTCTTTGAGTTCTTAGCTGGTTAAACAGAAGCAACAACTTTGAGTCCACACCTGGTGAAACAGAAACAACAACTTTGAAAACGTGAGAGTTTATGGCCAGGCAGACACGTGGACATAGAGCGGGGGGCACAGTGGCTACAGCCAGAGATTCTGAAGTCCTTTGGCCTTGACAAGAATGCGAACTATGCAACGTCTCCTCCCATCTGTGCCTCTTTTGGCAGTCACACGAGGTCTATCAGCCAAGAGATGGGCTCCCGTCACTGGCGATTTTTAGGACTGCGTCTCATTAGAACTTGCTTACTAATAACATGGATTGTAAAAGATCTCTGGGGTTTGATCTTCCACGATGCTCATGGCCCACCCTAAACCGCATCCGCTGCACAAACCGTGGCAGTAGATGTGGATACCTCATGATGCACAAATGGAAAATGGAAAACTCTCCAGGAGTAATGTGCGACTGTGGTCATCCAGAACAGAGCGTACAACGTCTAGCGACGCAATGCCCGATCCACAAACACGAAGGAGACATCACAGCGGCGATGCACTCCGCTGCTCCTAACGCGGTTATCTGGGCTTGAACCAACTGAATGTGACATTTGAGCTCTTGCTCTGCATCTACATGAGCAGCTGTACGGAAGAAAAGCGAACGGTGGGTTGGTGGCAGCCTTGTAAGAGCACTTGTACCATGAATCCAGGACCCTGAGTTCATTTGCCGGCTAACATCAATACCCAATGAAGGACCTACTCCATACCGACTGCTTCAGCCGACGAGACTAAGGAAACACGAAGTGAAATCCACAGTTGAAGACTAAAATTCTACAGGTTGCCATCGACTGAGACTACGACTTGAGAAAGATAATTCTGACTTAATTCAGATTCAAAGTATTTATTT
Organism: Lampetra planeri; assembly: GCF_965212315.1. Classification (NCBI taxonomy): domain Eukaryota; kingdom Metazoa; phylum Chordata; class Hyperoartia; order Petromyzontiformes; family Petromyzontidae; genus Lampetra; species Lampetra planeri. The sequence continues at coordinate 4,666,810 of NC_136169.1, forward strand.
ATACTGGAGGAATCAGATGAGCTATAAAGCTTTTTATCACAGATGTCCAGAAAGGTGGTTTGGGGAGGGGGGTCAGAACGTTTAAACAGCGAACGATACAAACATTTTAAACTAAACATTTTTTTCTTATCAGGCGAAGCCCCACCGAGCTATTAGCTTATTTTATATATATACTGGAGGAATCCGAAGAGCTATGAAGGTCTTGTTCACAGATGTCCAGTAATGAACACTGCAGCCCACCCTCTACCCCACCCCTCTCGGCCAGCAGCGAACCCCAACATGGTCGCGATGTCGCGTCGTGACTCGATTCAAAATTAGATTCGAGTCCAATTACTTTTCTGTCCCGTTGTGGCTTGAGTCACACATCAGACGCTGCCTCAACACCGACAGCAGTGACGACGACGACGACGAGAACCCACGACCGCCGGTTACCCCCCTCTCCCCTTGACGCGCCGCAGCGCTACCTGCGCGACTTCGGCTACTACGGCAGCGACGAGGGAGGGGCGCCGGAGGGACGCCGCTTCGCCGACGCCCTGCGCAGGATGCGGAGTCGTCTGGGCGTCGCGGCGAGCGCCGGGGCCGCCCTGGACCGCGCCACGCTCGACGCGATGGCGCTGCCGCGCTGCGGGGAGGTGGACGAGGCGGGCTCCCCGCCGGGGATCGAGCGCGTGTGGCCTCGCACCGAGCTCACCTACAGGTGAGGGGGGGGGCACCGAGCTCACCTACAGGTGAGGGGGCGGCACCGAGCTCACCTACAGGTGAGGGGGGGGCAGGGGGGGAGCACTGACCTCACCTACAGGTGAGAGGAAGGGGGAGCAGGGGGCACTGAACTCACCTACAGGTGAGAGGGGGGGCAGGGGGCACTGACCTCACCTACAGGTGAGAGGGGGGGGGGGACAGGGGGCACTGACCTCACCTACAGGTGAAAGGGGGGGGGCAGGGGACACTGACCTCACCTACAGGTGAGAGGGGGGGGGCAGGGGGCACTGACCTCACCTACAGGTGAGAGGGGAGGGGGCAGGGGGCACTGACCTCACCTACAGGTGAGAGGGGGGGGCAGGGGGCACTGACCTCACCTACAGGTGAGAGGGGGGGGGGGGACAGGGGGCGCCGACCTCCCCTACAGGTGAGAAGGGGGGGGCAGGGGGCACTGACCTCACCTACAGGTGAGAGGGGGGGGCATGGGGCACTGACCTCACCTACAGGTGAGAGGGGGGGGGACAGGGGGCACTGACCTCACCTACAGGTGAGAGAGGGGGGGGGCACTGACCTCACCTACAGGTGAGAGGGGGGGGGGGCAGGGGGCACTGACCTCACCTACAGGTGAGAGGGGGGGGGGCAGGGGGCACTGACCTCACCTACAGGTGAGAGGGGGCACTGACCTCACCTACAGGTGAAAGGGGGGGGGGCAGGGGACACTGACCTCACCTACAGGTGAGAGGGGAGGGGGCAGGGGGCACTGACCTCACCTACAGGTGAGAGGGGGGGGGCAGGGGGCACTGACCTCACCTACAGGTGAGAGGGGAGGGGGCAGGGGGCACTGACCTCACCTACAGGTGAGAGGGGGGGCAGGGGGCACTGACCTCACCTACAGGTGAGAGGGGGGGGCAGGGGGCACTGACCTCACCTACAGGTGAGAGGGGGAGGGGACAGGGGGCGCCGACCTCCCCTACAGGTGAGAGGGGGGGGGGCAGGGGGCACTGACCTCACCTACAGGTGAGAGGGGGGGGGGGCATGGGGCACTGACTTCACCTACAGGTGAGAGGGGGGGGGACAGGGGGCACTGACCTCACCTACAGGTGAGAGGGGGGGGGGGCACTGACCTCACCTACAGGTGAGAGGGGGGGGGGGGCAGGGGGCACTGACCTCACCTACAGGTGAGAGGGGGGGGCAGGGGGCACTGACCTCACCTACAGGTGAGAGGGGGGGGCACTGACCTCACCTACAGATGAGAGGGGGGGGGGCAGGTGGCACTGACCTCACCTACAGGTGAGGGGGGGGGGCAGGGGGCACTGACCTCACCTACAGGTGAGGGGGGGGGGGGGCAGGGGGCACTGACCTCACCTACAGGTGAGAGGGGGGGCGCAGGGGGCACTGACCTCACCTACAGGTGAGAGGGGGGGGGCAGGGGGCACTGACCTCACCTACAGGTGAGAGGGGGGGGGCAGGGGGCGCCACGCTTCTAGGAGGCTCAGCCAGGACGCCGCTGCTATTCTGTCGGCCGTGTGACGGTAGGCTGGGAGATGTTACCTCCCTCGCCTGGTACACGGGAGGTCGTGGGTTCGTTCCTATATGATTGGAGTTTGTGTGTCTCTCTCCCCGTGGTCGCGATGATTTTCTCCGGGTCCGTCCTGTTTTTCCTTTCACGCTTAATATCAACATCACTCGTTCTCAGAGTATTTTGCTGCTATAAACGTCCACATGATGATGATGATGATAAGCCACCTCTCATTTGTGATGGGCAGTTCGCTTCTGAAAAAGAGCTACACACATCAGTTTGGCCTTACCTGCTAAAGGTAAAAGGTAAAACATTTCAAGACTAATTATGTATTGGGCCGTGTTGCGGGCAGGGTGGTTGGCGAGACGGACGACCTGGAGCGGGCCGTCGTGGAGGGCATGGTGGCGCGTGCCATGGCGGTCTGGTCGTCCCCGTCGCTTCTCCGCTTCAGTCCGGCGCCCCACGGCCAGCGGCCGGACATCTCCATCAGCTTCCACACCAAGGGTCAGAGGGCACAGGGGGTCACGGGTTGGAGCGCAAAGGGTTGGGGTCACGATGTGGTTTTGGCTGGGAAAGTGTCTTAATGGTGCTTTTTAATATTTTTATTTATTCAATCGCACAATCAGGATAAAACTGCGGGAGGTATTTGTTTAAGGGAAGAAAAATCACGCACACGCACATAATTTTGTATTGCTTTCCAAAAAGGTTTCCCCATGGCAAGTGTTCAATAGGCGTCAACGTTATGTCGCAGGCCGTTCGATGAGACGCCGCACGGCACGTGACAATGGGAGTACGACGTTTCGGCGGTAATGACATCCAGCATCATCGGGCAATTGCGCCCGATGATGATTTAGTTTGTGACGTGGGCCGCGAGAGTGAAGACACCAGCCACGTTCCTGGGAGGCTCAACGGGGACGCAGATTTTCAACCCCAGTTGGAAATGGTGAAACGCGCAGGCGGGCGAGAGAGAGAGGGCCAGAGACAGAGAGAGACAGAGAGAGCGAGAGACAGAGTGAGAGACAGAGAGACAGAGAGAGACAAGAAGGTTAACCTGATGGGTTCAGTGATGACGTCGTCCTGCTCTTTTTAATACCGGAAGCAGGTGGATTGCTTCACTATTCTGGCAAATCGCCCGAAGATGCTGGATGTCATTAGCAGCGAAACGTCGTATTTACATTTTAAACATTGTGGATTTACTCTCCAACACGCCGGTGGGCTGAAGTAGTAGCTGATTGGCGCGTTGTTTACGTGACAAACCTCACCGGCTGTGTCGGGTGGTGGAGGGTTACGACACATTTACACTTCACGCAATCTAACCCAACAAACGTCATCATGAATGACGCTGCTCGCGAAAGCCTGCTCCGTGTCCAGCTGGCGGTGACGGCGCGTGCTCTGCCACAGAACACGGGGACGGGCGGCCGTTTGACGGGCCGGGCGGCGTGGTGTCCCACTCGGCGGGCGACTCGCGCGACGGCGTGCACATCCACGTGGACGACGACGAGTTCTGGACGTTCGGCGAGGGGCGAGGTTCGGTTTGCCGGTTACGCTCCGGGACTCGGGGGCCGTGCTCACCCACAACGTTCGCTGTGGCCCAGCATGTTCAACTAAAACTAAACTATTTTTTGGTATTTTAACACGTAAGGCCCACTGAGCTGGGTAGCTCTTTATCAGAAGCGACCTGGTGATTACAAATTATGGCTCAACGAAGTGGCTTATCATCATCACGTGGAAATCTATAGCAGCCAGATGCTCTAAACGCGTGATGTCGATTATAAATGTGTGTGCGTGTGTGCGTGTGCGAGCGTGTGCGTGTGTGCGTGTGTACGTGTGCGAGCGTGTGCGTGTGTGCGTGTGGCTGTAGTGGTGAAGACGCGGTTCGGGACCGCGCGCGGCGACTTCTGCATCTTCCCGTTCACGTTCGGGGGCCGCCTCTTCCACACCTGCACCGCGTCGGGCCGCGACGACGGCCTGCCCTGGTGCTCGGCCACCGACGACTACGACCGCGACCGCCGCTTCGGCTTCTGTCCTCATGAGGGTGAGCCGCCCACCCGGTCGCTGCAGAGGTTCGCGGTTCGAATCGCGGAGGACGCCCCAGTGAATGCCGCGGTGCGTCCTGGTTAACGCAGTGTCTCCCGGACGGGGACCTCGCTTCCCCATCAAGGATAGTTTCGGTTTTGTTGTCCGCCCACCCGGCACCTACGATTAGCACCGTTGGCTATGTACGTTGCAAAAGACGTTCACCGTACATACGTTTGTACACATTGTGTTTCATTAAAGCTTTTGTTTAACAACACGCGAGTCCACTGCAGCTAGTGGCGCGATCCAGCTTGCGGGTCACCCGTCGCAATGAGCCGTAGCGACGCGGCTGCGCTGTGTACCAGGTGAGGGGTGAGCAGACCTACAATGTAACACGTCGGCTTTTGCGACCGATATTAGTTCTCAATTGTAAACGTCGTGGGCTTCCTCGCCGTCACACCGATTGTGCCGAAGCGATAGCAGACGTGACTAATTGCCCGTGTTGGGTGGTGGTGGTGGATTAACGACACATTCACATTCATGCGAAATAAACAAAATATCTTTATTGTGGGTGTGTTAACCATAAAGACCACGCGCCATCTGCTGTCAAGTGGACGATCAAGATCCTGTCTAAAACTAAAACTTCCATGCGCCGATTCTCGGTGGCTGCCCCCACAATCTGGAGCGCCATCCCCTCTGCACATTCGCAGCATCGCCTCAATCGCCTCATTCAAGAGACACTTAAATACTCACCTCTATAACCACGTGCTCTCGAGAGAGAGACTCTGAGCTTGGCTCCGCGCCTCTGAGTTGCGGTCGTTACGTTCGCAAATTCGCGCGCGTTACAAATTGTATTATTATTTTTATTGTAACCAGGTTTGGCCCACTGAGCTGTGTAACTCGTTTTTAGAAGCGACCTGGCCACAAATGATAGTTCAACGTAGTGGCTTATAAATGGAAATTTCTAGCAGCCGAATACTCTAAACGAGTGCTGCTAACTCTACATTTGGAGTAAAAAACTGGAGAACACAGAGAAAAATCCACGCGACCATGGGGAGAGAGAGAGAGACACGGAAACTCTTCAATATAGAGCAGGCGTCGTCAGGGTCAGGATCGGACCCACGACCTCCTGCATACCAGGCGAGGTAACTAACATCTCCTAACCGCCGCCTCCATCGCCCCCAGAGGCGTTCACCGTGGACGGCAACGGAGAGGGGGCCCCGTGCGTCTTCCCCTTCGTGTACGGCGGTCGCGAGTACAGCGCCTGCACTTTGGCTGGCCGCGACGACGCTGAGCGGTGGTGCGCCACCACGGCCAACTACGACGCCGACCACAAGTACGGCTTCTGCCCGCCCTCCGGTGAGAGCACCTCCGATTAGCACAGTTAGCTAGTACGGCGCGAACGAAGTTCAGCGTACGTACACATGCACAGACCGCGTGCTAAAGGCCATCATCAGTCCACAGGACAGAGCGCAAATAATAATTTGGAGATTTTTTAAAATCAAATTCATCGTTTCAGAAAGCAAACAACGCAGGCCGAAAAAAACCCCCATTCCTTTCACACAACACTCGGTCACGTATTGCAAAGAGCTCTTGTTCTTCATGCATTATCAGAATCTCTATTCATCCAGGAGAAATCCGATGAGCAACGAAGCTTTTTTCCCCCACAGATGTTGAATAAAAACAAGAATACGTTTTACCTGCAGCGGGGGGGGGGGGTGGTAAGTGGCTTGAGCAACGTCCAGAAGGCTGTCACGTGTTCGCGTGCGGCGTGTGCCCCCCCTTCCCACCGCCTAGCCCTGACGACGGTGGGGGGCAATGCGGACGGCGCTCCGTGCGTCTTCCCCTTCCGATTCCTGGGGCGCAGCTACGAGACGTGCACGGCGGAGGGTCGCGCCGACGGGCGGCTGTGGTGCGCCACCACGGGCAGCTACGACGCCCACCGCAAGTGGGGCCTCTGCCCCGCCGCCGGTATTGCTTCACGTTCTTTTTGGGGGGAAGGGGGGAGGTACATTTTTTTAAGAAGCGACGACCCGAAGGCAACGGCGACCTCCTTCGCGGTCGTTCACCGTGGGAATATTTGCTGACGCTGGAGGAATGCGGTGAGCGCTGAGCCTCTCTTTTCACAGATGGCCAATGTATTTTATTTGGCCCAACAGTAGCGTGTTTAAACTAAACTATATTTAAACTAAAAACTAAACTAAGCTCTTTTGTTTTAAACTAAACTATTGTTCATAATAGAGGTTTTTGGGTTAGATCGCGTAAATATATAAATGTGTCGTTAAAACCCGCCACCACCCGACAAATCCAACTAGTAAGGGATGTCACGTAAACAGGACGTGCCAGTTGGCATGGATTATATTGTTCGCGAAAGCCTAATTGTTAAACTAAACTATTGTTGTTTAACCAGGTAAGGTCCACTGAACTTTGAACCTCTTTTTCACAGATATCCAGTAGGGGCACGGGGTCAGAATGTTACAACAACAAACAATACACCAACACGATAGGAGTGCAAAGTCTAGGAATGGTAAACAAATCACAAAAAATATATTAACCAGGTGAGGCCCACTGAGCCATTAGCTTCTTTTTCAGAAGCGACCTGGCCACCGATGATAGCTCAACGAAGTGGCTCATCACGCGGACATTTATATCAGCCAAATAATCTAAATAATATAAACAAGATCCATCGGTAGGTGCGACGTCGTGCGCGCGTGTCGCGGACGTGGGGATCGGCGCGTAGTGGACGACTTCGACGCGTCTCTAACGCCCGCCGGGCCCCCCCGATGCCGTCCGCCGCGATGGTGCCGCCAGGCCTCAGCCTCTTCCTGGCGCTGGTGCACGCCGTGGGCGACGCGCTGGGGCTGGGCCACTCGCAGCAGCCCGGGGCCGCCGCCTTCCCCGTCCTCTCGTACCGCCGCAACTTCCGGCTCAGCCCCGCCGACGAGAGCGCCGTCCGTGACCTTTACGGTAAGAGAGGTCGCAAAGGTCACCAAAGTCACGAAAGTCATCGCCACCCAGATATTAAACTTTGGCGCCCCCCGTGCTCGTCTCGACTGGCGGAGACAAAATAAAACCAAACGGATGAAGGAGACCGACAATCTGATTCGCTCTCGCCGTGCGGACAGGGGAGCCGCGGGTCGCCGCCGCCGCCGCCGCCACGGACGACGCGAGTGCCCGGCGCGAGGGCCCCGAGGGCCCCGAGGGGCTCGGATTGTGCGACGGCGCCGTGGCCGTCGGGGCCGCGGTCCAGCGCAGAGAGACGACGATCGTCTTCAAGGGCAGGTGAGGGTCGGGCTCTCCCCACCACTCCCCTCCCCACTACCCCGCCAACGTTCCCCCTTGTCACCGGTTTTGCCAACTTAGCAGCGGTTTTTGGGTTTCCCACGATGACTACTTTACCACACGCATAGTCACACAGTGAGCCGTAGATAAGGACTCGAATGGTGCCTCATCGTGTCAAGCGCATTAAGTTGTCGCGCCAAATCTAGCGGCACGCTGGGACGAGGACATTATGCAGAGTTTGCAACGACTCCCGCTATGAATTGACGATCCCTCAACATAGCGGTTTGCTCTCTTGGTAACTCGGAAAATTAATTGTCTGGTCAAGCAGGTCCAGGTGTGGATTCGTGATCCTCAATTCACGTCCTGTTCAGGTTCACACTGGATGGGTGTGAACTTGTTCAGGTTCACACCCTGTTCAGGTTCACAGCCTGTTCAGGTTTGCATCCGAGTTCGATTCCCACTCGCGGCCAACATCAATGACGAATATCTGAACCGGTGCCGGGCTTCCCCTGCGTCTTCGCAACCTGGACCCGAGTGCCCGGTGGGACGCGTTGCCATCGGCATCTTACTCCTTCCGTGCCCGTACGGAGCCGACCGCGCTCACCGGCGGTGTGCGGGGGAAGGACAACAAACTCAACACACGCACAAAACCAACTCTTCTAAAGAAATGGCTTTTCAGTGATTTAAAAGTGGGTATTCTAACGATCAAGTGACGCATGCACAGCGCACCTTCACGCACCGCTTTGTAGACACCTCGGTGTTGACGGACCCTCCCACCCACCCTCCCCGCGTGTCCCCCACCGCCCCTTCGCCGTCGCCAGCCTCTGCTGGGAGCTCGTGGGTCCCGGGGGAGTCCCCAAGGGGCCGTTCCCCATCGCGCGGCGCTGGCCAGGGGCACCCCCCGCGGTGCAGGCGGCCAGCGGAGGCCCCGGGCCCGACGACGTGACCCTCTACGCAGGTTCGCCAGCGTCACCCCACGTGTTGCTCACTTCGCTGTGCCCCTAGGCAGTGCTGTTGTCAGTATTATTATTACGACAGAGCCCCCCCCCCTCCTCTCAAGCACGGCCATTGGTTCCACAAAACCGGTCGTGAAGTGATCCGGTCGTTAAGCAGGTTAAGGACATAGACGTCAAAGGCTTAATTCGTTCCGAAAACATTGAAAGTTGCCATTTTCGCCCCAAAAACATACATTTTAATATTTAAACAATGGATATTAATGCATAAAGATACTAACAACACAATACTAAAATAAACATGGTTAATCACTGCATTAATTAATATTTACTCCACCTACAGCAGCACGTCGTTTTCTACCCACGTGACTTTACCGAAAAAAACAAAGAGTATGGATTCCTGCAGTCACGAAAGCTTCAAATCAAGATTCATAGTAATAGCTTCATCATCAGAGCTTTTCTCACGTAAATATGTCTTGACTCACGTAGAGAAGCACTGACTCATATAGAGACCCATAGACATAGACACAGACCTGCAAACTCACACAAAAACCCGCAGATTTAAGAGATCCGTGAGATTCACAGACAAATAGAAACCCATAGAATTACGCAGAGACCCATAGACACCCATACTCATATAGAGACCCAAAGACTCACAGAGACCCATAGACTCACAAAGAGACCCATAGACTCACATTGAGACCCGTAGACTCACCTTGAGACCCGTAGACTCACATTGAGACCCATAGACTCACATAGAGACCCATAGACTCACATAGAGACCCATAAACTCACAATGAGACCCATAGACTCACCTTGAGACCCATAGACTCACAATGAGACCCATAGACTCACCTTGAGACCCGTAGACTCACAATGAGACCCATAGACTCACATAGAGACCCGTAAACTCAAAATGAGACCCATAGACTCACCTTGAGACCCGTAGACTCACAATGAGACCCATAAACTCGCATAGACATGCGCTCAATGCTTTTCCCGCGTAGCGTCTTTAAAAGAAGAAACATAAATCAGCGCGTTCAAGAATCTAAGGCCGCTAACCCAGCCACGTGACGTGCGGCCCCAGGCTCGCTGGCCTGGAGGTTCTCCGGAGGGCGCCTCGTGGGGGCCGCTCCGAGGCCGCTGCCGGTGGCCGACGGAGCGGAGGGCCCCGTCCACATCGACGCCGCCTTCTACAGCCGCCGCTGGCAGAGCCACCTCGTGTTCTCGGGACACCTGCTCTGGAGGTCTCCGTCAGACGTCACCCTTCCAGACGTCACCCTTCCAGACGTCACCCTTCCCCACCAGACGTCACCCTTCCCCACCAGACGTCACCCTTCCCCATCAGACGTCACCCTTTGTCATCAGACGTCACCCTCCCCATCAGACGTCACCCTTCACCACCAGACGTATCTCACCCTTCTCAGTCAGACGTATCTCACCGTATCTCACCTTTCCCTGCCACACGTATTTCTCACCTTTCGCCCAGCATCTATCATCAATGAGCATAAACCACCATCACGTGAACTCCGGTCATCCTCGCCTCGTGGCGAGGATGACCAAAGGCTGTCACCGAATCATCGCGCGGCATTTTCAGATGCGCTTCTGCGGCCGTCTGGAATGCTCTTCCTTCCGATATTAGAAGCCACTTAGAGCTATGCACTTTTAAATCATCATCGTCTAGATTGACAAACTGACTTTAGTTGTCCAGAGCACTCGGCCTTGTTGCAAAGAGCACTCGGCCTTCGTGCATGATCAGAATCTGAATATTTGGTCACACTGGAGGAATCCAATGAGCTATAAATCTCGTTTGCACAAATGTTCCAGTACGCCTGTCAGACGGTCACGTTTGCTCAAATGTATTTGACGGTGACCGAAGACAAGGATGACCAACGATGCTGTTCTTCAGGGGCTGTTGATGGTCTGTGCATAAGGCGCGGGTGCCCGAGCGCCTCTTGTGCACGTTTCTGGGAGTTGTTTGAAATCTATGAAGGCCTCCTCTTGCCGGATTAGTCGAGGGGGTTTGTTTGACCATATTTCACCACACCAGTCAGTGCGGGTCGGTGAGGAGTGAGCCCAGGACAGGTTCAGATATCTCGCACGTTGTATGTACTTACGTGTGTTGAACTTGTTTCGCACCGTACGTAGCCAACCGTGCTAATTGGAGGTGCGGGGAAGGACAAACTAAATACAAAAATTAGTTTTAAAAAAATATTGGGTGGGTGGGTGATCGGATGGGTGGGTCGGTGCTTGGGCGGGTGATTGGGTGGGTAGGTAATTTTGGAATATCGCCGTAGTCTGGCGAGTCTCGGCGTGATACATTCTTGGCGCTGGGACAAACCCGCATTCCGTGTTGTTATCATGTTGACAGGGAGCTGCCTCAAAGCACCGAGTCGTGAACTTAATGGCTTTTCGAGCTTGGTCAGATGTGTCTCTGTGCTCGGGCGGTTTGTGCAGGTACGATTCTGAGATGAAGACGATGCAGCCCGGATCGCCGCGCAGGATCCGGGCGACGTTCTCCGGCCTCCCGGCTTCGATAGACGCCGCTTTCGAGCGCGACGGTAGGATTGTGCGCACGCATACCGAACTCATTTCGCGCCGCAGGCAGCCAGCCGTGCTAATCGTTTCCTGCCGTGCGTGACAAAAGACACGCAGGGCAATTTGCAACGCGTGCTGGTTTGAGTCTCACTCTCTCAGGACGAGTCGGAGGTGTGGGGGAAATCGCAAACAAGCGGCGAATGCGGCCAGAACTGGCACCAAACCATTGCCCGTGTTCTGCAGCCCACGACTTCAATGTTTCGTAAACGAACGAGTGTTTACGCACGTGCGAGCTAAACCGGAGCACCTGGAGAAAACTCGCGTGTGTGCCAAGGGCGGTAACACTCAATCGCTGTACAGATGGAAATGTATCTACTTGCTGTACTGCCAGCACACACAGACGCACATGCAAAGGTAAAGGTGCAGCCCTGCAACTGCTTGGTCACACCACTGCCTTCATTCGAGGTCAACTCTTCGAGACCAGCGGTCCCCAACCGGTGGACCCCGGGCGATTCGCGAGGCTACTCCGGGCGGTGGGGGAGGAGGGGTCCGCGGAAAAATAAAATCGCATCTCAGCCGAGGAAATGTCCAATTTCAAATCACTACGAGTAGCAGCAGCAGCGGCAGCAGTGGTAGCGCGTGGTGGTCAGAGAAATGTTTGGGGGTTTAAAAGGGGTCCGCACGCTCAAAGGTTGGTAACTGCTGCTCTACGGGGGTGTGTGATCCCCCCTCGATATCAGGGGTCCTTAACCTGGGGCTCACGCAGCCCCGCGGGGTGCCAGGTGCCCTTTCTGGGGGTGCGAGACATGGCCAGGTTTGTTTAGAAGGTGAATCGTTGAAAACACAAATTAAGCACGAGGCACGCAAGTAGCAACTACCTTGTTTCATCAAACTCTGTGTAGTTATTATTGACGTTGTACAATGTGTTTACGGTCGAGAACCAGAGGGGTGCAAGGCTGCAGCGCTGCTCTAGAGGGTATGTGACTATGTGTGATCTGCCCTACAGAGGGTGGTGTGTGTTTGAAGAGGTGGGAGTGCGCACACTTTACCCCACCACACGGTGGACCCATTTAGTCTGCGCCAGGAGACGGAATCGAATCGACCACCTCTAGCTTGCAATTTTTATTTGTTAACCATTGCACCGCGGCAGCTCCCATTGCAAGATGATGTGAGAATATGAATGTCTGTGTGTGTCGTGTAGCGGTTAGGATGCGCTGCGCTAAGAACCCGGCTACCCGAGTTCGATTCCCGCCAACGACCAATGACAGCGGCGAATATCTGAACTGGTTATGGGCCTCGCCGAGGTCAACCCAGCTTTAAATGAGTACTTGGTAGGTCAATATCAGCACTGGCGAGACAAAGGCAGGTAGGCGTTGTGATGGCCACCCACCCCCTCGTGTGCTGTGCCGGCCTTCATATGTGCTGCTCGCTAACAGCACTTGTCCCAACAGTCTGTTACAGGCTACACGGGGGATGTTTATCTTTGTGCGTGTTTGTGTTCTGCTGCTCTAGGTCTGGCGTATTTTATCAAAGGCCACCGCATCTGGCAGTACGACGGGCGGACACTGACACACCAAGGCTTCTTCAACTCCGATTGGCTTGGCTGCATCACTTGACCTGGGCGCCTCCGTCCCACTCCGTGCCCCAGTGCCCTGTGTCTGAGGGGCAGGGCGAGGGTGAATTATTTTGGTGACCCAAGCCGGAAAATGATTCTCCCCCGAGATGTGTGCACAAAGGGCAGGGTTCACTAATTGACGGGCAAACGACAACCGCCGCTCAGAGAGGCAGAATTTAGAAAACTCAACTAAACTTTATCTTTGTTTTACCAGCTCTGCGTGTGATGCGGCTCTCGAACTATTTTGGTCAATGACAAAGACAAAAGCACGTGGCACTTCTTCTTTGAAAGGTTGTCCATCCCTGGTCTATCCCAAGACGTCTGGCCAACTTGGAAGAGTAGTAGGCCCATCAGAGAACGCTCTGCAAAATGCGAATAGTTTCCTGGAGTAAACTCAACTATTGTTTATATTACCACGTAAGGCCCACTGAACTATGTAGCTCTTTTTCAGAAGCGACTTGGCCACCACAAATTATATCTCAACGAAAGGGCTTATCGTGTGGAAATTTACGGCAGCCAAATACTCTAAACGCGTGATGTTGATTCTCAACGTAGAGGGGGAAAACCGGAGGACCCGGAGAAATTTCCACGTGACCACGGGGAGAGAGACGCAAACTCCAAATATACGGCAGCAGGCGTCAGGGTCGGCATCGAACCCACGACCTCCTGTGTACCAGGGGAGGTCGTTAACATCTCGCCACCGTGGCACCCGGTGTCCTTCCGCTAACGCCAGTCGAGTTTATAAACAGCCTGTCGAGATGTTCCCCAGGGTGTCACTGTAAGCCAGGCTTCTTCATTGCGATGCCCCGCGAGCCACTGGCGGCCCCTGGTGGCCTTTAGTGCGGCCCCCGACAATACACAACACGTGACAACACCACCCCCATCATCATCGTCGTCGTGCTGCTGTCAACCCCCCAATGGTTTCAAACGTGTGGCAACCCTCAACACTGACGATGTCTAATCGGCGAGAGTGCCCCCCTCCACTGAAAATTAGTGAAGAATACTGCCGTGCATGCAGAGATTCTCCGGTACTATTTTTTCCACTGCTGCGTCCCAACCGAGCCAGCTTGAGGGCCCTCTCGGTGCTGTTTACCGAGCCGAGCCTGAAGCAAACCGTGATACATTGGCCTCACAAGACCTATTTGAAATTTGGCTCGGGTCGCAAGCGTTGTATGTACGTACGTGTGTTGAACTTCTTTTGCACCGTACGTAGCCAACCGTGCTCATTGAAGGTGCGAGGGAAGGACAACAAACTAAACACAAACAAGCAGTTTTCAAGAAACGAGTTTTCAATCTACATTTAAGAGTGCATAGAGCCAGTGGCTACCCAATAGCGTCCATTCGTGTGACGTCAAGTCGGCGCGCACTGCGAGCACGAAGCGCCGCTGCCTCGTCTGCACGCGGCTCAACTCGTTCATTGATTGCGAAGTCGGCAGCACGGGTTCAGGATTTGCAGTGGAAAAGCAACCTGGCGTCTCCTGATCCGTGCGGGGCTGTCTTGGCATGGCTCGGTTGCGCAGTGGAAAAGTCGTACGTGAGACGTACCAGGTTGCAATTACGCACCACTCTTTGGTTCGTATAAAGAAAATTAATTAATTACTAGAATACGACGTTTCGATTGCAACACAATCAACCGTCATCAGGTAGAACTAAATTTGAGAGAGAGACAAAACACAGACACGTCGACACACAGACAGACACAAGCAGAGAGAGACAACACAGAGACACAAAGAGAGACACACAACATAGACACACAGAGACCCAATGCCTCTTTTTCGAGGCCCCCTCTCTCTCGATTTAAGGCCTCGACAGAGAGGCATTGGGTTTCTGTGTCTATGTTGTGTGTCTCTCTCTGTGTGTCTGTGTTGTGTGTCTCTCTGTGTGTTTCTCTCTGCTTATGTCTGTCTGTGCGTCTCCGTGTTTGTGTTTTGTCTATCTCAAATTTGGGTTCTACCCGATGACGGTTGCTTATGTTGCAATCGAAACGTCGTATTATATTATTAAATTTATTTTCTTTCTACGTGATTTTACCGAAAGAACCAAAGAGTAATTCCTGCAGTCACGAAAGCTTCAAATCAAGTTTTAATTACGCACCGATTATCATGTTTGGTCAATGGCTAAAAATTGGTCGAATCTCTGCAGTCAGTATGCTGCCAAAAAGTGGCCGATTTGTTCAATTACTTTTGTTGATATTAAAATTTCGCACATTTTGTTTTATTCTTCTCAATCTCAAAAAACAAACAAACTATTATAGCCATTGGCAAACGGCAAAGTATTTATACAACGGCCCACAGCAATTACGAGCCAGCAAGCGTGCATTCGGGGAAATAATCGGGCAGATTTCAAACCCATGGGACGAAATAAAACTCCAAAAGCAAATTAGGCAAAAATTATGGATGACGCAACGCGTTTACAAAGTGATTTTGTCTTCGGAAGTATTTAATTAGCAGACCGAAAACTGAGAATGGCTAATTTGCGTTCGCATGTTTGTAAAAGTATTTTTTTGCGCTGGCTTTTTTTCTTCAATCTTTGGGCAACCCTTTCATGAACGTGGCCGGTTTTCAATCGGGCAAATTCCCCGCAACTTTATTCTGCGGCTGAGATCTGATGAGAGAGGGGCGCATTCCGAGTGGCTTGGTCCTAGGCCAGGTCGACTTTGTAAGTTTTTCTTCGCGTCACCAGGGCTTCTCAAGTTAATTTCCCGCACCTCCGATTAGCACGGTCGGCTGTGTACGGCGCGAAAGAAGTTCAACGTACACACAACTCCGTGGCGCAGTAACATTATCAGCTCAATATTGTATTTGTGTCGCATGGTCGCATCCAGGCTAACATATATCGCGGCTCTACTTGCCTTTTAAAATAATTACATGGAGCGTTGTTGTTGTTCTTTTCCACCACTGCTGCTGCTGTTGTTGTTGAAAACAAATGTCATCACGGTGGTTGTCAAGAGGGCCCCCCAAACTCGTAGCTGTGGTCACCGGGGGGGGGGGCAAGGCACCCCCTGCTTGCCCACCACGCTCGTTACACTACTGGTGACCATACTTCACCACGCTCGTTACGCTACTGGTGACCATACTTCACCACGCTCGTTACACTACTGGTGACCATACTTCACCACGCTCGTTACGCTACTGGTGACCATACTTCACCACGCTCGTTACACTACTGGTGGCCATACTTCACCACGCTCGTTACGCTACTGGTGACCATACTTCACCACGCTCGTTACACTACTGGTGACCATACTTCACCACGCTCGTTACGCTACTGGTGACCATACTTCACCACGCTCGTTACACTACTGGTGGCCATACTTCACCACGCTCGTTACGCTACTGGTGACCATACTTCACCACGCTCGTTACACTACTGGTGACCATACTTCACCACGCTCGTTACGCTACTGGTGACCATACTTCACCACGCTCGTTACGCTACTGGTGACCATACTTCACCACGCTCGTTACACTACTGGTGGCCATACTTCACCACGCTCGTTACACTACTGGTGACCATACTTCACCACGCTCGTTACGCTGCTGGATACAGCCCAAGAGGCCCGGACTAGTGTCGCTCGCGACAATGACCCGGGCCGAGTGGACTGGCACCGCCGTGGCCTCCCTCTGTGAACCGGGCCCAGCCGTCGGCATCTTTTTGTGATTCTCAACGACGTGGGCTCGAAAGAATAAACTCGGTTGGTTTTACTTTAAATTGGCGCTCCTGTTCCGTTTTCTCGTTTCCGTCTTTCTTTTACCCACGAAATAATTCACTGTTTAACACATTTGTTTTTGTTCCTGGGTACTAAGTGTTATTTTCCTAATTGTTTATGCCTCAAAAGTACAGAAAGTGGCTATTATTCCCCACAAACTTTGCTTTTGTGACCAGGACAGTCATATTTAGAAATGTTCCTATTTTCAAAGAGAAAACTTGGTGTGCATGTGTCATTCGTTCACATAAAGTCCTGGTCACAAAAGCAAAGTTAGTGGCTAATAATCGCCAATTTTCTGTACTTTTGAGGCATAAGCAATTAGAAAACAACACTTAGTACCCAGGAACAAAAGTCGTGTTACAACATAGTGTCATTCCCGTAGAGGAGCAAGCGAGCGGACAGACGCGTTGTGTTCCAATAGTTTGGTTTTTATTTGTTTTTAACCAGCAAGCCGGGCTTAACGAGCAGAAATATAACAAAAAAAACTCCGGAACGAATCGGGGCAAGGAGGGGAGGGGGAGAGGGGGGGGAGAGGTTTCCGTGGCAAGGCAGAGCGCGGCTGAGTGTGACCACTGCTTCTATGGGAGCGCCCCTTTAGTCAATCCACTGCTGGATGACCCCCCCCCCCTCTCCCAGCACGCGTGGTCAGCGCAGAAGAGTAGAGGCCGAGTGCCCTCTGGAGCTCGCGCTCACGGGAGGCCCATCCGCCAGCAGTGGCGAGAGAGAGAGCACCTGCAGGGCTGCGCCTTGACCGGCTCACGTGCGTGCACGCGTACAGTACTGGCATGCGTGCACGCGTACAGTACTGACATGCGCCGCTTGGGATGGGCCCCACCCACACCGGGCGGGTCGGGGGGGGGGTTATTTGACCATACTTCACCTCGCTCGTCAGTGGAGATCTGTGTAGGCAGGGAACAGGGACCGTGGGAACATAGGAGTGCAGTGCAACAATGGGAGGTCCTGCACTGCCCACGGCGTCACGCCCCCGTGTGTGTCATCTCCCGAATGTTCACTCGCGTTGAATCAAGATTAGTTCCCCAACATCAATGTTCGGGAAAATTGTGGCTCACTCTACAAAATATCTGTACAGCCCTTTTTTCACGTTTTGCTTTAAACAAATTCTGAATCTTCCCTCGCGCAAACGTAGAAAGCCTGGAGCGGTGACACTTTCACCAACGGCGGGGCGGGGGGGGGGTCCGTCGGTGGCACGCTCTCCGTGTTGTTTTGGGTCTAACTTTCGTCCTCACCAAATGTAGCCAATTGCTTTTTTTTGTACCCCCTAAACCAGAGCAAATAGCGGTTGCTCCGGGGCCACAAATAAGTTGGGGGTGGTAGGGGGGTGGTGGTGGGGGGTAGGACTACGAACATTCCCTGGTGGGAGAGAATTCAATTGACGGCCGCCCACTTGGCGCGTAAACGACAAAAACCAAAACAACCCCACGCGTCCGTAGATAGAGCCGCTCGTTGGCCTTGAAAGGAAAAAATATATATATATAAAAATAGATGACGTTTCGGGCCATGGCCCTTCTTCATAGCACGCACAAACGAAAGGGCTCATAGTCCTACAAACAGTTGCCCTTTAGAACGTTCCTCCTTGTGAGGACAGGCGTCACACCGCCGTTACTGAGGGCCGTTGACCTCCGAGGGTTTTTTTTGTGTCTATTCGTTTTTAGAACCGCATTAAAGTCTCGACGCGACCGCCGCCATTCGCGTCCCCTTGCCGCAGCCAGGAACGCACGAGGCGCCAGCGTCACGGCGGGTTTGTCCAAACGTCACGGCGGGTGTCCGCCTCGCGCGCGGTGCTTACACTTCGCTTGCAGAGGTTTTGACAGCGCGACGATGATTATTTAGGGGGAGTGTTTTCACTCATTGTGTCATTGTGTGTATTGTCGGGGGCCGCATGAAAGGCCACCAGGGGCCGACAGTCGCCCGCGGGCCTTGCGATGAAGAACCCTGGCTGAGCGCACACATTTGTGATATTTTAGGGGGTTTCGCTTACCCACAGTGTCTTCAGCCCCCCCCCCCCCCATTGTAGCTCCTGATGCACGACGAAGGAAACTTTACAATCTAAAAAGCGTCGCAGTCACAGCGCTAATAAACGCGACGGTGTTTCGCTTTAGCCGCACACGTGTGGTGAGCTCAGATTCAACAACAACAACACACGCTGGGCAGCAGCAGCAGCAGCCCTGCTCCGCCCAGCACCTCTGAAAGCTCAGCTGCCTGTGGGTGTTGACATCTCCAAGGGCACTGTTTATCCTCCTACGGGACCTAAAAAGCCATTTCATAGTAATCATAATTATCGACGGTTTCGAGGAAATGCTGACTGTAATGTGCTCGTTATGCATCATCATCATTATTATTTTTATTTTCAGCTTTTGGAACGAGTCGCATTCGCGCGTTGCGCCAGCCAGGCAGCCACGGCCGCTGTTGATTTTCAAAGAATTCGTCGCCGTCGTCGTGGGAGCTGAGAGGACGGGACAGCAGAGGGGAGGGTAAGGCGCAAGAACGGGCAAGAAGACCAAACAAACCTCCACGGGATGTTCGCATGAACTCGGAGAGACGACAAACAACCCCAACGCGTCACCCGTCGAGTTGGGGCCAAACGGAAGGAAGAAGGAAGGGGTCGAGAGGTCGGCCGTGGAAAAGAAAACGAAAACAACTTGATGTTGTGCAGGCCTTGCACCTCTTCCCTAGCCAAGCCATCCTAATGGGAGTTGTGGGAAATCACTTCCAATCCAGCCGCTGCCTAGACAACGACGACGATGATGATGGCGACCACGACGATGCTGGTCGCGTTAGTGTCGTTGTGGACTGTCGCGGTGCTTCAACATCAGCACAGGAGAGACAAAGGCTGCCGGGCACGGCTGCTGGCCACGCGACAATCCTTGCATGCTCCGTCGGCCTTAATAGGCGCTCGCCAACAGCAGTCGCCCTAACAAGTCTACGATGTTCTGTACGCCAGTCGTTGCGTTGATGTAGGCGTGTGTGTTGAACTTCTTTCACACCGTACGTAGCCAAGCATGCTAATGGCAGGTGCAGTATGAGGCTCTCCCCACGGGGGTTGTTTGACCATATTCCACAACACTGACAAGGCCATCGGGAGAGATGTGTTCTTGTTGTTGGTGGTGGTGGTGGTCGAGTGCTTGGTGATGGCGATGAGGATGCTGACAGGGATAATGAGAGGGGTGACGAGGAGGAGCAGGGGGGGTGAGCGAGGCTCGAAGCAAGCCAAGGCATCGCGGGCGAGTGCAAGCAGCAGCAGCAGCATGCGGGCTGCGAGCGCGAGAATTAACGAGAGTGGGTTGGGGGGCCTTGCTTCAGTTGGCACTGCGGAGGGCATTGCTTCACAGCAGCGAGAGAGGAGCGCCAGGTGCCAGGTGCAGGTGCCCACGTTCTGCCCCCTCCCCTGTGACTCCCCGCCCGAGCGGTGGAGGCGCGGTTCCACCGACTTGTTGCGGAGGTTCGCGGTTCGTGCCCGCCACCATTATTTTAAGTGTGTTTAGTGTTTGTTGTCCTTCCCCCGCGCACCTCCGATTAGCGCGGTTGGCTACGTACGGTGCGATAGAAGTTCAACATACATCCATGATGGTGGTGATGGCGGTGGTCATGTTGATGGTCATGTTGAGGAGGTACCTGCATGAGGAAGTGGGGGATGTTGGCGTTGATGATGGTGGTGATTCTGACGATGCGGCCGTCTGGAACGCTCTTCTGATATAAGGAAGCCACTGGGAGTTATGCACGTTGAAATCATCCAGATTGAAAGTCCTTTCTTTAGAAAGCCGGTTAATCCTGCGGGCGTGTAAACCACATTAAACACTTAAGCGCCGCTCACGTCACGGGGGGCGTCGATCGTCCACCGTGACGCGATGCGCGTGGTAACGACATCGTCGGCCCGCGAGGATGCGGCGTCGCGGGTTTGAAAGAGGCCGCACGCTTTGGGGAAAGAAAAAAACCACGCGGCAACATTGGCCCCTACGGCGAGACTCGGCAGGAACCCGGCTGGTAAACGAGTCCTTGAGACTCAAGTGAGGCTTTCCTAGATGTTAAATACCTCGTCTGGCATGCAGGAGGCTCGTGGGCTCGATTCCGACCCTTGACGCCTGCTGTATATTTGGAGTTTGCAGGTCTCTCTCTTTCGCCGTGGTGGTGTGGATTTGTCTCCGGATTCTCCGGTTTCCCCCCCACATTTAGAATCAACATCACCACGCGTTTCGAGTATTTGGCTGCTGCTGTAAATGTCCCCGTGATGATGAGCCACTTCGTTGAGCTGTCATTGGTGGCCAGGACACTTCGGGGAAAAAAGAGCTACATAGCTCAGTGGGGCTTCCTTGGTAAAATTAAAAAAATAGTTTAGTTTTTATCTCATATTGTATTGTACAACACAGCAGTGTCCCGGAAGAGGGGCGCATAAGAGCCTCTCGACAATGAGGCATGGCTGTCAGTGGTAGCGCAGGCAGCACCTGACACGCACGCAGAGCAGTCGGGAGGGTGGCAGTCAAGCGGCGTGCAGATGTCACACGGACCCCCACAGATGTCACACGGACCCCCACAGACGTCACACGGACCCCCACAGACGTCACACGGACCCACAGACGTCACAAGGACCCCATAGACGTCACAGGGACCCACAGAGGCACCCACGGAAGGGGCCCCCGCAGCGCTGCAAGGGCACGAGAGTCGGCGGAAAGGACCCGCCTCTCGCTGGGCTCATCAGCATCCCAGCCAGTCCTTGAGGCAGACCCCGACCTTGCTCAGCCTCAGGTTGCGGTCCATGTACTTCTGGTAGTAGAAGTCCTTGAAGAAGTAGACGGCACCTGCAGGGGAGGGGGGGGGGCAAAGGGGTCACAGTCCCCAGCATTATCAGAATTTGTATTTACACTGCAGGAGGAATCCGATGAGCTATGAAGCTCTTTCTCACAGATGTCCAGTCGGGGCAGGTCAGAACGTTACGACAACAAACACAACACAAAAACACGGCAGGAGTGCAAAGTATAGGAAAGGTAAACAAATCACTTATGAAAAAAACTTTAGTTTTATATTTGTATATTTTTCTTACCAGGTAAGACCCACTGAGCCATTAGCTTTTTTTTCAGAAGCGACCTGGCCACAAATGACAGCTCAACGAAGTGGTTCATCATTATCATCACCACGTGGAGATCCACGGCAGCAAAATAACCCCACGGTTCCGGACTATTCCAAAACGCCGCAGCCAGGCTGCTCCTCGCACGCGCCCGCTGAACGATGCTCCGCCGCCCTGCTCGCTCCACAGGCCCCCCATCCAACACACTCGCTCGCCCTACTCAAGATCCTCCCGGTGGAGGTGTAGAGGTGTAATTGTGTATGGGCACGGATGGCTAACAAACACAAGGGGCGTGGTTAGGGCCGTACACAGAGGAGGTGCTCACACCGACGTCCGCACCTGCATCCCCCACGGGCCCCTCCCGGGGGCCGAGTGCTATAAAAGGTGGTGAGCCGGAGGGCTCGAGGTCGAGTATCAGCTTAAACCAGCAAAGAGCGAAGACCAGCTAGAATAGGCCCCGGAGCTCCCCTGGCTCGCTGTCCTTGTCAGGGCCGACCAGGGCAAGCCGGTGGCGTGGCCCCGAGAGCCCAGACTGACGTTCTTATAAGAGCCGGTCTGGAGACTCAGGGTGCCGGGATCCCAGCTTGACCAGGGCTGGGATAGGTAGCCTCCCCTAGCTCCGTAGTGGAGGACTCGGGCGTAGGTTAGTGGGGTTAGATGTTGCGTCTCCCTGTTAGACGAGTGAAGGGGACGATACCCCTCTAAGTGCTGTGTGTACCCGTCACTGTGCACGAGTTGGTGTTAATAAATAAGTGTGCCTCCGACTCCGTCGTCAAAGCCTCCTGAATACTTACTACAGAGGCAACAGATACCGCGCTTCGGGTGTTACAATCTCGGGCGGTGACGTGTGCAGGTGGATTCAATGAGAAACTGAAACCTGCTGGCACGGTCACATCTCAATGTGCCGTGGTGGCTAGGAGATGTTGACTGCCTCGCCTGGTGTACAGGAGGTTGTGAGTTCGATCCCGACCCTGACGCCTGCTGCTGTATTTGAAGTTTGTGTGTTCTCCCCGTGGTTGCGTGGATTTTTCTCCGGTTTTTCCCTCCACATTTAGAATCAACATCACACATTGAGAGTATTTTTCTGATATACATAATCTGTGACCAGGTTGTTTCTGAAAAAGAGTTATACAGCTCAGTGGGCCTTACCTGGTAAATTTAAAAATAGGAGTAAATAATAATAATAATATCTTTGTCATCAGTGCTTTTCTCACGTAGAGATATTTTGACTCACGTCGAGAAGCACTGACTCATAGACCCATTGACTTCGATACCGACCCGCAAACTCACAGAGACCCGCAGACTTAGAGATCCATGAGACTCAGACATATAGAAACCCACAGACTCACATAGAGACCCATAGACTCACAAAGAGACCCACAGACTCACAAAGAGACCCACAGACTCACAAAGAGACCCATAGACTCACAAAGAGACCCAGACTCACATAGAGACCCATAGACTCACATAGAGACCCCATAGACTCACGTAGACTCATATACAGTGGCCCAGTTGACTATGAGTGACCCCGAGTGACCTTGAGTGACTTTGAATTTCCCCTGAATAATCCAAATGACACTGAATGACCCGGAATCGCTCACATGAGCCCGAGTGACTCCGAATGACGTGGAATAACTCGAGTGACCCTGAGCGACTCCGATTGACCAGAGGGTGACCCCAAGTGACCCCCAGTGATCCCGAGTGACCCCAAAAGTGACCGTCCTGGCATCCCGCCGTCGGGACTCACCGCCGTGTGCCAAGGTGGCGTCGACACTGTCCGGCACGCCGTTCCAGTAGTCGCCGATCAGCTTGGGGTAGTCAGTATCCATCTTCTTCTTGTGCTCGTTGTATCTGAGCACAACAACGTACCCCCACACATGAACACGTGACTCTCCCACCGCTGGAATCTTTTTTTTGCGATTCATATCGTTGGACTTTCCGGGAGCATTTCCGGTATTTTGTCCAGATTCTGCGATTGCAATATTTTGCATCATTTACACGCCACGTACTAATACTGTACATTGTGGTGCGATTTCTGGTGGTGGGGGGTCGGGGAAAAACCGGACATGACGTCACTAAAATATCAGTGACATTACTTCTAATTTTCCAAAATCGTCTCAGAAAATAACGATTGGATCGTCCAAAATGTAATATATAGGCCCGATCTAACAGATGAATTCCAATTAATTGTAAAATACAGCAGGTCGTGGGTTTGATCCCGACCCCGATGCCTGTACATTGAGTTTTCATGTTCTCATGTTCTCTCTCCCCGTGGTTGCGTGGATTTTTCTCCGGGTCCTCCTGTTTTTCCCTCTACATTTAGAAACAACGTCACGCGTTAAGAGCATTTGGCCGCTGCTATAAACTTCCACGCGACAAATCCACTCCGTTGAGCTCTCAATGTGCGATGGCCAGGTCGCTTGTGAACAAAAATCTGTACAGCTCAGTGGACCTCACGTGGTAAAAAAAAAGTTTAGTTTTATTTTCTAAAATCGCTATGAGCCACGCGCGACCTCATTCCAACGCGTCGCTCGGCACACGGCGCGTTGGCACGGTTCATCGTCGTCATCATCTCGGCGCTCACACCTCCAGTACTTGTCCCCGGCGAAGAGGTACGTCTTCTTGTTGTGGGACCAGTAGAACGCCGCGTCCAGGCCCGTCAGCTCCGCGGGCAGGCCCAGTCGCGTCACGCTCTTGGGGTAGCCCGGCAGCAGCTTGCCGCCCGCGTACGCCCAATACTTGGTGCCTGGTGGGTGAGGACGAGGTGAGAGGGGGGTGAGGGCGGGGAGACATGGGTGAGCACAGCTTCGCAGCTATCCGGCCGCGGTGCGATTAATCGTCACGCGTTTAGAGTATTTGGCCGCTATAAATCTCCAAGCGATAATCCGCTTTCGTTGAGCTATCATTAGTTATAAGCAGGCCGCTTCTGAAAAAGAGCTACAATAGCTCAGTGGGCCCTTACCTGGTCAAATAAAAAATGATTTATAGTTTAGTTTTATCACTTACACATCGTTACGTGACCGCGGGAGTAAGCAAGCCGCTCCAAGTCGAGCCCTGGCCCCCAAAGCGCTGGTTCTTAGTGGGCCTTAACCAGTAAAATTAAAATAGTTTGTAGTTTTAGTTCAGTATTAACCGACGAGAGCTGCGAGATTGTCTAACCCTGGCAGCAAAGCGGCGGTTCGATCGCGTTGGGGGGGGGGGGGGGGGTGCTCACCGGAGAAGAACACGGTGTGGTTGCTGCTGGGTTCGGCGTACGCGGCCTCAACCCTCTCGGGGAGGCCCTCCCACACGTCGGCGTTCCAGCGGGGACGGCCCGCCCGCGAGCCTGGCTGCGCCACGCGCACGTGCATCCTGCAACAGGGGCGGGCGCACAGGAGGAGATGAAGGTGTCCCCCCCCCCCACCCCCGCAGTGCGTGTGTGTGGCGTGCACCGGCTCTCCCATCGCTCATTAAACCCGCTCCTCACACTTCACGGCGTTTTTTGTCCTTTCCCGCACCTCTGCTTAGCACGGTTGGCTACGTACGGTGCGAAAGAAGTTCAACACGCGGTGCACACACGCTTGGCAATTGGTAGTTCCGACCGGCGCTGGCCGCTGGGTTGTACTCACTTGTTCTTGAAGAAGTAGACCTGCCCGTTGATCTGGGCGATGGCGTCGAATTTCACTTTGACGTCCTTACACACCTCGTACTTGGGCCCCGTGTCGGGAGCCTGAGTCGGTGGGGCAACTGGGGCCTTGGTGGGCTTGGAGGGCTTCCCGCCCTTCCCCTCGCCTGCACCAACGGGGGAGGGGACGGGAGGGAGGGGAGCGTCACCACCACCGGCATCACCTTCGTCACCACCATCAGCATCACCAGCAACACCATCACCACTATCATAACAACCATAATCAACATCATTTCCACCAACACCCTTCACCACTATCATAACAACCATAATCAACACCACCACCACCACCAACACCTTCACCACTATCATAACAACCATAATCAACATCATTACCATCGACACCACTGCTCATCTGGATTAACGGAGCATCTAATTGCCCGTGGGCCCTCTTATCCAAACCAGCTGTGCCGTGGCTGTGCCGAGCCAGCCCCAGCGCGGCTCAGGAGGCGCCAGCGTAGTTTTTCCACTGCACATGCCGAGCTGCGTCACACGCAGTGAAGACGACACATGATGTATGTATGTACGTTGAACTTCTTTCGCACCGTACGTAGCCAACCATGCTAATCGGAGGTGCGAAACTCGTTCTCTGACCGGTATTGAACCCGGGCAGCGGAGATGAGAGCGCCAAATCCTAACCAGTGAACCACCAGGGTATGCTGTGTCCTCAGTGTAATCACTGAAAATGATCGTGTCGGTAGCCTCGACCCTGGCCCTGCTTGGCCACGAGCCAGACACGAATGTCTTTTAGAGACCAGCAGCAGCGCATCAAAGTTTGGTTCCGGCTCGGCACGGCCTCAACGAGCCCGTGGAAAAACCACCCGCACCGTCAGGGCCCCGCGCTGGCTCGGCTCTCGATGTGCCAGTGCCAAAAAGTGGGAATGCATGCGTGTATGTTGTTGCGTGTATGTTGAACTTCTTTCGCACCGTACATAGTCAACCATGCTAATCAGAGGTGCTATCCTGACGCGAGTAGCAAGCAGTCCCCTCGCAGTGCCAGTCCCTTCCCCAGGGACGGGCACCCTCCCTGCCACAAACCCATCTATCCACCCACTCACCCACCCGCCCTCCCTCCCACCCACCCGCCCTCCCTCCCACCCACCCACCCACCCGCCCTCTCACCCACCAAACCCACACGCCCATCCGCCCGTCCGCCCGCCCGCCCACCGTAGAGGTACTGGATGCCGGCGATGTCGTCCGGGGTGAGCGGGTTGTCGCGCGTGAACTTGTAGGTGGGGAACATGAGAGCCTCCTCCTCTTGCGAGTGCTCCAGGCCCAGCGCGTGGCCAAACTCGTGCGCCGCCACCAGGTAGAGACTGTAGCCTGGGCACGGTGGCCGGGAGGTGGGGGGACGGGAGGGGTCACGGCGCACGGTCAGGGAGCTCGCCGGCCGGGCCCATCGTGCGTACGACCACTCGTGCCGGTCCCCTCGAGCTCTCAGCTGGGCGAGCAGAAGAACTCGACGACTCGGGCTTCATTCGTTTGCCGGTCGTGTCCCACCCCTCTCACAGGTGTCTCCCCCCACACCGGTCGTGTCCCACCTCTCTCACAGGTGTCCCCCCTTCCCCCCACACCAGTTGTGTCTGAGGGGACACGTGCGAGCGCCCACGGTGGCGAGATGTTAACTACCTCACCTGGAATACAGCAGCTCCATTGGTTTAATCCCGACCCTGACGCCCGTTATATATTTGGAGTTTGCGTGTCTTTCTCTCCCTGTTGTA
Organism: Lampetra planeri; assembly: GCF_965212315.1. Classification (NCBI taxonomy): domain Eukaryota; kingdom Metazoa; phylum Chordata; class Hyperoartia; order Petromyzontiformes; family Petromyzontidae; genus Lampetra; species Lampetra planeri. The sequence goes on from NC_136169.1 coordinate 4,693,606, forward strand.
AGGCCCAGTGAGTGCTCTTTTCCAGAAGAGACCTGGCTATCACCGATGATAGCTCAACGAATTTAGTGGCTTATCATCACCTGGAAATTGATAGAAGCAGCCAAATATTTGAAACACGTGATGTCGATTCTAAATGCGAAGTGAAAAACCCGGAGGACCCGGAGAAAAATCCACGCGACCACAGGCAGAGAAAGAGACACACGACGTCCTGCAAACCAGGCGAGGTAGTCAACATCTCCTAGCCACCGTGGCGCCCCGTCTGACTTGGTTTGCTTTTTCCAACAAATTGCTCCCCTCGGAAATGTTCAGCTGGGCGCGCCACTGATATTCACCTCAGCGTGGACATCTTTATTCGCCCATTTCATTTCGCCTCGAAGTGGTGTTCACCCTGCCACCGGACGGAGGCGCGCGAAGTGTGCACGAGGGGGGGCGGGGGACGGGTGAGTGGAGGTTGTGGGAGGTCACCAGCATCGGGACAGAAGCCCCACTTCTTGTCCTCGTCGAAGCTGGAGGTGGTGGCGCACCAGGACTTTCCGTCTTTGCGGCCGTTCTGTGTGCAGGCGTCGTACGAGTCGCCCAGGAACACGAAGGGGAAGATGCACGACGCGCCCTCCGCATTGCCGCCCGACGTCGCCATGGCTGCGGACGGGAACGAGTGGGATCAGGGGGCGGCACGAACCCACGCCCCACGCACGACATCGCACTCGTGAATATTATTTTGCTTCTTTAAACAAAAAATCTGAAAACAAACGCTTCCCTCTTGCTGTTGTAAACTCACTGCCCCGCCCCGGCACTGGACATCTGCAACTCCTCCTCCTGCAAGTCGAAATAAAGATTCTGAAAATCCCGGATCGAGCAATTGCCGTGGCATCTGCTGGATCGGAGAGGCAGCAGTGCCCCAACCGCTAGGTCGGTCGGGGCAAGCGGTTTCCCAGCGACTAGTTTGGTCAAACAACATTTGTATCGCGAAGATAGTACAAGTCCTGGTACTCAAGTGAAATTTATTTCTTACAAATTATACAAGTTCTTTACTTTGCCAGGTAAGGCCCACTGAGCTATACAGCTCTTTTCCAGAAGCGACTTGGCCACAAATGATAACTCAAGGATGTGGCTTATCATCGTCACGTGGACATTTATATAATAGCCAAATACTCTGAAAGCATGTTGGTTCTAAACGTGGAGGGAAAAACCAAAGGACCCGGAGAAAAATCCACGCGACCACATGGTGAGAGACACGCACACTCCATAAATACAGTAGGCATCAAGGGTCGGGATCAAACGAATGATCTCCTGTATACCACCACGACCTCCTATAGACCCCCCTTGGTCACTGGCACATCCGAGCTCTCAGCGTGCAGGGAGGCACCTCGGGTGTCTCGTGAGGCCGGCGTAGTGCAGTTTGGCTCCGCACTCGGCGCCGAGAGAAGACCATCCACACTGCGACGCGGCCTTCACAGTCCGCAGCGCGACAGCGATCACCACGGCCAGGCCGTCGATCGCACGATCAAACGACTCCCGCACCGCCGATTCGCAGCCAACTCAGAGGCTGCCGAACATTCTTCACAACCTCGACACCCGCGGAGACGACGTCCCTGGCTTCACCGTGCCATGCGAACGAAGTCTTGAGGCACGGCTCAGATAGCGCGCCAGTGGCACGGGCAAATAGCCGGCCGGCGGGAAAGACCGCCGCGTTTCAGTGAGGGCCCATAGTGGGCTCGACTCCTGCCGGACGCTGCGGCGACGCACCTCCCCCCCCCCCCCCAATGCCCCCCGCCCCCCCCCCGTCACCGTCGGAGGGGCAGAAGCCGTAGAGCTTGTCGCGGTCGTAGTCCTCCGTGGTGGAGCACCAGCGGTAGCCGTCCTTGCGCCCGGTGGCGGTGCACGAGTCGTACGTCTCGCCCAGGAACACGAAGGGGAACTTGCACGGCTTGCCGCCGCCGTTACCGCCGAACGTCATGAGGCCTGGGGGTGCCAGCGGCCGCAAGGTGGGTAAACGCGGGGGGGGGGGGGGGGCGGCGGAGCGCGCACGGCGGGGGCAGCATGCACTGGTCAATGCGTTGTGCAATCCATTGATATATGAATTGAAAACTCGTTTTCTAAATCAAAAACTTGTTTCCTTAGAACTGCTCGTCATTGTGTTTAGTTTGTGGTACTTCACCCCACTGCACCTCCGATTAGCACGGTTGGCTATGTATGGCGCGAAAGAAGTTCAACGTACGTACGTACAAAGTGGCTTACACAGATGAAAGTACCTGGTAGGTTAGGAGGAGCAGTGAAGTTAATCATAATAACACTGAAGTACCATTGGTAAATGTGCAATTTTCATCACGCAAGGCCAACATGAAGGTGCTACGTTTCACGCACGAGTATTGTCGGCGGCGGTAGTTGCACGGTCAGCGTGCGATGTCTCTTCGTGGTTTTACCCGATTGTGAGATTTGCGTTGCCGTTTTTGTAAATGTGGCCAATGTGAATGCACAACACGTGGCCTGCTCCGTTCAGAATGACGTCGTGGGGATCTTTCACGGCCACTGTGAGTGAAGCGGACAGCGGGGTTCAGACACCCGGCACTATTAACCGGGCGGCCACTGGTCGCAAAAAACCGCCACGGCAACGGGGGACGACGAGACTCCAGGATGGGTGAGTTCGAGATCGAGCGAGCGAGCGGGTGAGTGAGTGAGTGGGTGAGTGAGTGAGCGAGTGAGTGAGTGAGCGAGTGATCGAGAGGGCACGTGGCACTCACTTTCAGAGGGGCAGAAGCCGTACTTGGCGTCGGTGTCGTAGTCGGCGGTGGTGGAGCACCACAGCATCCCGTCCTTGCGGCCCTTGGCGGTGCAGCCGTTGTACTCCACGCCCTCGAAGAAGAACGGGAAGTGGCACGTGGCTCCCTCGGCGTTCCCGAAGCGCGTCTTGATCACTGCTCGCCCACCGATGGCGTCATCGACGTTACAATACCACCACCCCCACCAACCACCGGGCGACAACACGCACCACCGCCATCGCAGCGGCGGCGGCAGTAGCCGCAGCGGCACTGGCGGCGACGTCACAAAAATGCGCGGTGCAGCACAGCGGCTCGAGACGCGCCACCACCGGCGCCTCGCGCGTGGCCACCCGGTGGCCCCGGCCGTGGGGGCCACTGGCCGCTGGGCGGCGGCGACGGCGACGCCTGCGCCGTGGGTGCGGGAGCAGTCGCCACGCCGTTGATTTACCTTTGCCCTCCCCGAGCGACCACTCCTCGTCGTCGTCGAAGTGCGAGTCTCCCCCCTCGCCGCTGCGCGGAGGGAAGGCGTGTGCCAGCAGCCCGTCCTTGCCGTCAAACGGGTAGCCGTCGCCGTGCTCTGAGAGGCGCACGCAGGCAGCGTGAAGCATCATCACGCGAACGCCGGTCATCCTCGCAGGGGCCGTTGACTGGCCACAATATAAAGAGGGTGACCGCATCGTGCACTTTCAGATGCGCTTCTGCGGCCGTCTGGAGCATTCTTCATTCCGCTATCAGGAAGCCACTGGAGCCGTGCACTTTAGCATCTTTTAGATTGAAAACTCGTTCATTTGGAACTGCCTTTTGTATTGTACTTCCCAGCCCCCGCACCCCCGATTAGCACGGTTAGCTACGTGCGGTGCAAAAGAAGTTCAACTTATGTGCATATATATGCGTGTAGGACTTCTTTCGCACCGTACATAGCCAACCGCACTAATCGGAGGTGAACCTGAAAGTTGTTGACCCCCGCCATGAACACAAAGAGCGCAATAGAGGAAAAGAGAAAACGATACCCGATGGATATTTGTTCCCATCGGTGAACATTCGTTGCCTCCTGATAATTCGTACACCCATTTTAAGGTTAGGGTTAGGTGCTGCATTGGTTAGGGTTAGGCGCTACGTTGGTTAGTTAGGCCCTACATTGGTTAGGGTTACGCTCTACATTGGTTACGGTTAGTTTCTACATTTATTATGTTAGGGCCCTACCTTAGTTAGGATTAGGTGCTACTTTAGTTAGGCTTAACTAGTGGAGGGCTGGGGAGATAGTGGGGGTGGCGGCAGTAGTGGGGGCGGGGCGGGAGGAGCAGGAGGGGGGTGGGTGGGGTGTCTCACCTCCGCGGCCGAACATGATCATGATGTCGGCCTCGCCGTCGTAAAGCCGCTGGAAGGTGAGCGGCGTCACGGCGCTCCACAGCGCCAGCGCGCGTGCAAACGCGTCGTCCACGAGGCGCGTGTCCAGGTCGGGCGTGTAGTTCAGGATCCTGCCACGCACGCAAACGCGGTCAAGCGGCACCACCGCCACCACCGTCGCCACCACCGCCGCCACCACCACCGGCACCACCACCGCCGCCGCCACCGCCCCGGTCGTCATTCAGCCATTCGGTCACGACGAGTTTTGTCCGCGGTCAAGAAAAATTGTCCGCGATGATACCGAATTGTCTGCTCTGTTTTTGCGAGGAGGAAATTACTATTTACAGTACAGGGGCATAAAGCGCCACAGTGGTGAGATGTTGACTACCTCGCCTGGTATACAGGAGGTCGTGGGTTCTATCCCGACCCTGACGCCCGTGTACATGGAGTTTGTGTGTCTCTCTCCCCGTGGTTGTGTACATTTTTCCCCAGGTCCTCTGGTTTTTCCCTCCACATTTAGAATCAACGTCACGTGTTTAGAGTATTTTGCTGCTGTGAATATCCACGTGATGATGATAAGCCACTTCTCTTTGGGCTATCATTTGTGAGAGCCAGGACGCTTCGGATAAAGAGCTACGTTGCTCAGTAGTGAGCCTTACTTTGATAAATACCAACAGTTTTTAGTTTAGTTTAACAGGAATGAAAAAAGAAATCCGTCATGACCTCAGTGGCTAACATCGACTGAAACAATTATGAATGCCATCGGGAGAACTTTAATACATCGGCTTTTGCGACCAGTATTATTTCATAATAAAGGTTTTAATTGGGTTAGATTTTGTAAATATAAAAGATCGCATAAATATAAACGTCGTACTCAAATTGTAAATGTTGTGGGTTTACTCTCCAACACACCGGTTTTGTTTACGCGACGAACCTTACTAATTGGCTGTGTCGGGTGGTGGTGGGTGTAACGACATATTTACACTTACGCGATCTAACCCAACAAGAACTATGATGGGAACTTTAATGTCCTCTGTGAGAGAACCCGACGGCGCGTAGTAGTATCGTTATTACTTCTACCATTACGGTGACTACGCCCGCGGTAATAGCCAGGGCTGCCGCTCCGATTCGAACCGCGAAACATCCGAGGCATCGCCGCCGGGCCGCGTCACCGCACCAAGGCCACGAGCGTGGCACGGACGGCGCCGCTACCGACTGCGCCGTGCCGAGCCCGGTTTGTGCGCGGCCCACCTGTAGGTGAGCTGCTCTTGGTCCCACTTCTCCTTGCGAGGGAACAGGTTGTAGGCAGCCACGTCAGGCACCCCGCACCGCGGCTTCTTCATGACGGCCACCGTGGCGGCGTCCAGCTCGCCCGTCTCCGCCAGGCGGAAGAAGCGCTGCATCTTGCGGATGGAGGAGGGCAGCTGCACCATGCTGCTCGAGTCGTTCCGCGTCTCCGTGTAGCCCAGGTTCTTCAGGTATTTCTGCGCACGTGCGAGAGAGAGACAGGGGACGGGGTTGATGGTCGGAGGAGGAGGATTTGGTTTGGTCGAGGCGGTGATCCTGCAGCTGCGAGGTAAGCAGAGGTGGAGGAGCTGGAAAGTATCAGAGTGAGATTTTGGACCGCGTGCACAGAATGTGTACGTATGATGGACTTCTTTTGCACTGTACTTAGCCAACTGTGCTCAGAGGTGGCGGGGGGGAAGGAAAACAAACTAAACACAATAAAGCAGTTTTCAAGAAAGAGTTTTCAATCTCGACTTAAAAGTGCACAACTCCAGTGGTCTTCCTAACATTGGACCGAGGAGGTGCGAACAGCCGAGGAGCGGAGTGAGATCTGGGAATGGGACGCGAGAGGTGTGACTGTGTGGGGGGGGGGGCAGGCAAACGCACCACGGCCATCCTCAGGTTGCGCATTTTCTCCTCGCTCTTCTCCTGCAGGGAGGAGGCGAGGGGCGCGTCGTCTTCCCCGTCGCCCGCCCCCCCGGCGGCGTCGTGCTCTCCGGGCTGCCCGTAGTCCTGGGGGTCCGCGCCGCCACCGCCGCCGCTCTCCGGGGCCAAGGGGGCACTCGGCACCAGCGGCAGCAGCAGCGCCAGCAGCAGCAGCGGCAGTCGCACGCCCAGCCCACGGTGGGACGACATCGCAACAAGAAACTCTGCGCGGTCTTGAGACAAAGCAAACTCGGGAGACGCAAAACGGGGGAGCGAAAACAAGGATTTAAGAAATCTTCTCTCTTTGTTTCACAATGCGCCCTGGAGCTCGGGGGTCAGCGAGCGTGCAACGCGCTGTCGCTGCTCGCAGCGCGTGCGGCGGGAGACGCTCGCTTATAGCCCCCGGCGCTCGCTGGCGGAACAGGAAACGGGAGGAGGGAGAGCGGCCGGCTGCTGGCTTGCGGTGGGGGACGAAGGAGCCGGAGGAGGAGGAGGTGGAAGAGGGAGGCGCAGCGCGGGCGGTGAGGAAATTGCACACGAGCCCCCCCCCCCCCGAGTGCACCAGCGGCGTTTCCGCAACGGTTGGACATCGCGTCCCCCCCGACTCCCCCCTCCGGGGGAGAGAGGGCCCTTCGCTTGTTTTGGTAACTTGAGGAGTGAGGAGGAGGAGATGATGATAAGGTGAAGACGAGGAGAATGAGGAAGCAAGATGATGAATATAAAATGTACGCTGAAGTACTTTAGCAGTGTATGTGATCCGCCGTGATAATTGGAGATGTTGATAATGGCCAGGGGTCAGCAACCTGTGGCTCTGGAGTCGCGAGCGGAGCTCTTTGGCTTCCCCCTCGTGGCTCTTTGGCTGGTCCCTTGCAGCCAGCGTTTTTTTTTATATATAAATCTGAAACAACATAATGGAACGTAAAAAGATAATCGATTAAATATGGCAGGAAATGTGCGACTACGGAATGTCCTGGTGACGACAAAATGCATCAACGGCCAAACGGTGCTGTTCAAGAATAACTGTGGAGAGAAAATAAACTAAATAGACGCGGTTTATTCCATCGCCTGTTCTGTTTATTCGAGTCAGAATTTGTTTGTCATCGTTCGTTTGTTTCTGCCGTGTACCGGCTATGATTGTGCACGTGTACGAGAATCTCCGCGTGCGATGCGGCTCTCAAACCATTTTGGTCAGACAAAACATCGAAATAAAATAGCTCCTCTTCTTCTGTGAAAGGTTGCCCAGCCCTACCCACGGCAGTGGCCGCAGCAGCAGTTACCCAGCGCCCAGGTATTGCAACTGCACCCGGGGGAGAAACCTCGTCCTGGAGGGGCCCAGGCGCTGGGCTACGGATCGAGGAGGGGGGGGGAGTGTGAATTGAGAGAGGGGAGAGAAAGCCCACCCCAAGCACCCACCACTTCATTCCAGCGAGGCCCACGCCAGTCACTCGACGCCACTGCCCGACTGTGGCCATCCAGAACACGACGGCGCAATGCCCCGAGCCACAAAAACACGAAGGACGCATCGCACGGCGGCGGCGGCGATGACGATACACGACTCCGCTGGTCCTGACGTGGGTCGTCTGGCTCGACCACCAGCGGCGGAATGTGACGCTGTGGTTGTTGGCTCTGCATCGACGTCAGCTGTACGACAAGAAGAAGAAGAAGACGGCTATGGCCAGAACTAAGAGGAGGTGGGATTCCAACCACCCCCCTGCGCCTCCTCTCTTTCACCAGCCTCGCACGTGCACTCAAGACTCGGCAATGCGTCACAGCTTTGGCACATTATTTATTTTATTGGTCGACGACGCTTGTTGACCCAAGCCGCCAAATCGGAGGACTCTTCCTGTCAGGAGGACTCTGGCCCAATGTTTTTACGCTCCGTGGTGGTGGTGGTGGTGGAGGTTGAGGGCGATGTTGCCGCTGCTGCTGCCACTGCTGCTGCTGCTAAGCATTATCCCAGTTGAGTCATGTGCAGGTCTCGATTTCCCAGCACTATGGGGATAACGTTTTGGCCAACAGCGGTCAGGGTTCGCGAGTGTTTGTTTTTAACTATTGCGACGCGTCAAAACGCTCCAGCAAACAAACGCAAGCTACACACAAAGCGCTGGCACTTGCGCCTGTGATTTGTACTTATGTAGGAACTTCCCTCGCACCGTACGTAGCCAACCGTGCTAATGAAGTGTGGGTGAAGGACAACAAAATAAACACAGAAATGAATTATTTCTCAATCTAGACGAGGATTTTAAAGTGCACAGCTCCAGATGTTTGACTCTGCTGGCTGTGCACGTCACGCGATGCACACGGAGGGGCCTGAGCAAGGCACGGCCACGACAGAGCCCACGCTGTGGGTGGGGGGGGGCTGGGGGGTTGTTGGAGGTCACGTGGGGGGGAGGGGGTGGGAGGGAGACTCGCACATGTCCGTCCAGTGCTCGCCGAGCTGCATTGGTGTCCGTTGCTGAACGAATACATTTTACGTTCGCGCTCATGACACACACAGCGCTTGCCACATATGAACTGCAATACCTCGCAGCAGCAGCAGCAGCTTATGGCTGGCCATTGAACAAAGGCGGTCACCGCGTCGCGTGCTTTCAGACACGCTTCTGCGGCCGTCTGGAACGCTCTTCCGATATTATGAAGCCACTAGACCTGTGCACTTTAAATCTGGATTGAAAAATAATTTCTTTAGAATTGCTTTTGTGTTTAGTTTGTTGTCCTTCCCCCCCCACACTTCCGATTAGTACGGTTGACTACGTAGGGTGCGAAAGAAGTTCAACATACACGCACACACGTAATTCCGTTCCAATGATGTACACGCACGGCACCCGTCATTACCGATGACGTACGTGTGCGTCATACGAACGGAATCGTAAGATAAACTAAAATGCAATAACTTTATTGGTACGTCTTCAAGTCGGGGATCTGTGATACTGGACATTTGTGAAAAAGAGCTTTGCAGCTCAACTGATGCATCTAGTACAAGTAAATATTCTGATTCTGGAAGACATACCGAGGCTCCCACAAGGCCACGCAAGACGGTGTGTAGCACAGTTTAGCGCCAGCTATCGTAAAGTGCGGTCGTGCCGCTACGGTTCTCTGCGGTGAGTCACAATGTCTTTAAAAACAACGGCGCTACGCCTCTCCAAATAAAATTCACGCCGAGCCGTTCGCGCATTCCGAGATTGGGTGGTGAACGGGACATCCCACACCCTGCAACTTGGAGACGTCTCGGAACGGGAGAGGGTTTGTGAGCATTTGGCGTCGTGTGGGAGGAGGAAATCGGCGCAGCACTGCGTCACGGAGGGGCTTGGGTGACACTCGGCACTGCGACTTCTAAAGCTGCCCTCGACTGTGCAGACCACAGCTCACTGGACGAAGGGATCTCAGATGCAGTTCTGTGATGTCCGCTTCCGCGGGCACCGCTCCGCGAGGGACACGAATGGATTCTCCATCTCGTGATGACGCGACGCCGACAGCGCCGTTCACGATTACATTTGGCGATAAATGACAAAAAATGTACATCGAAATTTTGAACGCGTAGGTTTTCTTAGCGAATATCATGATTCGCAATAGATTTTCTGGTGAGGCCATGTAATGATCTGTGAAACCCTCCACCAACCCGACAACAGCCAATTGGATTAAACCGTCCCGTGTACAAGCGTTTGGACGCACCAGTCAAGAACGTTTCAGATGACTGGCCGGCAAGTTGAAGAGTAATCCGCACCTCCGAGTAGCACGGTTGGCTACGTACGGTGCCAAAGAAGTTCTACAAACGTTGCATGCAGTACAACCAAGTTAATCAGTAGACACAGCGTCCACTGCTACATACACTTGTGAGGACTGCTCAGATCAGTCCTGCGGCTTGACCCCAAAATCAACAGCGATTCAGTAAACGTGAGATCCACCAATCCCTGTTTTCAGAGCGCTGCTTCCCAGAGGGTGCAACTGCAGCACCAGACGAGGCCCACATTCCTCCTCGCTGACAAACAACACACGACGTCTGATAGCGCGACCACGTCTGCTGCCGTGACCGCGCCAAGCCTCCCTCCCCAGGCGCTCCCCACAGCGACTCAAATGAAGCGTCCCCATTGTAGACCACAGCTTTCGGAGAACCCATTATGGTTTCTTGTTGTTGCCGTCATAATTGTCCCTGGTGGAACATCTGTGTGGCTACGGGACACGCACGCGTGGGACACAATTACTCCCTTTTCAACGAACCTGTCGTCTGTGTTGACTCGCAAGTCAATTCCCGTATCAACAACAACAACATCGGAGTAGAAATGGGCAAGCGTCCACCCCCTACTGCACGGGCCGGCCACCAAAACAACCCAAAGAGATTTTTTTTTCGAATTCGATAGAAAAAAAATATTTCAAGAACCCCAATGCATGCGAATACATAATCAGAATGTGTTTCTGGAGAAATCCGATGAGCTATGAAGCTCTTCATCAAATATGTCCAGTAGGGGCAAGTAATAACGTTACAACAACAATGCAAAAACACAACAGGAGTGCAAAGTATAGGAAAGTTAAGCAAATCACTTAAAAATAAACAAACTACGTAATTTTTATCTTACCAGGCAAAGCCCACCGAGCCGCAAGTTGCCGGCCCCTGCCCTCCTGCAAGAAAACAATACTTGACAGGACCCTCCTGGAAAGAGTCACGAGGCTCAGCAAGCCCTTCCTGGGTAAACAATCGCAACAACAACAGTAAATACAATAACAGTGTAGTGCCTTTCAGGACGAGTCAAAAGTCTAAGCATTGAGGTGGTGACTTGTCTGAGTCGGGGGTGAAAATTCCACGTTCCTGTGACGGGAGCGACCCTCTACAAAAGGACGCAACTCACTGTTGATTTCACAGGAGTTGGCGGAAAAACATGGCAATCATGCTGGCATGTGCCACAGCCCAAGAAGGAGTCTCACCTCCCGGGAATGAGAGATGGCCAAGTTGGTGGTTACTGTGGTGAGGGACTGGCCATTTGTCAACGTGGAGCGATGAGCACACAAACCACCAACGGGCGGCTTCCACAGCATCCTGTGTGCAATGCAAAACAAAGCAAGTGCCTCTGACCGCTGTACACAACGTCCTGACCACGGTGATAGCACACGGGATGCCCTCGTTAGCTCGCACAAACGAGGTCTGCTTCTGTTGGGGGCCGCATCACTGTCGGGGGAGCGGTGGCGCAACCGCGAATGACCGTAGTGCCATCACCGAGCCGGCGTGGGCCAGAGTGTCAAATGAGTTCGAGTGTGGTATTCTGCGCTTGCTAATCAAGTCAAGGTGGACAGGTGAGGTCTTCGTGAATTGCAGAAGGGCCGGCTGGTTGACTGAGCCCAAGTACAGAAGCCACTTGATGGTTATGGTGAACCGTCCAACAAAGACGGTCACCGCATCACACTACACTCTCCAGATGCACTTCTGCGGCCGTCTGGAACGCTCTTACTTCCCATATTAGGAAGCCACTGGAGATATGCACTTTTAAGTCGAGATTGAAAACTCATTTCTTAAGAACTACGTTGTGTTTAGTTTGTTGTCCAACCCCCGTGCCTCCAATCTAGCACGGTTGGCTGTGTACATGCATACATGCATCCAAACACTCGAAACAGGATTTCTCTGATCTCTGCTTCTTGCGCACATATAGATTTGTTTTTTTCAGCCGTAGAAAACACGAGTTTGCGATTTGCCAGAGGCAATAATTTGGCCACCAAGTCTTCAGAAGAATGTAACACGTGCTTTGTAACCCACACATTTTTTGTGTTTTGCAATGCCAACTTTTACTGTACTACATTTTTCTAAAACTTTTTTTTTTACTCAAAGTTGGGTTGAGGCTAAGAATGGTATATATCGGGGGAGGGGAGGGGGGATATAAACAAAGATGATATTAACAGAGGTTTGAAAACACATTCGAATTTTTATTATTTTTATTTCCGAACATATTTTTGAAGAATAAGAATGACGACGTGTAAGGTTTGTTTTTTCATTTCGTTTTAAATAACTTTCCCAGAAATTTTACAATAATTATTTAATGGAACACAACGTTTTTTTTAGCACATGGCCAGGTGGTTTTAGCCGCACAGCAAGCTGCTCGCAAGAGGAAGGTCGCGAGGTCAAATCCGAGTTGGATAGGGGTTGAGCCTCATCATCATTATCCTCCGGTGTCGATACAACACCACAAGCACCGCTCTGTGGTGCTAATCCAACAGTGACTGTCATACTGATAGCCTCAACGCTACCATACGAATATGGAATTGCCACCACTTGCTCTGCAGGGCTAGAAACGGAACAACGCGCACCAACGCACTCAATTTTCAAGAGCAAAAAAAATGAAAGCAAACAGAAATCAACGGCTTTGAAATCTGTTCCACCATCACACCAGCTGTTCCACACAGCGCCTGTAAACCCTCCCTTCCCATGTAGCGTGCTGGCTACCATCACGCCAGCTGTTCCACCATCACACCAGCTGTTCCACCATCACACCAGCTGTTCCACACAGCCCCTGTAAACCCTCCCTTCCCTTGTAGCATGCTGGCTACCATCACACCAGCTGTTCCACCATCACACCAGCTGTTCCACACAGCCCCTGTAAACCCTCCCCCCTTCCCATGTAACCTCTTGCCGCTTTGGGAAGGTCTCCATTGAAAGAGAGCTTCGAAGTTCACAGGGCCTTACCCTAATAAACTGATTTACAAACCAATCAAATTGTAAAACAAACATTTTGCCTGAATTCCAGCTCTGAGACTTCAACATGAATGTTTGACTGCCGAGTTGATGAGCATTTCCCTGAAGCAAGGAGCATGGGAAAGAGCATCTCCTAAAGTGTTTATTTAGAAAACGAGCACACCTCAACACAAGGCACTATCTGCCGATCCGTTTCGTTTATAAAGGTAACTTGGAGGGTAACGTACTTGATGCACGGACAATACGCCTCTTCAAATACAAAATACTATACAGGCCCTTATAACGCAACCCATCAGCCGCACGGCCTTCTGGGAGTGCAGCATTGATTCAAAACAAGCAGTGAACCGGCTTCGAAATAAGAGTGGCTCATCAACAGCCAGGCTTGCTTGAATGCCGGTGAATCACCAGAATGTATAGGCAAGAACCCTCCCTTAAGATATAAAATAATCTGAACACATTCGTCAAGAACACCACCTTATATAACACTGTCAATAGCAGTCAATAATACTGGGCCGCCATGGTGATGAGATGTTAACTACCTCACCTGGTATACAGGTCATGGGTTTGATCGCGACCCTGATGCCTGCTGTATATTTGTAGTTTGCTTGTTTGTTCGGGTCCTCAGGTTTTCCCTTCACACACGTTTAGAATATTTGGCTGCTATAAATTTCCACATGATAACCCACTTCATTGGACTATAATTTGTGATAACCAGGTAGCTTCTAAAAAAGAGTATTATAGCTCAGTGGGCCTTACCTGCTAAAACTAAAATAGTTGAGTAGTAATATGAAAGAAAATGCATAACACTTTAGTTCTTTCGGCAAAGTCACGTAGGGTATAAAATAAAATAAACCACGATGTTTCGGGCGCAACACCAACGTCCGTCATCAGGTGGGAAATCATGATCTGCTGCTGAGGCAGACTGTTTTTAAAAGGTTTGAAATGGGTGTGCATATAACCAGGCAACATTTTTGGACATTGGCCCCTTTTTCAGAGGACAGACAAGCGAGAGAGGCGCCTCGACGCTCCGAGCAGAAGATGTTGACGCAAATGGTACCTTGGCTTCTCCAAGAGCTGTGAAAAGGGGCCATTGCTGGAAACGTCGCCCATGACCTGCTTTTACCTTAAGGCCACGGTGTTTTTGACGAATGCGCTCGGAGTGTAGTTGTGTCTCTGCACCACCGCCCAACTCAGCCGTAGCAGCAGTGGCGGCGTCACCAAATTATCTTGAGACGGGGAGAGAAGACACGATCCGAGTTCAGATACCATCGGGGGTAAGCGGTGTGTGGGTAGGTGCTGGTTACGTTGGTAAAACGTACAAAATCCAAGGGGTCGGAGTTCCAGTACAGCTGTCCAAAGTTGAACGGATTAGAGTCGCACCATAAGCTACGTCGCATCTCTCCCCTCGCCGTGGGCTGTTCTCGAATAAGCGGGGGGGGAGGGGGGCTGATGCAACGGCCCCGAAAGATATCCTAATGGGATTTGTCGTCCCGTGACAAAGACGCCGATAGCGCGATAGGTGAAAAAAAACATTGCTGGAGGCGAAGTGAAATAGGTGAATAAGCATGTTTACGTTGATGTGAACATCAGTGGCGCGCCCCGATGAACATTTCCAAGGGAGAACTTTTTTTTAAAAAGCGAACCAAGTCATACGGGGTACGCCGCGGTGGCTGTGAGATGTTAACTACCTCGCCTGGTACGCAGGAGGTCGTTGGTTTGATCCCAACCCTGACGCCTGCTGCTGTTGTATATTTGGAGTTTGCGTGTCTCTCTCTCCCCGTGGTCACATGGATTTTTCTCCGGGTCCTCCGGTTTTTCCCTCCACATTTAGAATCGACGGCACACATTTAGAGTATTTTTCTGCTATACATTTTCACGTGGTTATAAGCCACTTGTATAAGAGCTCCGTGGGCCTTACCTGCTAAAAGAAAGATACCCGTAGCTAAATCTATGATAAAAGCCCGGCGTTACGTGTGTCCGCTTGTCTATTTGTCAGTCAACTAAATTATGAGAGCCTTTCAGAAGGCTTGAATCATACAAGTTATAGAAAGTGGACACCCCTCCTCCCCAAAGTGTGGGGGTAAAAAGTTGATCCAACAGGTTTACAATAATCCCCCCCCACCCCCTCAAAAATATAAATATTTTGTAGGCATGTATGTCTACACACCTTACATACAATTGTCAGTAGTATCATGAGACCTCCCCTGCCAGTATCAAAATATAAGAAGAGGTTTCCCTTTCGGGCAATAAAACAGTTGTGTTAAGATGTTAAAACAGAAACCTTTGGCAAGGAATCATGTCTGCATTAACCACATATACTTGTGGTGAACATGCAAACAAAATAAATGCTCTGGTAGTATGATGCATCGTCTTTGGAACTGATTGATCTACACAAGAAACAGCTTTCTTTATAGCCTAGTCTCAAACAGTGTTGGACCAGACGCCGCCAAAAGGCGAACAGCACAACAACAACGACGCACAGTCAGGACATTTACAGCTGGGGGTGACCAGATACAATATCGTGGTGCGTGGTCGTTGTGCAACATTGTAGCTGCTCACCCGAGCTATAGAGTATTACTGGTAGGAACCCACTGCTTCCACCAGCCCACAGGAGATTATTGTGTCCGTCCGTCCATCGTGCAGGGAGGGGCTGGGTGAGGAGGGTGGGGAGGGGCTGGGTGAGGAGGGTGGGGAGGGGCTGGGTGGGGAGGGGCTGGTCACCCCGTGGTGCCCTTATAAAACGCAACGTTTAACCTACTCACGCCGGCTTATGCCCGCCCTCAGTCGGGCATATTTGTGGAATGCACCATGCCGCCGTTGACCCTGGCCATTGACCGAGCAACCCAACGTTCCTACCAACTCCCTCCGCAGGAATGTGTTATAGATGATACACTGGACCGCCACCACCATAGCAGTATCCAGGGCAGCTGCTGGATTCGAAACCTTGAACCTCGGCAGCAAGCGGCGGACGCGTGGCCACCACAAAAGCCACAATTGATAGCCCAACGAAGTGGCTTATCGCCATATACTCTAAACTCACGTTGATTCTAAATGTGGAGGGAAAAACCTGACGACCCGGAGAAAAATCCACGCAATCACGAGCAGAGAGACACAAACTCCAAATATCAGGCATTTTCAGGGGTCATGATCGAACCGACGACCTCCTGTATACCAGGCGAGGTAGTTAACATCTCAAGCCATCGCGGCGCCCCAAGGGTCTAAGTGAGGAGGTTTCATCGGCCGGTCGTTTCGAGGTCAAGGGGGGGGGGGGTCTCCGTTCCCCCTTTCCGGCGAGCGTGCCTGCTACACCCCCGCCTCGCGCACGCTCAAGACATTCACAAGCGCGGACTTTGCCACTTTTGCAACGATTGCTAAATCGTTTCGTTTAACTTTGACCGACGAGGGGGGGGAGGAAACAAAAAAACCCACCCACACAATATCATGACACCGCATCAACCCTCGCTTCTGATGTGGCGTTATTCTCACACTCTGACCAGTAGCCGGAGCGGACCCTGATGGCCGGTCTCCTGAGTGTCGTGGCGGCCCTGTGGGGGGTCTTGAGCCTCGCCCGGGTGCCCCTGACGGTCAGCGGTGATGTGTACCTCGACAGAGCGGTCGCACTGATGGCGAAGGTGCCGCTCATAGACGGGTGAGTCGGGGGGGGGGGGTGAGTCGGGGGGGGGGGGTGCGTGGGACGCAGCGGCGAGCCACCGCCTCCGTCGTGGGCCGAGTGGAGGGAGCGAGATCCTCACGATCCTTTGCTCAAAATCGGGAAATGTCTTCTCATATTGCTGTACTATCATATGGTACTCACTGGTATTTGTCCCGCCATCTCACTGCGCGTACATCGTGGGACATCGTATCTCGCCAAACTTGATCATTATATCATTTATGGGGAAATGAAACCAACGATGCAAAACTTCCCATTGAAACGATGGAGGCAGAAGTTCGTAAATCCCTCCCACCTGCCTCTGTCGGCCCAGCGGTGTAAATGGGCTCACCGCAGTTCGCCAATCGGCATCGCGCGAATGTGGGGTAAAGTGAGACATCTCGTGAGCGTCGAAGAGTAGACCACATTCTCTACAGCTCCCAACAGCGGAGGCCATTCCATCAGCAGTGGCGTGAGCCAAGCAATTGCAGCGCTGCACCTTTGTATTTATGTCGTACTTCTTTCGCACCGTACGTAGCCAACAGTGCCCAGCAGAGCTGAAATCGGAGGGCTGTCGGTGCACTCAATGCGGTAAAACATTCTACTGGAATCCATCACTGGCTGCTGACCTCCAAAACCAGTGATCGATTAGGAACACGGGCAGTTGATCGGCAGTTCGCGTGTGGTAGGAAGAGTGACGGGACTACCACCAAGACACCTGGCCAGCATGGAAGAAGAGGCCAAGTATCCTTCAGAGGGGCTCCCCCCCCCCCCCCCCCCCCCCTCGAGTAAAGGACTCTTCTGCCAACAGTGGCGTCGCCAAGCAAATTGCAGAGCTGCACCTTGTCCCGGTACCCTGAGTCTTGGCTGCGTGGGGGGTTGCTGTTCCCCGCAGACACAACGACTTGCCGTGGCGCCTCAGGGACGTGTACAAGAACGAGATCTACGACAACGTGAACCTGAACAACATCACCACCACTCACACCAGCATGAGCCGCCTGCGTGCCGGGCGTGTCGGTGGGCAGGTGCCAATGCAACCCACCAAACACCACAAACACCAACACCACCACCACCACCGCCAACACCACCAACACCACCGCCAACACCACCGCCAACACCACCGCCAACAACACCACCACCACCGCCAACACCACCGCCACCACCGCCACCACCAACACCACCATCACCGCCAACACCACCACAACCATCAACACCGCCAGCACCACAACAGTCAGCACCACCACCACAACCGCCAACACTAGCATCACCACCACCGCTACCACGACCACCAGCATCACTATGATCACCGCCCTCAACCACAACCGCCAACACCACCACCGCCACAACGATCACCGCCAGCATCACCGCCACCGCTACCACGACCACCAGCACCAATACCACTACAAAGATCCCCCGTATAGCCTTACCAGACTTGGGGTAAGTGCTGTTAGCGAGCACCTATGAAGGCCAGCACGGCACACGAGGGGGTGGGTGGCCAGCACCACGTGATAAGCCACTTCGTTGAGCGATCATTCGTGATATCCAGGTCGCTTCTGACAAAGAACTACGTAGCTTAGTGGGCCTTACCTGGTAAAACAAAAATTGTTTCATAGTTTACTATTTTACTAAAAAAATTGTCACCATGAGAATTGGTGAGGCTTTCCTGAGAAAACAAGCCGCAATTCGTCGTTGTCTTTGTCCACCCGTCGGAGCAGTTCTGGGCCGTGTACACGCCGTGTGACACGGCCGGGCGGGACGCCGTCCGCTACTCCCTGGAGCAGATCGACATCGTCCACAGGATGGTGAAGGAGTACGCGGACACGCTCACCCTCGTCACCTCGTCTACCGGTACCTACTCAGACACGCTCACCTTCGTCACCTCCTCTACCGGTACCTACTCAGTCACGCTCACCTTCGTCACCTCCTCTACCGGTACCTACTCAGTCACGCTCACCTTCGTCACCTCCTCTACCGGTACCTACTCAGTCACGATCACCTTCGTCACCTCCTCTACCGATTCTGGCCGAGCCAAATCGATACACATGCATCAGCTCGTCATCATCATCCCTCCCTCTGAAGTCGATAAAATAAGTACCACTTTGTGGGGAAGTCGACAGTGGTTGTCCTGTGTTTAGCAAGTGGTTGTCTTATCATCGCTGGTTGATAAGCTCGTCCCGGCCATAGGAATGTGGAATTTCCACCACTGGCTCTGAAATTAGATTAGTATCGTGCCCGTTTGAGCTGGAAACAACTGTGAATGTTTTTATACTCTACAAACAAGTCTTTATTTAATTTTAATCAAATTACAATTTTATAGCTTTAAAATTATGTCCCGTACATATGAGTGGGGTGATTTTGAAAGTTTTACGTTTTCTAATTTGTGGAACTGCCGCAATGATTAAACCGAGGACTCAAGTGCAGTGAGACGTTGGTCTCAGTCCGGACACCCGCATAGAGGCCCACAGACTCACACAGAGAAATCGACTCACACAGAGAAATCGACTCACACAGAGACAGACTCACACAGAGACTCACACAGAGCCGGACTCAGACTCACACAGAGACACATAGACTCACACAGAGCCAGACAGACTCACACAGAGAAATAGACTCACACAAAGAAAGACTCACACAGAGCCAGACTCAGACTCACACAGAGAAATAGACTCACACAGAGACAGACTCACACAGAGACAGACTCACACAGAGACTCACACAGAGACTCACACAGAGACAGACTCAGACTCACACAGAGACACATACTCACACAGAGACACATAGACTCACACAGAGACACATAGACTCACACAGAGAACCATAGACTCACACAGAGACACATAGACTCACACAGAGAAATAGACTCACACAGAGAACCATAGACTCACACAGAGACACAGACTCACACAGAGAAATAGACTCACACAGAGACACATAAACTCACACAGAGACACATAGACTCACACAGACAAATAGACTCACACAGAGAGACAGACTCACACAGAGACACAGACTCACACAGAGAAATAGACTCACACAAAGAAAGACTCACACAGAGCCAGACTCAGACTCACACAGAGAAATAGACTCACACAGAGCCAGACTCACACAGAGACTCACACAGAGACTCACACAGAGACTCACACAGAGACTCACACAGAGCCAGACTCAGACTCACACAGAGACACATAGACTCACACAGAGACACATAGACTCACACAGAGAACCATAGACTCACACAGAGAACCATAGACTCACACAGAGACACATAGACTCACACAGAGAACCATAGACTCACACAGAGACACATAGACTCACACAGAGAAATAGACTCACACAGAGACACATAGACTCACACAGACAAATAGACTCACACAGAGAGACAGACTCACACAGAGACACAGACTCACACAGAGCCACTCACACAGAGCCAAAGAGACTCACACAGAGGCAGACAGACTCACTCACACAGAGACAGACAGACTCACTCACACAGAGACAGACACGTAGACAACGATACTCACACAGAGACACATAGACTCACACAGAGACACAGACTCACACAGAGACTAACACAGATCCACCGAGACTCACACAGACCGAGTTGTCTGTGATTAGAACCTTGCTGCAGTGGCTATCGAACAGACGGTCACTGCATCGCGCACTTTCAGATGCGTCTCTGAGGCCATCTGGAATGGCTCTTCCTTCCGATATTGGGATACCAATGGAGCTTGATAACTCGTTTATTTAGAAGTGCTTTCTGTGTTTATTTTGTTGTCCTTTCCCCGCACCTCCGATTAACAAGGTTGGCTTCGTACGGTGCTGTGGCTCTTTGGGTTCTAGCCCGCTTCAAGACTCACCTTTACTGCCGCCACTGTTATATTTGTGGTCAGCCAAGTCACGCTCGTGTATCGTGTGGGTCGAGTCTAATGAGAGTAATGGATATCATCACATCCGAGGCGATGTCAGAGGGTTGGTCCGTCTTTCATTGTTCGACAAGCTGCTCCTGCCCGCTTCCACACCAACGCGTGCATCTGCACCACGCGGGGTGCTGACAGGTTACAGCCTTGCACGACACACCCCAGGACGACGCCTTTGTCCCCACACCTGAGGCTACACGTCCCCACACAAACACCCCCCCCCCCCCTTAGGGCACGTTCAGCCCGAGCTGGCGTTCACCGCCCACACCTGAGGCTACGCGTCCCCATACAAACAACCCCCCCCCCCTTAGGGCACGTTTAGCCTGAGCTGGCGTTCACCGCCCACTGCTGGGCGACACGTTCACAAGGCAGCCGACTTGCAGGCGACGCGAGACGTCGTCACTCGCCCTGGGCCAACCCCGGCCTGCCGCGTGCTCCGAGTAGGAGGAGGTGGAGAGTCGGGCCCCTGCCGGCCCCTGGCCGCCCCAGCTCGTCACAGCAGGCGGCGTCAGAGGCAGCCTCCCCTGCCCGTGCCTGCTCCCCCACCCGGTGTCCACTGACACTCACAGGGACTGCGACACCAAAGCCCTGGGGCATTGTGGCAATAGATCGACTTTAATGTCCCCACTAAACCACTGAAGTCCTGTCGAGCTGCTACTTACAGCTGGGCGCTTGGAGGAGGTTTGCGGGGACCGCTCCTGTTCCCTGCTGCCTGCAGCTCGCGAGCAGATAGAGCTGGGGTCGAACTCCAGCCACACACCGCTGTGTGGGGGTGGGGGGGTGTGTGTGGGGGTGTGTGGGGGGGGTGTGTTTGGGGGGGGGGGGATGTGTGTGGGGGGGGGGATGTGTGTCACTCGGTCATCTCGGTCAGTCGACCCGTGGCACCTGCTGGGTCTGCCCCGCGACCTCCTGCCAGCGGGCGTACGACACTTCACGTGGCCTCAAGGTGCACATGGCCTGGCACAAGCGTCGTGGTGACGTCACCGCCACTTAGTGGCGAATGGCGGTTGTTGTTGTATGTGTGTGGGGGGGGGTCCCTATTTATAAAACAGCGCTGCACTAATGGTGATTGACACTGTTTGTTGCAGGTGTCTCTAATTTCCATCAGCAGCTTTCCCTATTACAGGTGGACCCCACCCTCCATTGTGTTCTACCTTGATACGTATTGGTGCAATGTGACGTCACCCCCCTTGGGGAGTCAATGCTCCACTGGCTCTCGCCACACGTGGTACACTGGGGAGCTACTTCCTCGAGTCCACACACTCCCCATGGCTCACCTCGGCTCAAGAAATCTGCTCCTACATTGTCACAGCCCTTCAATACCCTCACGTGATATGGCTGGAGGGCCACGACTCATCCCGTCACTATTATTCTCCAGTCTAGCCCGGTCTATTTGGAGCAAAGATTGGTGGTCAGTTTCCAAGAAACTCTTTCCCATCGAAATATATCTGGAATTTCGATTTAAAACTTTCGTGACTGCAGGGATTCATCTTCTTGGTTCTTTCGGTAAAGTCACGTAGAAGGGAAATAATAAAATAATACAAATAAAACATAATAAAATAATTCTCACGACGTTTCGGCCACAACGCAAGCAGCCGTCCTCAGGTGAAGAACAGGTCTGTCGGGAAGACAGCGTCTGAATGGGCACCACCAAGCTTGGCAGCGTATATTTAGGCTGGGTTGGAGGGGGAAGAGCGCCTTGACAAAGGAATTTGCATATCAAGAGGAATTTAGCATATTTATGGGAAATGCAGATATGGGATTAGTCACTACTTGTGGAATGCGTAGGAGATGGGGGGGTTTCAAAGTCATATTATGCCCGTGCATTATGCAGTATGCAGGATTAGCAGCATCAAAGGGAGGGAGTAGGGTTAGCAGTAATAGAGGGGAAGGAATTTTAAACTTGCAGCGGAGCAAAGAATCCATTCCCTGCGGAGAATAAAAGATATATAGTCAATGCCAGTGAGTGGACTGCGGTCTGAAAGTCACCGTAAACGTGAACACAATCAGTTAAGATCCGAAATGGTTTATTATTGAACGCTGTCATGAACTCAGATCCGCAGTGTCGTAGTCCGGTGTGCTAACCACTGCGCCACCACTTCCCCATGCACTTGCATGAGTCCATGGCAAGTGTTGACACAGACTTACCACACAGACCACACAGACAGACAAAGATCCCCCGTACAGCCTTTAACACACTGTTGGGGCAAGTGCTGTTGGTTTGGGACAAGTGCTGTTAGCGAGCACCTATCGAGGCCAAAATGGCATACGAAGGTGTGGGTGGCCCAAGCCGCGTCCTGCCACCTTTGTCTCCCCAGTGCTGATGCTTTGCAGATCACACCAGGTACTTATTTAATGTTGAGTCATCCTAAGGAAGGCCCAGAACCGGTGCAAATTTTAAAAGTAATCTAAACTTGTTTTTATTTTACCAGGTAAAGCGCACTGAGCTGTAAAGCTCTTTTTCAGCTTCTCTGCAATATGGTGGCGAGATGTTAACTACCTCGCCTGGTATACAGGAGGTCATGGGTCCGATCCCGACTCTTAACACATGCTGTATATTTGGAATTTGCGGTGTCACCCCGTGGTCGCGAGCATTTTTCTCCGGGTCCTCCGCTTTTTCCCCTCCACATTTAGAATCAACGTCACCACGCGTTTAGAGTCTTTGGCCACTGCTATACATTTCCACGTGATGATGATGGTGATGATTAGTCGCTTGGTTGGGCTATCATTCGTGATGGCCAGCTCGCTTCTGAAAAAGAGCTCCACAGCTCAGTGGGCCTTACCTGGTAAAACAAAACATCGTGAAAGCTTTAAATCGAAATCGTGATTATACTCAAGAAGCGGACGAACCGCGTGCCCCCCCCCCCTCTCGCCCCGCGGGATCAGAGCTGCGTGAGGCGTTCTCCAGCAAGAAGGTGGCGAGCCTCATCGGCCTGGAGGGCGCCCATGGAGTGGACAGCAGCCTGGCCGTGCTGCGGATGTTCTACTCGCTGGGCGTACGCTACATGACGCTCACGCACAACTGCAACACGCCCTGGTAAGCCACAAAGATCCCCCGTGTAGCCTCAACAGACTGTTGTGGCAAGGTCTGTTAGCGAGTAGCACCTATGAACGCTGGGACGGCACACGAGGGGGTGGGTGGCCAGCACCACGCCCGGCCGCCTTTGTCTCCCCAGTGGCGATGTTTACACACCGCACCAGGTGCTCATTTGAGGCTGAGTCGCACGTACGCACGCAAATGAGAACGATTCTTATGTCCATGTCCAGGACGCTTGCTCTAAAGCAGGGGTCCTCAAACTACGGCCCGCGGGCCACATGCGGCCCACCGAGGGCATTTATCCGGCCCATGGTCACTAATTGGGCTGCGCTGGTGAGCACTCATTGGGCTGCGATCTGTGAACAAAACTGCAGGTGTAATTAACTTTTTAATGGCACCCGCACTAGTGTGAGCCTGGGGTAAAAGCGGAGTTCCCCCAATCAGACTGCATTGATGGGCAGTGCAGTCTGTATGTCTCTGTGTGGGCAAAGTTATTGCTGGTATATTGTTTTTGTAGCGCTGTATATATATTGGTATTTTACTAATAGCAATTTTGACTCCCTAGGAAACAATGATGTCAAGAAAGAGAAAAATTTACTCGGAGTGTAGGATATTCAAAAAACAGTGGACTTATGATTACTTTTTCATGCAGTACAAGGAAAGAGCTGTGTGTCTGATATGCCAGAATATAGTGTCTGTGTTCAAAGAATACAATTTACGTCGACACTATGAAACTCAACATAAAGATAAATATGATTGTTTGGTCGGAGAAGTGAGAAAAGATAAAATATTAAAACTGAAAAATACATTAACAACTCAGCAAAATACTTTTGTGAAGCAGAAGCAGCTAAATATTTCATCACTGCGAGCAAGTTTTCAAGTTGCCAAGCTAATAGCGTGCACTGGCAGACCATTCGTGGAGGGAGAATTTGTTAAATAATGCCTTCTTTCTGTTGCCAAAGAGATGTGTCCAGAGAAGGCCGATTTATTTAGTACAGTGAGTCTTTCAGGACCTACAATTACACGGAGGATTGAAGAAATGGGAGACAATTTCCATCAGCATTTGCAAAACTCCACAAAAAAACTTTTCTATGTTTCCTTAGCACTCGACGAAAGCAATGATGTTCGTGATTCTGCACAACTTCTAATTTTTTATTCGTGGGACGAATGACTATTTCAAAGTCACAGAAGAGCTTGCTGCACTGCAAAGCATCAAAGGAACAACTACAGGAGAGGATATCTATGAAAAGGTTTGCCAAACTGTGAATGGTTTGGAGCTGAACTGGGCTAAACTAGCGAGTGTGACAACTGATGGTGCTCCTAGCATGGTGGGGTCTAAGAAAGGAGTAATTGCTCGCATTAACCAAGAGATGGACAAACATAACCATTCTCATACAATAGCCATACACTGCCTCATCCACCAACAAGCGCTGTGTAGTAAATCACTGAAGTGGGACTCTGTTAACTTCATTAGAGCTCATGCACTAAACCACAGACAATTTCAGGAATTTCTGTCTGAGCTAAATGTTGACTATGAAGATGTTATGTACCACACAGAAGTCCGTTGGCTAAGTCGAGGGAGAGTTTTGAAACGTTTCTATGACTTACTTCCACAGATGACAGCTTTTCTGTTTTCAAAAAACAAAGAAGTACCAGAGCTCAATGATGCAGAATGGAAATGGCACCTTGCCTTTCTGACAGATGTAACAGAGCTACTCAACAGTTTAAATGTGCAACTTCAAGGAAAGGGGAAGCTCATCTGTGATATGCAATCACATGTCAAAGCATTTGAAGTAAAATTAGGCCTCCTCATCAAACAAGTGAAGGAGGAAAACTTCTGCCATCTCCCCACAACTCAAAATCTGTTAGCGGAAAAACCATTGGTTGCATTCCCAAACAAAACATGTGTGGATTCACTGGAAAAATTGCAAAAGGAGTTCCAATTTAGATTTAAAGAGCTTCATCTCCATGAACAGGACATACAGCTTTTCCGTAACCCATTTTCTATTGACATTGAAAATGTGGATACAATTTACCAAATGGAACTGGCTGAACTGCAGAATTGTGACTCTCTGAAAGACGCATTCAAGTCAAGCAGCCTTCATAATTTCTATGCATTTCTCCCCTCTGAGACATATCCTCATCTCAGGAACCATGCACTCAAAATGGCAACCATCTTTGGCAGCGCTTATGTCTGTGAACAAACTTTTTCCAGAATGAAACATTTGAAATCTCCAACCAGATCGAGACTAACGGATGCACACTTGCATCACTTGTTACGACTAGCAGTGACAAATATGGAACCGGACATTGACCATCTCATTAGCCAAAAGCAGGCTCATAGTTCTCATTGAAATACTGGCAAGTTTGTTGATTTAACTTTACTTGTTCTTCATTTTAAATATTGTATTTGTTCCCGTTTTGTTTCTTCACTTCAAAATAAGATATATGCATGCAGTGTGCATAGGAATTTGTTCATAGTTTTTTTTAACTATAGTCCGGCCCTCCAACGGTCTGAAGGACAGTGAACTGGCCCCCTGTTTAAAAAGTTTGAGGACCCCTGCTCTAAAGCCTCAAGAGCTCAGACGTCTTAGTACAATAATAACTTCTGACTGTAGGCTTTCATATACTTTTCTATTTAATGATGTATATTTAGCCAAGATGATGGTATTCGTTGCGTTTAATGCGACATGAAAACACGTAACAGGTGCAGCCGTGAGTCCCTCCACCGACTCCCACCTCTAAAATAGCAGAACGACACAAACTCTCTCCTGAAGCCTTCTCGTCGCGGCAAGCGGACCTCGATACTGGCCTCGAGCTCCTGAGCCACATTGCCGTACGCCAGAATGGAATGTACCATTTGGTGTGAGTAATCATGTTGACTTCATAATAAAGGTATTTGGGTTAGATCGCGTAACTATAAATGTGTCGAAACTCTCCACCATCCGACAATTAGTAAGGGATTTGTCACGTAAACAAAACCCCAAACAGTGACGACTTCAGCCCACCGGTGTGTTGGAGAGTACATCCACAACATTTACAATTTGAAGGTCAAAGGTTTGACCCTTTATGTTTTTCGTCAAGGCCACGTGCTAGTTTCGTGCCAAAATTCTTGCCAAGAAACGTTTTATATATATACTGTATAAACAGTGCGAGCGTCCTTTGTGTAGCAAACTGCATCTCTCAAGATCGTAGAGAAACCAGAGACGAGCGGCAATACAGCAGCAGCCGCCGGGCGGCGAAGACACGGCGCTACCAACAATTGTCCAAGCTCTGCAGTCCTCTACACATCAAGATGTGTTCAGCCAATTAACGAGTGCTAATGCATCACATCTTGTCCCAACCATTCCTTCGCCTTGCTACAATCTAGCAAAGGGCACCCCCCCCCCCCCCCCCAATGGCAGCTGTCCCTCTGCAGCACAAGGTGTCTGCAGCGCCGGCCTGCAAAGAGGGGTTAGGTTCAATCATTGATTTTTGGGTTAGGCCACGTCAATTACCTGGTCAAATCTGTGTCGTCAAGACCCCTCCCCACCAAGCACACCCGAACAACGAGAGACGAGCCGAAACTGCCCGGCACGGCCCGTGGTGGCGAGATATTATCTCTCCCGCCGCTTGGTGAGCAGGAGGTTGTGGGCTCGATCCCGACCCTGACTCGTTGTATATTTGCGTTTGCATGTACTCCCCGTGGTTGCGTGAATTATTCTCCGTGTCCTCTGGTTTTTTTCCTACACATTTAGAAACATGCATTTAGATTATATGTCTGCTGCTATCAAATGTCACGTGATAAGCCACTTCGTTGGGCAGGTCGCTTCTGAAAAAAATCTACATAGCTCAGTGGGCCTTACCTGGCAAAATAAAAAATATTTAAAGTTGTTTCTAGTTTAGTTCCACTGTGCACGTGCGGTGTGCCCCAGGTCCGAGTCGTGGCGGGTGGATGGTGGGAAGGAAGAACCGACATCGTTCGACGGCCTCACCAATTTTGGGAAGGTACGAGGGGTTAGCGGATTTATGTAACCTTGGCGACGATGATGACAATGCTGATTACGATAACGATGTTGACGATATAGAATTCAGCGGTGGCCAACTGGCGTCTCCCGAGCTCCGTGCCGCTCTTTAATCCACCACAAGCGGCTCTATCGAAGGGACATAACGTAGAACGCGCTGTCACAGTAGCAAAGTTTAATGGATGTCTCCCATGCTGTGCCGAAAACTGTCAACATCATCTATACACTACACATCTCTTCACTACACTATACACTACACTATACACTACACATCTATACACTACACATCTCTACACTACACATCTCTACACTACACATCTATACACTACACTATACACTACACATCTATACACTACACTATACACTACACATCTATACACTACACTTCTCTACACTACACATCTAAACACTACACTATACACTACACATCTATACACTACACTATACACTACACATCTATACACTACACTTCTCTACACTACACATCTATACACTACACTATACACTACACATCTATACACTACACTATACACTACACATCTCTACACTACACATATCTACACGTGGCTCTGGCTCTGCTACAGATTGGCCACCCATGGTATAGACGATAACCATGATGATGGCGATAATGATTATGACGCCGCTGCTACTGCCGACGACAACGATGACAATGACGATGTTGACAATATGCGTGTAACTCCTTTCGCACTGTACGTAGCCAACCGTGCTAACCGAAGGCGCGGATAACAACAACGATGATGGCGGTGATGATGACTGCGTAATGGTCTCTGTCTGGCCGTGGCCGCCCCCGCAGGAAGTGGTGCTGGAGATGAACCGGCTGGGCATGCTGGTGGACCTGTCACACACGTCTCGCGCCACGGCCATACGCGCGCTCGCCGTCACCGCGGCGCCCATCATCTTCAGCCACTCCAACGCCCACGCGGTGTGCGGGCACGGGCGCAACGTGGACGACGAAGTCCTCCAGAAGCTGGTGAGGAGGGGGGGGCACCAACGCTCCCTGCGTGCACTCGATAGCGATGACGAGTTCTGACTCATAACGCGTGGCCGCCGCGCGGTTCGTTCGCTCGCTCTCCAATTGGTTTTACGAGGAACCACAAACGAGCGGGAAAGGATAGCCAGGCGGTGAGCCGGCACCAAATCCAACCTCCCCCCCTCCCCAAGATCTGCGGTCCTCTGTATATTAAAATGTTGTCGTACGTCATCACTTACATGTACGTCATCGGAACGGGAAAGGGTTAAAGTCGCTCCTTGACCCCTGAAGCGTTGGTTCTCATCGCCAAAATTAAAAGGCAAACCCTGTGGCCAGTTTCCTCTTGGGCGAGTCCCTAATATCAACACAGGTTTACACTCAGAACGTTGCTTGTCAAGTTGCAGGGTTGCCTCGACGAGAATTATCCTGCAACCCCCCCCCCCCCCACCCGCGTTACAGACAGAAGAACACGACGGGGTTAATGCAGGGGTCAACGACCGAAATAACGAGAATATCCAAGAATTGTTTTGGATTTGGTAAATAAACTCAATATTTCAAGAGCAACAAAATGAACGTGCATAACGTCACGAAGCGGCCCTTAAAGAGCCGCATGCGGCTCCAGGGCACAGAGATTGCCGACCCCCGAGGCTAATGCATGGACGCCCTCAACCTTCGCTGCTGGAAAGCTTGAAAGCGCTCCTGGCGCTCACGGCTGCGAGTTTGTGTTGAGAGCCACGGTTCTCAATTGCTGACCATGTTCGCAGAAAATCAACGGTGGGATCATCATGGTCAACTTTTACCCCAACTTCGTCTCGTGCAAGGACACCGCCACGCTCTCCGAAGTGGTTGGTGAGTAGCAGTGACCACGGATATTTAATTATCCTCATGCCCCATGGTGGAAAGTGCATTTTGCAATTCTTCATTATCCACGCTACCTCTCTGGCTTATTTATAAACGCCAGGCGCTGAAATGTTTGCAACGCCATCATCGTCCCCGTGGCTAGGAGATGTTAACTACCTCACCTCGTATACAGGAGTTCGTGGGTTTGATCCCGACCGTGACACCTGTATTTATGGAGTTTGCATGTTTTCCCCGTGGTCACGTGGATTTTCCATCGCCATTTAGAATCAACATCACGCGTTTAGAGTATTTGACTCCTGCTTGAAATTTCCATGCAATAAGCCACTTCGTTGAGCTATCAGTTGTGGCCAGGTTGCTTCTGAAAAAGAGCTATACAGCTTGATGGAGCTTACCTGGTTCCATAAAAAAAATGTGTTTTTATTCTACTTTCAACGCAAAACAACCCAAATGTCAGTTCTTGTCTGTTTTTCATTTCCGACGCTCACAGAATAATTGTGCACATTCCTCTCCGCCCACAGGCCACATGGAGCACATCAAAAAGCACATCGGAGTGGATCACATCGGCATTGGGAGTGATTTTGACGGCTACGATGGGTAAAAAGACAAAGATCACCTTTATAGCCTTAAAAGACTGTTGGGGCAAGTGCTGTTAACGAGTAGCACTTATGAATGGGTGGGTGGTTTATCAGTTTAAATATATTTGGTCGGAGCACGGAAGCCCACGTTGTATTGCATAACTAATAATAAACAGTGTACTATTTGTATTTTATCCATGTAAGACCCTCTGAGCTATCTAGATATTTTTCAGAAGTGACCTGGCCACAACTGATAGATCAACGAAGTGGCTTATTGCATGGAAATTTAAAACAGGAGCCAAACACTCTAAACGCGTGATGTTGATTCTAAATGTGGAGGGGAAAAAACAGAAGGACCCAGAGAAAAATCCACATGACCCCCACGGGGAGAGAGACACGCAAACTCCAACTATACAGCAGCAGGCGTCATCGTTTAGTTGAAATGGAAAATTGGAGGCCTGACCCTGTTGGCTCAACGTGGCCCCCGGCCGCGTGGCGTGGTGCAGGGGCACGGAGGGGCTGGAGGACGTCTCCAAGTACCCGCAGCTCATCGCCGAACTGCTCCGGAGAGGCTGGGCAGACAGCGACGTCTCCAAGGTGCTGGGGGAGAACATACTGCGCGTGTTAGCCAAGGCCGAGGAGGTGAGAAGGCGCCGTCGTCTGGAGGCCACACGGTGGCTGTGGTGGTGGTGGCGGTGATGGCGGTGGCGGTGATGGCGGTGGTGGTGGCGGTGATGGCGGTGGTGGTGGTGGTGGAGGTAGCGGCGGTGGTGGTGGTGGCGGTGGCGGTGGCGGTGGCGGCGGCGGCGGCGGTGGCGGTGATGGCAGTGGTGCAGTGGTGGTGGCGGTGGTGGCGGTGGTGGTGCCGGTGGTAGTGGCAGTGGCGGCGGTGGTGGCGCCAGTTGGCACAGGGGTTGATCCCGTCTCAACGGTCGCTGTATCACATATGTACCTACGTTGAACTCGTCGTCCACCTCAAACCCCCCCCCCCCAAAAAAAACCTAAAAAACCCTAAAAAAACTAAAAAAAACCTTGACCACCGCACAAACGATGGCAGTAGATGCGGATCCCTGATGCACAAATGGAAAATGTAAAACTCTCCAGGAGTAATGTGCGACTGTGGTCATCCAGAACAGACCGTACAACGTCTAGCGACGCAATGCCCGATCCACAAATACGGAGGAGACATCACGGCGATTCACTCCACTCCTCCTGACGCGCTGATCTGGCTCGAGACCACCTGAATGTCGCATTGTGGTTGTTGCTCTGCCTCGACATCAGCCAGACGGAAGAAAAATAAGAAGATGTTGAACCTCTAATCGAAGGTGCAGGGGAAGGACATCGAATTAAACACAAAAAGCAGTCCTAAAGAAATACGTTTGTCAATCTAGATGATTTAAAAGTGCACAGCTCCAGTGGCTTGCTAATATCGGAAGGGAGAGCGTTCCAGACGGCCGCAGAACCGCATCTGAAAGTGCTGTGCGATGCGTTGGGTGCAGCGGCTTCAGTTCAAGTTCAGGTTGCCACATCAGGGTTGTAACTGTAGTGCCACTACATAACCAGGCTCAATACAAGATTACGTGCTAACTTGTCTATCAAAACTTATATGGTGCTGTTTGTTTCTGCTCGCTTGGCGTTTTTGGCCATCGGGATTGCGCTCAGCAGCTGTTTGGCAGGGGGCGGCAGTGGCAACACTGCGTGGGTGCTTTGTGTGGTCGTGCTGCATGGCTACACTGCGTGGCAACACTGCGTGGGGTGCTGCATGTGGTCGTGCTGCATGGCTACACTGCGTGGGGTGCGCTGCGTGGTCGTGCTGCATGGCTACACTGCGTGGGGTGCGCTGCGTGGTCGTGCTGCGTGGCTACACTGCGTGGGGTGCTGCATGTGGTCGTGCTGCGTGGCTACACTGCGTGGGGTGCGCTGCGTGGTCGTGCTGCATGGCTACACTGCGTGGGGTGCTGCGTGTGGTCGTGCTGCGTGGCTACACTGCGTGGGGTGCTGCATGTGGTCGTGCTGCGTGGCTACACTGCGTGGGGTGCGCTGCGTGGTCGTGCTGCATGGCTACGCTGCGTGGGGTGCTGCGTGTGGTCGTGCTGCATGGCTACACTGCGTGGCAACACTGCGTGGGTGCGCTGCGTGGTCGTGCTGCATGGCTACACTGCGTGGGGTGCTGCGTGGTCGTGCTGCATGGTTACGCTGCGTGGGGTGCTGCGTGGTCGTGCTGCATGGCTACACTGCGTGGGTGCGCTGCGTGGTCGTGCTGCATGGCTACACTGCGTGGGGTGCTGCGTGTGGTCGTGCTGCATGGCTACGCTGCGTGGGTGCGCTGCGTGGTCACGGTGCTCTCGACCGTCCTGCAGGTGCGGGATCTCTTACATATGTCGAGGCCGGACGAAACCAACATTCCGCAGGGCGAGGTGCGAAACGACTGTCGCACAGACCACGGCGTCGCTGAGCAGCAGGAGGAGGAGGCGTTAGACGGACGAGGAAACATCGCGATTGGCCACTTCGTCTGCACCGTGGTCCCCGTTCTGCTGCTGCTGCTGCTCCAGTGAAGAGGGTGGCGGAGTGGAGCAGCCCTTTTCCAAAATGAAATATTAAGAGTGATATTTCCTATTTTGAATGTAATCGTTATTTTGGTCTGGATTTAGCGCATTAAAGAACACGCAGTAACGGATGCCTGTGAACTCCTTCCTTGAGACAACACATAGAAGCACCCCCTGCTGCCTCGCTCTCCCACAAAGATACCTGGAGGTTCATTATCCACAAGCCTTCGCTTGGAAAAGTTATAAAATTGGATTGACCACCACCTCATCGGAATATTTTCAAACATCATGGTAGTAAACGTTAACTTGATATAATGTTATATGATGATGTAGCTCAGGTAAAAAGGTTTAACATCACTATATTGTATATTTTCATTAACAATTACTATTACGCCATGCGGTCTGGGATAAGCATGTAAAACTTAATGATAATGCAAGGAGTGACCCAGGGAATTTCTGAAAAGCAAGGGAGGACCCATGGCAAAACACCATCGACTCGCTGCCCACCCGAGGGCAAACACAGGGCAAATCGACGAGAATGTCCCTTGCCGTGTCACTCTCTGAATTAAACAAACCCTGGTGCCTGGAAAGTTGGCATGAAACATTCACAACACACTGTTTAAACTCCTGTTGTTGTCCATCATCCTACATCTGTGTCCAAGTAGTGCCACTTCCCTTCTCATCGCTACCTGCATCATCGGCTTGTCTTCTTCTATGCTGCAACCTTTTTTCCTTACTTCTACGTTGATCAACTCTTTGGGTCCAGCTGCGATGCAAGTTGCCTTCTGTCGCGAGACATTTCGAGTGTCAATATGGGCCAGCTTTACGCGACGCAATGCCGCCATCTGCTGTCTAAATTTGGGAAGGAAAATAAACGTCCGAATTCGTCAATAAGGTTGGATGGGACGTTTCGGGCAATGGCCCTTTATCATACCTATTCATAACTATTAAGAAGGAGCAAGCTATGAAGAGCCATTGCCCAAAACGTCGCTTATATATGTTGTCCCTTATCGCTATTATCATATATACATAAAGACAAAGACCCCCCCCGTATAGCCCTAACATTCTTTTGGGGCAAGTGCTGTTAGCGAGCACCTATGAAGGCCGGCACAACACACATTGGGGTGGGTGGCCAGCACCACGTCCGGCCGCCTTTGTCTCCCTCGTGACCATGTTTACACACCACACCAATTACTCATTTGAAACTGAGTTGGCTTAGGGGAGGCCCAGGACCGGTTAAGATAATTACACTGTGTAACAAATGCTTTTTTTGTTCCTGAGTAGCAAGTGTTATTTCCTAATTGCTTATGCCGCAAAAGTACAGAGAATGGCTATTATTCCCCACAAACTTTGCTTTTGTGACCAGGACACTGATATTTTTAAATGCACCTATTTTCCAGAACATTACAGATAGATTCAGTGCTGAGTAAACTTGGAGTACCTTCTAGAACATTCTAGAACTTTCCAGTAATATAAGTAGTAGCATAAATACACGGACCTTAAGCCCACCAGTTCAGTTTAGTTCCAGCTGCCTAAGTGGATACATATCTGCATTTTTCTGAGATGACATCAAGAGGCTGCAAGCATCTGGCAGACGCATTTTGCTATGTCTGTGGCTAATTTATCAAGACAAGAACGAAAAAGTACTCTGTGGAAGCATCTGCTAAGATGTGTGAAGCCTACAAGGCACATTTCGGCATGTCTGTCGGGGATCAAGACAAACCCTGGGCACCTCATTTCACCTGCGAGCAATGCAACAAAAACTCCGGAAGGGAAAACGGACAATTGTTGCTCGAAATTTTATGTAAACAAAATTTCTTACAATTTTTTTTATTGTACAAAAATTATTTTTCAATGTTTTACAATTTTCAATGTTATTGAAAAAAGATATCATATATGAAAAATGTTGCGAGAATCTCTTACACATTAGTCATGGATGAAATAAATGTATTTTTGTAGGATGGTAGAGGGGAAAAGAGAGCCATGAAGTTCGCTATCCCAAGAATGTGGCAGGAACCCACTGACCACTCAAGCAACTGCTACTTCTGCATGGTGAACCCTTCCAAACGTCGGACTGGTTAGAATGCACCTGCTATCACGTATCCGGACCTTCCTTCGTCCATCGCCCCGGTGCCACACTGCCATGAGCTCCCTGTACCCACTCCTCTGGACAGGGAGAGCAGCCGTCTTTAGAAGAAAGCAGAAAGTCAGAGAGTGAGGAAGACGTAGATCCAGATGACAGTTTCAGAGGTGGAGCTGAGGAGAGAAACCCATACTACCCCAACCAAAAATACCTCAATGGCTTGATCAGATATCTTGGTCTCGCCAAGTCCAATGCTGAGCTTTTGACGTCTAGGCTCAAGCAGTGGAACTTGTTGGATGAAAGTGTGCAAGTCGCAGATCAGAGGAAGCGTCACCAACCTTTTTGCAGCTTCTTCACCCGTCAAGATGGGCTCTGCTTCTGCCACAATGTGACCAGTCTGTTCGAGGCAATCGGAATCGCCTGTAACCAGAATGAGTGGCGCCTCTTCATTGACAGCTCATCCAGGAGCCTCAAAGCCGTGTTGCTCCATAATGGTAACAAGTACCCGTCTCTTCCCCTGGCTCACTCGGTGCACCTCAAAGAGGATTACAACAGCATCACAAGACTTTGCTGGACGCCTTGAAGTATGATGAGTACGGCTGGGAGGTCTTCGGAGACTTCAAAATGGCGGCATTCCTGATGGGTCTCCAAGGCGGTTTTACCAAGTTTCCCAGCTATCTTTGCCTTTGGGACAGCAGGGACACCAAGGTGCACTACCACAAGCGGGACTGGCCACAGCAGACCGAGTTCTCTGTGGGGAGGAACAACGTCAAGTGGGAGCCACTGGTTGACCCCCAGAAGGTGCGGATGCCACCACTGCACATCAAATTGGGCCTTGTGAAACAATTTGTCAGAGCTGTAGATAAGGAGTCGGCAGCCTTCAAGTACCTTCAAGACTTCTTCCCTAAGCTGTCTGAGGCAAAGGTCAAAGCCGGCGTCTTCGTCGCACCACAGATAAAGAAGATCCTGGAGTGCAATGAATTCCCCAAGAAGCTCACTAGTAAGGAGAAAGCGTCTTGGGACAGCTTTGTCGCAGTGGTTCGTGGCTTCCTGGGCAATCACAAGGTCGAAAATTATGTGGAGCTGGTTGAGACTCTGGTGAAAAACTACGGCACAATGGGCTGTAGGATGTCCCTCAAAGTTCATATCCTTGATGCTCATCTTGATAAATTCAAGGAGAACATGGGAGCGTACTCGGAGGAGCAAGGCGAGCGCTTCCACCAGGATATACTGGACTTTGAACGCCGCTACCAAGGACAGTGTGACGAGAACATGATAGGAGACTACATTTGGGGACTGATTCGTGAAAGTGATTTACAGTATAATCGTAAATCTCGAAAAACCACTCACTTCTAAATCTGGTGTAGTCATTTTTGTATTACTTTAGTATAAATACATGTTCATTTTGATTCATATGTTGTTTTTTCTGACTTTATGTGAACGAAAAGATACAAATTCGCCCGTTTTATCATTGAAAATAGGCACATTTCTAAATATCACTGTCCTGGTCACAAAAGCAAAGTTTGTGGGGAATAACAGCCATTTTTTAATACTTTTTAGATATAAGCAATTAGGAAATAACACTTACTACCCAGGAACAAAAATTGTGTTACATCGTGTAATCGTCACTGGTGTTGGTGGCCGTGAGCGGCGTTCGACGCGTAGCGCGCTAACCGCTACACCACCGCTCCCCACAACAACCTCCATTCACCACTCACTCAGTGGCGATGACGTCACCGCGACGCTTGTGCCATGCTAGGTGCACTTTGGTAGGTCACCGAACAGACCCAGGTTCGTTTTCACAGAAGACACAGACACGCTCATTGTCACTCAGACACACGGATTGTCATACACACACACACACACTCGTTGCACACACACTCACTCTCACACACACACAACAACAACAACAACCGCCATTCGCCACTAAGTGGCGGTGACGTCACCACGACGCTTGTGCCAGGCCATGTGCACCTTGAGGCCACGTGAAGTGTCGAACGCCCGCTGGCAGGAGGTCACGGGGCAGACCCAGGTGCCACGGGTCGACTGACCGAGATGACCGAGATGACTGGCTGATGCACCACCTGTGCCCCCTACTGCACCAACTTGCTGTGCTTTAGCCACCCGGCGCTCCGCTCGTTGTTGTGAGCGTCGCTCCTCCGCCCTCCGTTGTTGTTGGAGGGCGACTGCCTCCAACTGCCCAGTAACGTCCTTCACGAGCCTCCTCCACAGAGGCCGATCTTGACACCGCTGGTACCAGTCATCGGCAAGTCCACTCAGCTCCACGTCCTCCTGTACCACATCACTCCATCTCCTCTCTAGCCCGTGCCGCGCCCGTTCAGCCCCCTCGATCCGGCCGAACAAAGGCTGTTTAGGCATGCGGTGGCTGGGCATGCGGGCTACATGACCCAGCCAACGCAGCCTTGCCTGCCGGAGGAGCTCACTGATGGGACCTTGCCCAGATCTTTCAAGGACTTGTGAGCTCCTCACACAATTCAGCCTGGTTAAACCCAGGATGGATCGTAGGCAGGCCAGCCTAAATGTTTCCAACCGGCGAAGATGCTCCACTAGGGGGGTCCACGTTTCGCAAGCGTAGAGAAGGGAGGGAATGACCGTGGCCGAGAAGACCTGAAGCTTCGTGCGGAGCGACA
Organism: Lampetra planeri; assembly: GCF_965212315.1. Lineage (NCBI taxonomy): Eukaryota > Metazoa > Chordata > Hyperoartia > Petromyzontiformes > Petromyzontidae > Lampetra > Lampetra planeri. Next base: position 4,730,631 of record NC_136169.1, read on the forward strand.
GACCAGGTAGCTTCCACACAGCGTTACGCAACCGATGAAAAGATATTGCCGCTCGACTGATTCGGAGTGAGACCTCTGCTGATAAACTGGAGCCGGTCATAAGCACACTGCCCAGGTATGGGAAACTCTCCACTCTCTCCACAACTGCCCCATCACCAATTGGGAGTTGTGGGGGTGGAGTGTCCGATGGTACAAAATACCCAGGCAGGTGCTTAGTTTTGGTGGGGTGATGGTAAGGCCCCACCTCTTAGTGGCATGCTCCAGTCTCAGCAGCAGCGTCTCCAACTCCTCTTCTGAATGAGCAGCTATTACCAAATCATCGGCATACATAACGTGGTTGACCAATAGGGAGCCATCCCTTGATCGCACCCGGGCGTCGATCAGCCTCCCATTATATCTGTACCAAATGGAAATTCCCCCGGTACAGCTATTGAAGGCTTCACGAACTACGCAGTCGAAATAGATGTTAAATAATGTGGGAGCCAGAGGACATCCCTGTCGCACCCCAAGGTGTACAGGGAAAGGCTCCGACTCCCGGCCAAAGAGTTTTACCCGGGCCCGCTCACCATCATGAAGGTCCTTAATGATCGTGAGCAGAGGGTCAGGGACTCCGAAAGCACGAAGAACAACCCAGAGCCCAGTCCTACTGATGGTATCATAGGCCTTGACCAGGTCAATAAAGCACACACACACACTTTCTGTCACACACACACACTCACTGTCACACACACACTCACTGTCACACACACACACTGTCACACACACACACTCACTGTCACACACGCACGCATTGTCAAACACACACACTCACTATCACACACACACACTCACTGTCACACACACACACTCACTGTCACACACACACACACTCACTATCACACACACACACTCACTATCACACACACACACTCACTGTCACACACACACACACTCACTATCACACACACACACTCACTGTCACACACACACACTCACTGTCACACTCACTCTCACACACACTCACTCTCACACACACACACTCACTGTCACACACACTCACTGTCACACACACGCACGCATTGTCAAACACACAAATTCAATGTCACACACACACTCATTGTCACACACACACGCACTCACTCTCATACACACGCACACTGTCACACACACAGACACACGCATTGTCATACGCACGCACACACTCCACCGCACGTCACCCAACATAGCCAATCGCTGTTCACCGTCGCCTGCTGCTGCTCATGTTGTTGATGCCGCTGTTTGTGCCCCGCACACCGAGAGGAAGAAGCTCCCTGCGTGCTAGCGGCGTCCCTCCAACATCATCAGCAGCAGCAGCCGCCATCCATCAGCAACATCAACAACGACCACGACCACTGATGACGGAGGAATGAGATAGGCGGTGAGGCTGTTGAGTGTTTGTTGAGTGTTTGCATTTGGCGCAGTAGTAGCATTGAACGCGACGGGGGTGGGTGGATGGATGGGGGAGGCATTGGCCCAATGCATCCGATGCCCTGATGAAAATCTAACGCGTTGTTACCGTGCCCCGAGGGCATTTAATGGGATTTAAATATCCAGCTGGGCGTGAGGGCATTTAATTCGGAGTGCGGCAGCAGTGGCGGTCGTAGTCGCAGCACGGCAGAGCACTGCTGAGCAATCCCGGCACCAGTTCGAGTCCAGACTGGGCTGCACCAACCCGCACTGCCCCAGCGCGTGGTGGTGGTGGTGAAGTATGACCAGCAACAAAGATGCCTTTGTGTGGCCAACACCGCGCCCGGCCGCCTTCGTCTCACCCAGTGGCGCCGTACAAGCACCGCGCACCAGGGACTCAACGGAGGCTGAGTCGACCTAGGGGAGGCCCAGGACCGATTCTGACAATCGTCGGTTGCCGTGAGCGGGAATGGCACTCGGGTGGCCGCGTGTGGGGGAGACCACCACCACCACCTGCTCCACCACCACCATCATCATCATCCAGCACCACCACCATCATCATCATCCAGCACCACCACCACCACCTGCTCCACCACCACCATCATCATCATCCAGCACCACCACCATCATCATCATCCAGCATCACCACCATCATCATCATCCAGCACCACCACCTGCTCCACCACCACCATCATCATCATCCAGCACCACCACCATCATCATCATCCAGCACCACCACCATCATCATCATCCAGCACCACCACCACCACCTGCTCCACCACCACCACCACCACCATCATCATCCAGCACCACCATCATCATCCAGCACCACCATCATCATCCAGCACCACCACCACCACCACCACCTGCTCCACCACCACCACCACCATCATCATCATCCAGCACCACCACCATCATCCACCACCATCATCATCCAGCACCACCATCATCATCCAGCACCACCATCATCATCCAGCACCATCATCATCATCATCATCCAGCACCACCACCATCATCCACCACCATCATCATCATCCAGCACCACCATCATCATCCAGCACCATCATCATCATCATCCAGCACCACCACCATCATCCACCACCACCACCATCATCATCATCCAGCACCACCATCATCATCATCCAGCACCACCACCACCACCACCATCATCATCATCCAGCACCACCATCATCATCATCCAGCACCACCATCATCATCATCCACCACCACCATCATCATCATCCAGCACCACCATCATCATCATCATCCAGCACCACCATCATCATCCAGCACCACCATCATCATCCAGCACCACCATCATCATCATCATCCACCACCACCACCATCATCATCATCCAGCACCACCATCATCATCATCATCCAGCACCACCACCACCACCACCACCATCATCATCATCCAGCACCACCATCATCCACCACCACCACCACCATCATCCACCACCACCACCATCATCATCATCCAGCACCACCACCACCACCATCATCATCATCCAGCACCACCATCATCATCATCCACCACCACCACCATCATCATCATCCAGCACCACCATCATCATCATCATCCAGCACCACCACCACCACCATCATCATCATCCAGCACCACCATCATCCACCACCACCACCACCACCATCATCCACCACCACCACCATCATCATCATCCAGCACCACCACCACCATCATCATCATCCAGCACCACCACCACCACCACCATCATCATCCAGCACCACCACCACCATCATCATCATCATCCAGCACCACCACCACCACCATCATCATCATCCAGCACCACCACCACCACCATCATCATCATCATCCAGCACCACCACCACCACCACCATCATCATCATCCAGCACCACCATCATCATCATCCAGCACCACCACCACCATCATCATCATCCAGCAGTGGATTGGCGAAGGCACGGACGGTGGCTTGGCGTTTGATGGGTAGATCACTGCCCTGAGGGCGTTTGATGGGTAGATCACTGCCCTGAGGGCGTTTGATGGGTAAATCACTGCCCTGAGGGCGTTTGATGGGTAGATCACTGCCCTGAGGGCGTTTGATGGGTAGATCACTGCCCTGAGGGCGTTTGATGGGTAGATCACTGCCCTGAGGGCGTTTGATGGGTAGATCACTGCCCTGAGGCGTTTGAAGTTGACCCGAGCTCTGAGGGCGTGCGCTGTCTAATTTGCTCTGAGGGCATTCGACGCGTAATTCCCTGTGCCTCGAGGGCACGTATGTACACCATCTTGCCTTCAGGGCATTTAATGGGTATTTTATCGTCACCGTGCCATAAAGCTCCTCTATCTATGCATGCCCTGGGAACTGTCTTAGGGGCCGTCCATAAATGACGTCACGCACCTGGGGCGGGGGGGGTCAGACATTTGTGACGATGTGTGATGGGGGGGGTTTGAGAAATGTGACGTCACATCAAAATGCGCAACTTTAAATAAATATAGACAACACGTTCTACTTAATTAAATAGACTTTGTAATAAATGTTTTCTCCTACAACATCAGAGTGCAGCGCCTAATTAAATACGCACTACAATGACAACAGTTTAAAGCGATTTGAAGCATGTTTTATTTTTGGGGGGGGGGGGGGGCAGAGCTTTGTGACGTCATATTTGAGGGGGGGTTTGACTTTTTGTGACGTCGTGTGACGAAGGGGGGGGGGTCAAAATCGTCAAAAATCGTGTAACGTCATTTATGGACGGCCCCTTAGCTAATGCCTCACCATTCCTCACCATGCCCTCACGTACCCTCATATACCCTTACCATGCCCTCACGTACCCTTACCATGCCCTCACATACGCTTACCATACTCTCACCATGCCCTCACGTACCCTCATATACCCTTACCATGCCCTCACGTACCCTTACCACACCCCTCATGCGCTCTCACCGTTGCCCCCCCCCCCCCCCCCCGTGTTCTCACCAAGTGTGTGCCCAGGCGTGAGACGGGAGCTGGTGGGAGTCTGCTACGAGCCTGCCAGCGGAGGGCTCTGCCGTGGGTCCTGTCGGTGTGTCGCCTGAGCCGTGTCCACCCACGCTGAGACGTGTCCACCCACGCTGAGACGTGTCCACCCACGCTGAGACGTGTCCACCCACGCTGAGACGTGTCCACCCACGCTGCTGAGACGGGCGAGGGTGAGTGGGGGTCGTGTGGTCGTGAGGGCGATTGGGAGCGGTGGCGCAACGGTTAGCGCGCTGCGCTACGAACCCGGCGATCCAAATTCGATTCACGCTCACGGCCACCGACACCGATATCTGAATTTGACCTGGGCCTCCCCTAGGTCGACTCAGCCTCAAATGAGTTCCTGGTGTGATGTGTAGCCATCGTCACTGGGGAGACAAAGGTGGCGGGGCGTGGTGCTGGCCTCCCACCCCCTCGTGTGCCGTGCCGGCCTTCATAGGTGCTCGCTAACAGCACTTGCCCCAACAGTCTCTTATGGCTGTGCGGGGAATCTTAGTCTCAGCTCAGCTCTACAGAGCCCCTCTAAGAGGTGATTTTGGTCAACTCTTCCAGGGCTGGTCAGGCAACCTGGCAGAGGTGGGAGTACCCACACTTTACCCCACTGTGGTTTATCCCATAGTACTGCTGGAGGCAGGCTGACGATTGCTCAGGCAACCTCTGGATTGCAAGTCCAGTGTGCTTGCCAACTACACCCAGAGCCGTCCCTAGGGTACTGCGAATCAAGCGACTGCCCCGGGCCCTGTGCTTTGGGGGGGGGGCGCACTTCTATGTCACGGTATCAGTTGCAATACGGTTTTGTTTGAAGGCGTTGGGGGGCCAACATCGAGTGCTTTACCCCAGGCCCTGACTACAGCATTCAGCTATCTCAAGAACTTTGAGTGAAAGCACTCTATACATATGATTTATATTCGGTTATACAACCTTTCATCGATAAATCCACATATTAAGTTAATTTGCGGATATTTATGGGTTTTAAGACAAGCAATTTATTAGGAAGCAAGAAAACCCACCAGATTAATGAAAAATATTTTTCAAATCTGGAAGAAAATCATTTTTAAACAGCACAAGCATCCAGGAATATCTATAGTGACAGTATGTTGGAGAAAATCTCGTAGTTTGTATAACTTCTTATTAGTAATAGCAATTCTCATGGCCTGCGTCACCGTCCCTATGAGTATAACTTTTTTTAAAGTAGCGTTACAATCAGTGGAAGGAAGTGTAATATTGCTTATATTACATTCTTTGGTGATGCATCACTAAGTGCATTATATTAATTAATACTATTGACATGAGAATTCAGCCCAGGCCATCAGCACCAAGTGAATTATGCTAATTATAATCTTGTTGAAATGAGAATTGAACCAAGAAATGCATCACTAAGTGGATTATGTAAAAAGAAATGTCAATCGTGTAACATTGTTATGATTTAATTTATCAGGCCCCATAGTTTATGAGGTGTTGTCTCCCAGCTATATCCATGCTCCCTCTTGTGACTGTTATATACATTTTAACGCAGTGTTATTAACAAACATGTTGAATAATTCTGTATTAGATTCACCAGCAGATGATCATTTCAGTGTTGTCACAGTTAAATGCTATAATATTGTCATTGCAATGGTTAATTGATATTCTGTCTGTTATTGTGATCATCTCTGTAGCAAATTGCAATTGGGCAGCTGCTTGCATGATGTAAGGGACTTCCTTTATCAGGTTGGGAATGTTCAGAAATGCAAATGCACCATAGTGGTGAAGTATGGATGATAAACACCCTCAAGGTAGTTTGCACCTAAGTGGGTAGTGTAGTGGTTAGCGCGCTGCGCTACGAACCCGGCGTCTCGAGTTCGATTCCCGCTCACGGCTAACACCGATGATGATTATCTGAACCGGTCATAAACGCGGGGACTGGCTGTATCGCCAATTTTAAAAGCAGATATAAATTTAGCTCGATGGTTTTGTGCAGTCATTGGTGTGCGAAATGAAACCATAAATTCGCTGCATGTGAAAACCCAGTTTCATTGCAGGATGCTGAAACCCGGATTCGAGGCCAGCATCTGAGCAGTGCCAGCTCAGCACCGACCTCTGACCCGCCCGGCCACCCCGATGTTAAATATTTCTCGGAAGGCAGTGTTAACCACGCAGCTTCTCCCCGCTCCGCCCCCTCCCTCCTTGCGTGCGCAGCGCACGTCTCCCTCTCTCGCGCGCGCTGCCGGCGTTTACCGGCGTTTGCCGTCGCGATGAGCCAGCTACGCTACCGCAAGCCGCACAGGGAGCAGGGCAACGGGCGGCGGCACAACGATGACGTTCGGCACGGAGCGCCGCCGACCGGGATGGACAAACGAGGTGAGGACCGCTTCGTCGAGAACGAAACCCGGGAGAGGCTCGACGGAGAGACGAGAGGCGGCAGCGTGGCTCAAACCGTCGGGGCCGGCTGTGGCAAAGTGCCAACAGCCCCGTCCACTGCCCGTAATGTTTCCTTTTATGTCGCCGGACGTCGGGAGTACTTGTAACGCCCGGACAGGGTAAGTGTAGTCCTGACGTGGTTTCAAAACGGCGTCTGAGAAACGGTCGTTTTGAGACTGTCCTCGCGACTGCAGATGGCGAATTAAAAATTCCACCGCTCTGGGATTAGAGGCTCCTTTGTGAGGCTTTGTCACCATGGGGACTTTGAAGACAAAGTGAGTGTCAGCCCTCGCGCTATGCGCCGCCAGCCCAGGACTTTTGTCCGGAGGGGGCCGTCTCGTTGCGTGATGCGCTGCGAGCGTGAGGCCCTGTGAAATTTCCGCCCCCACTCTGGGCATGCGTACGTGTGTGTGTACGCGTGTGTGTATGTACGTGTGTATGTACGTGTGTGTGTGTACGTGTGTATGTACGTGTGTACGCGAGTGAGTGTGAGAGTGCTGTTGGCCACCCACCACCCCGTGTGCTGTCGGCCTTCATAGGTGCTCGCTTACAGCACTTGCCCCAACAATCTGTTAAATCTATACGGGGTATCTTTGTCTTTGTGTGTGGGAGTGATTGTATCGTATTTAGCACCAGTAACGATTATCTGAACCGGTCCTGGGCCTCCCCTCGGTCGACTCAGCCTCAGATCAATACCTGATGCGGTGTATTGCCATTGCGGATAGGCAGACACATGCGGCTGGGCGTGGTGCTGGCCACCCTCTCCCTCGTGTGCCATGCCGGCCTTCATAGGTGCTCGCTAACAGTTCGTGTACCTACAGTCTGTTAAGGTGAAACAGGGGATCCTTTATGGTGAATAATCCACTCTGATGCTAACCCGATGAGCCAAGTGTGAATCATGCTCGCAGCTAATATCGGTGATTCACTTTTGAACCATTCCTGGGCCTCCCCTAGGTCGACTCAAATGAGTGTCTGATATGGTATATAAATATTACCGCTGGGGAGACAAAGGCCCACTGGCTGTGGTGCTGGCCACCCACCCCACTTGTGCCGGACTTAATAGGTGCTCGCTAACAGTACTTGACCCAATGGTCTGTTAAGGCTATGCGGGGGATCTTTGTCGCGTCTCCCCACCCAGATGGGGCGGTGGTGTCGAAAAAGCGGACGCTGGGGCTCGTCCTCGGCTGCCTGGTGGGAGTCGCTTCAGGGCTGTGCCATGCCAAGTACCTGGGCACGCTGCACGAGAATGAGCTCTGGTTCTCCAACATTCAGGTTGGTGCACTCACAGTTACTCACCCTGCTTGATTCCATGACTGCTGGGAACCCAGTCTAGGAATGGTGCAGTTCAGGCACAAGGTCAGCTCTAGGATCCGGGTTCGCGTCCCCACGTTCCATAAGCTACGAGGCTACGTTGGCTCACCTCCCCCCAAAATCGCACCTCCAGTTAGCACGGTTAGCTACGTACGGCGGGAAAGTAGTTCGACATACGTACATACAAATGGTTGTGGTGTCACAGTGCGAGAGTCTCACTGCGGCATTGAAGCCACGAGCTCGCGACGCGTAGCCCCTTTTGAAAGTAAGCCATGTGGCGTGTGGTATAAGAGTGCCACCCGGCCTGGTGAGAGTTCGCTTGGCCTGGTGAGGCTGCCGTGTGATGTGAGGCCCTGAGCACTCTCCAGCTTTGTGAACGTGACATGAGCATGCGGCATCGGTGAGAGGTCACACCCAGTTAGGGTTGCTCTCGGACTCAGCCCAGTGCCAGCAGCAGACCAGTACGAGTTCTCACTGACCATGCCATCTCAGATCATCTCCTGAGAACCCCTCTCTTCTACGTTGGCCATACGTTTTTGAAAGATGTGGGTGGGGAGTCCCCACATTTTACCCCACTGGCCATGCAAATGGTACGGCACCCTTGCACAAGCTGCGCCGCACGATGTCCTGGGGCTCACAGAGGTTTCCCTGCAGGATGTGGAGCGTGAAATCTCGTTCAGGACAGAATGCGGCCTCTACTACTCCTACTACAAGCAGCTGCTGCAGGCGCCCTCGTTCCTGCAAGGTGAGATGGTGGCCTGGCGAGCGATGTGGCCAAAACCACCCCCGGTGAGCTCGTCCACATTGCAGAAGCTAAGCGGGTGGAGCCGAGTTGGAAGCAGGATGAATGAACACTCCTGCAAGGTGGTCAGGAACTGGCAGTGCTGAGTATATGTACATTAGCTGTGTCTATTTCAAAACATAATCTGTCCCTCTATCTCTCTCTGTGGGTCAGTCTGGCTGTCTTGTCTGCATATTTATTGGCCCATCTGTATGTATAGCTCAACGAAGTGACTTGTCATGTGGAAATGTATAGCAGCCAAATACTCTAAACTCATGTTGTTGATTCTAAATGCGGAGAAAAATCCACGTGACCACAAGGAGTCCATGCAAACTCCAAATATACAGCAGGCGTCAGGGTTGGGGTCGAACCCACAACCTCCAGGCGAGCGAGTTAACATCCCGTGACCGTGGCACCCCAGACGTGAAATGCGTGCGTGGTTTCACTTGTAAGCGGTGACAGCCTCTGCTTCCCCTCCATCAGCTTTAGCGTCACTCTCCAAGGCAGCTGCCTTATTCCATCCAATGATTGGGGAATGTTTTTATTTAAGCGCTCGGCATGAGATTTCGAGAAACGTTGAACTTCAGGCTGAGCCTGCCTTATGAGTGAAACCAAGGGACTGTGAAACCATGATCGGGATCAAAGCCATGACATCCGGCATACCAGGCGAGGTAGTTAACATCTTCCACCATGGCACCCAATCGTGTGCGGTGGGATGATCATGCGCCGTGGCCGTGGCTGCTGCTGCTGCTGCTGCTGTTGTTGCCAGGCATTCGTGAGCTGGTCTACGACAACCGCACTGAGTCGCTACGGACCATCAATCTCCTGCAGCGCATGAACATCTACCAGGAGGTCATCATGGGCCTCCTGTACTGCACCCTTCCCCTCCAGGTAAAGCCTCGGACCAAGTCAACAAAATCAGCTCGTCCGATCTCACAAGCTAAGCGGCGGTTTAGGCTGCTGTTGTGGGCAGCAGATGGCAGTTGAGCGAAAAATCCATTGTTGTAATGTACATCTATGCTCACCAACGCATACTGGCCAGCATGGTGAAGTATGGTTAAATAACCCCAAGGTGTGGGGAGGCCCTCGTCCGGCGATGATGTTCGAATGTTGCACTAAGCTAATGGAGTGAACAAAATTGTACCAACTGCAGCAGTAAGAGAATGAGGACGGATACAAGCGAGACGATGAAACAGAACGAGATCAGTTTCGATTCTTGCATAAGATTTTGACCCCGAACCGCGACAAATCATCAAATCGCCGGGCGTGGGCTACATCGTAACGGTGTGTACTCACACGTAACCTACAAACGCCAGACTCGTGCGTCCGTTCTCACACGCGCTCTTACAAATCAAATACCCAAACAAAATGGACGCTCCCTTGAACGACCTGGCTTACCGGCTTGCTTCAGTTGATTCCAGCTCGCTATTGGCTGTTCACCGGTGTGGTGATGAGTTTATTGGACTCTTCTTGTGTACAAAGACAAAGGAAAAGATACCCCGTGCAGCCTTAACTGACTATTGGGGCAAGTGCTATTAGCGAGCACCTATGAAAGCCGGCATGGCACACGAGGGGGTGGATGGTCAGCACCACGCCCAGCCACACTTGTCCCCCAAGTGGCGATGTTTACACACCGCACCAAGTACTTATTTGAGACTGAGTCGACCTATTTATGTTGAACATCTTTCCCCCTGTACATAGCCAACCGTGCTAATCGGAGGTGCAGGGAAAGGACAACAAACTAAACACTAAAGCAGTTCTAAAGAAATGAGTCTTCAATCTATAATATCGTCGGAAGGAAGAGTGCTTCAGAGGGCCACAGAAACGCATTTGAAAGCGCGCGATGCAGTGACCGTCTTTGTTTGATGGTGAGCCAAAAGCCGCTGCTGTGAGGATGACGAGACCAAGACAAAGCCACACACACCTAACGCGTGCGTCCATCTACACACGCGTTCGTACAGTCACCATTGCCACGACCTTACCGGTCCGTCCTTGAGCTCTACTCTGTTGTGCCGCTACCGCCCCCCCCCCCCCCCTGCAGGGTTGGCTTGAGCCCGTCTACTTCTACATCCACGCGGTGTTCCAGCTGCAAGGCCTCTACGTGGTGGCGCTGCACGTCACCGCCTGGTTGCTCAGCGGCACGTGGTTGGCGGGCCTTTTGGCCGCCACGTGGTTCACCGTCAACAGGTGAGGGAACGATTCCCCTCCGGCGTGCGTCCAGGCCGTGCCAGCCGAATGTTGTTTGTCTTCACCAAGAAGGAGCTTCTCAGGAGCGTGGAGTGAAACTTCGTGGTACAAACCCTGGAAACACCGTTGGGAGAGCGATTGCAGCGCGACCGTGAAAAACCCCCGCGGTCGATGAGAATTCTTGTAAATGGGCCGGCTACGTGAGTGGCCGAGGTGGAGGCTCAGAGGGTGAAGCACTGAGCCAGTGACGCCGGGAGCCTGAGTGTGAATCCAGCCGTCCGCCTGTGAGTATCCGCTTGAATCACAGGCAGCCGCGACACTCGAGCAGACTCACACCCAGGGTCGCAGTGGCTGCCGGCTCAGTGTTCTGACCCCTGTTTCCATCCACCTTTGACTGGCCTTTTACACTTAATGCCATATACTTTAACTGTTAACCATTTTTTTATTTTCCCAGGTAAGACCCACTGAGCAATGTCGCTCTTTTTCAGAAGCGACCTGGCTACAAATGATAGCTCAACGAAGTGGCTTATCACGTGGAAATGTATAGCTTCAGCCAAATACTCTAAAAGCATGTTTCTAAATGTGGAGTGAAAAACCGGGGGACCCGGAGAAAAATCAACGCGGCCACGGAGAGAGGCATACAAACTGCACACGTACAGGTGTCAGGGTCAGGATCGGACCCACGACCTCCTGTATACCAGGCGAGGTAGTTGACAACTCGCCACCGTGGTACCTTAACTCGCCACTGTGAGTTGCTAAGGTGGCTTTTATTGTATCAGATCACCGAGTCAGTAATACTGAGAGCCTGGTTTCAATCCCAGGTTTCAGCCACCGATGAGTAAAACAGCTTCTCAAGTGTAGTGAGTTGATGGTCCCAGCAAAGTCACCAATGACCGCACACATTTAAGTTTTGTCCTGAACTTAATTTGGCTAAAACGCAACCTTTGGGAACAAAAAGTATTGTGGTTTTTTGGTTCGGACACTTGGTCGTTTTATGCCAAAATTCTTGCCATGAACCCTCGACTACCCAACATGATTTTCACGTTTACGAAGATATTAGTGATACATGCCAATACTTTGATTACATTCTAATCAATAAAGCTCCTCACCGGTGATCAATGTGATCAATACATTAGCCACACGTGTGAACGATAGCTTTGACAGTGTGACAACCTTGTCGCGTGGCGGAGGGGTTAATGACGATAATTTTTGCATAAATCTTAAGACCATGCGTCCTAACCAAAAAACAAACGTGGATCAACATTATACAGCGGTGAGAAATTATGAAGCCGTGGCACTAAAGCTGCGTGGCGGGGCGGACGGTGGTGGTGGCTCGTCTCCCACAGGCTGGACACGACCAGGGCGGAGTTCACCATCTCCCTGCGCGAGAACTGGGCCCTGCCCTTCCTCGCCTGCCAGGTGGCCGCCGTCACCTGGTATCTGCGGCCCAACCTCAGGCCCCGGCAGGAGGTAAAGTGCGGCCACCGCACCACCCTGAGCAGACGGTGGGCCTGTGGCGACATGCACCCTCGTGGGGAATGTTGACGTCCTGCAACGAGATTGTTGGACACTATGATTGGAAGGGAACTTTCGGAATAGCATTTTAATAAGCGCGTGTGTAATGGTTTACATTTAATTGGTCGTTCTTGTGAGATCATTATTCACTGTGCTATGCACCTGATGACCATAGTTTAATTCCCACTCACAGCCAATGAGTACTTTGTGCGGTAACATCAGCACTGGGGAGACAAATGTGGTCAGGCATGGTGCTGGCCTCCCACCACTTCGTGTGCTGCGCCGACTTTAAGAGTTGCTCGCTAAAAGCACTTTTCCCAACAGTCTGTTAAAGGTTACACGGCAGATGTTTGTCTTTGTGCGCGTGTGTGGTTAGCGCGCTTTGCTACGAACCCGGCGACCGGAGATTGATTCCCGCTCATGGGCACCAACACCGGTGATGATTATCTGAAACGGTCCTGGGCCTCCCCTAGGTCGACTCGGCCTTAAATTGATACCTGGAGTAGTGCGTGCATACGTGCATATGTGTGTACGCACTTGTGTGTGGGCGTGGTGCTTGCCACCCACCCCCTCGTGTACCGTGCTGTCCTTCATAGGTGCTCGCTCTTGGCTTACCATCGAACCGTGGTCACTGCATCGCGTGCTTTCAGATCAGCTTTTGCGGCCATCTGGAATGCTCTTCCTTCTGATATTAAGAAGCCACTGGAGTTATGCACTTTTAAATCTCAATTGAAAACTCGTTTTGTTAGAACTGCTTTTTGTGTTTAGTTTGTTGTCCTTCCCCCCGCAGCTCCGATTAATTAGCACGTTGGGCTACGTACGGTGCCAAAGAACTTCAACACACATACAAAGACAAAGATCGCCTGTATAGCCTTAATAAACTGTTGGGGCAAGTGCCGTTAGCGAGCACGTATGAAGGCCGGCAGGTGGGTGGCCAGCACCACGGCCACCTGCCTTTGTCACCCCAGTAGCGATGTCTACGCACTTGTTCTACATACATATATACATGCTAACAGCACTTGCCCCAACAGTCTATTGAGGGGGATCTTTGTTTTTGTCTTTGTGTGCCCAGAGGCCGGTGCTCGCTGCAGTGTGGCTCAGCACCTTCGTGTTTAGCCTGGCGTGGCAGTTCAACCAGTTCGTGCTGCTCATACAGGCGCTGGCGCTCTACGGCCTACGCTGCCTGCAGCTCGCGCCCGCACGCAAGGCACGTGAAACCGCATCATCATCATCACCATCATCATCACCATCATCACCGTTATCGTCAGCATCGTCACCATCGTCATCATCATCATGGATGGCCATCGAACAATGGTGGCCAATGCATCGCGCACTTTCGGATGCGCTTCTGCGGCCGTCTGGAACACTCTTCCTTCCGATGTTATGAAGCCACTGGAGCTAAGCACTTTCAAATCATCTACTGTCCTCCCCTCACACCTAAGATTAGCACGATTGGCTATGTACAGTGCGAAAGAAGTTCAACGTACATACGTTTATCTTCACCATTATCGTCATCATCGTCACCATCGTCACCATCGTCATCATCATGGACATCGTCTTCATCACCATTTTCAGCATCACCGTCATCTTCGTCATCATCACCATTATCGTTATCGTCATTATCGTCACCATCGTCATCATAATGGACATCATCATTGCCATCATAGTTATCCTCATCATAATCGTCATTACCATCATCATCACCATGGTCATCATGGTCATCGTCATAATCGTTATCACCTTCATCATCATCATCATTGTCACGTCATTAATTATCACCTCCATAACCGATCCTAGCGGTCGAGTTTGCTTTGTTCTTGCTGTATTGTTTAAATAAAAAGGAAGAAGAATCATGCATATGCATGGATTCTGTGACGTTTTGCAACATCATCTTCAGCTACGGGATATGGGGGAGTGAAACTCTGGGATGTGGGAAGTGAAACTCGCTGATCGATACGAGCAGTGAGATGTCTGTCCCTTCATAGGTGATCGCTAACAGCATTTGCTCTAAAAGTCTGTTAAGGCTGTGCGGCGGGGGGTATTTGTCTTTGTGTCTAGGGAGGGGGAGTGCAGTGGTTAGCGCGCTATCTTATGAACCCAGCGACCCGCGCTCACGACCAACACCAGTGATGATTATCTGAACCGGTCCTGGGCCTCCTCCCCTAGGTCGACTCAGCCTAAAATTGAGTACCTGGTGCGGTGTGTAAACATCGCCACTGGGGAGACAAAGGCGGCCGGGTGTGGTGCCAGCTACCGACCCCCTCGTGCCGTTCCGGCCTTCGCTGGTGCTGCTCACTAACAGCACTTACCCGAAAAGTCTGTTAAGGCTATGTGGGGATTTTTGCATTTGTGTGTAAGTGTGTGGGGTGTGTGTTTACGAATTTATCGTGGGGAGCAGAGGTGGGGCGGTTAGTGGACTGTGCTACAATTGCAGCATCCTGCGTGCCATTGATCATCTACCCCAGGAAGGCCTCGCTCCCCGAGTCTCAAGCCTCGTTGTCAGGAGGGTGCTGCGGCATCGGGGGATGATCTTCGTCTTTGTCCGTGCGCCGGGGTACAGGTGGACTGGGTGCTTGCGGGCCAGACGATGTCCATGCTGCTCGTGTGCCTGCTACAGTTCCTCAATCCCATGATCCTTGGTTCACTCACGCTCAGCTTCCTGCTGGCCACCTTCCTGGCGAGGCGACTGCAGGTAACGAACAGTCGGCTGACCATAACTTCCGTTGTATCCAAGTGCGGTTTCCCAGCTTTGGCTGTGTATGTACGTATGCAAAGTTATTTCGCACCGTACGTAGGCAACTGTGGTTCTCAGCGGTGCGGGAGAAGGACAACAAAGAAAACACAACAAGCAGTTCTAAAGAAAATAAATGTTTATCTCGGTGATTTTAAAGTGCATAGCTCCAGTGGCTTCCTAATATCAGAAGAAAGAGCATTGTGTTTTTTTTAAAAGCACCACGTTCAAGCTCACCGAGGTTAGAATACTATTTATTATTTGAACTCACTGGGGTCAGAATACTCTTTATTTTTTGAACCTTGGGGTACACATTTTGTGTATGTACGTTGAACCGTGCTAATGCAACCGTGCTAATCGGAGGTGCCAACCGTGCTTATTGGAGATGCCAACCGTGATAATCTGAGCAAAATGACTCCCCCCCCACCCAGCCCCCCTGGGGTCAGAACACTATAATGGGTGAGTGCGTCTTGCGACCTTGTTCACACTGGCTTGTGTCTATA
This sequence comes from Lampetra planeri, assembly GCF_965212315.1. NCBI lineage: Eukaryota > Metazoa > Chordata > Hyperoartia > Petromyzontiformes > Petromyzontidae > Lampetra > Lampetra planeri. The sequence goes on from NC_136169.1 coordinate 4,746,481, forward strand.
TGTAGGTACAAGACTAAGTGGCTAACTCCCAACATGATAACAACTATCAGCTTAACTGGCTGGGGGGGCTGTTAACTAGCACAGCCAGCGGTGTTCAAATAATACTGCAGGGGTCAAAATACTCTCGAGGGATCGAACGCGGCGGCCGTCTTGATTGATGCTGCAGGTCTATTATGCGTGGAATGTGGAATACGCGTCGCCTGCTTCACATTGGATGTTAAAGACCCCGTGATGTCATTCACAAGAGTAGTCCATTGTGTGTTGGCACCGTGGTACAAATTTTGCCGAGTTTGAAAAATGACACCACAGCTTATCAATTTGTAATCTACGTAACAATCATCACCCCCAACTTCGAAAACTTGGCAGGAACCCTCCTGCAAAAAGTCATGAGTCTCAAGTGAGACTTTCCCCGTGTACACGAGTGAAATAAATAAATAACTTTTACTGCCAATTTGCAGCCGGACCTGGAAATGGGCGGGTTCTGGCGACGGATCTCCGGCCTCGCCCTTCACCTGCTCATCGTCACCTCTCTCACCTTGGCCATCAACTTTGGTGCCAAGGTACGACGGGCACGGTCCGGTTAGCGATTCTGTGGTCCTCTGGAATCTGAATACAAATGCATGCCGAGGCGCCGTACAGAAACTGCGTGACGTGCCCGCCATCTTCTTCTGCTTATACTTCCGTACGGCTGCTAACGTAGACGCAGAACGACAATTTCACATTCATGTGGTCCAGCCAGATATCTGCTTCGAGAGTAGGGGAGTCTTTCGCCACGATGTCTCCTTTGTTTTTGTGGATCGGGCATTGCGTCGCTAGACGTTGCACGGTCTGTCCTGGATGACCACAGTAGCACATTACTCCAGGATAATTTATCATTTTCCATTTGTGCATCAGGTATCCGCATCTACTGCCATGGTTTGTGTGGTGGATGCGGTTTAGGGTGTACCATGAACATACATGCGCACCATGGAGACAGTAATGTATACACTAGAGAAGATGCAGTTGGTTATAGGCAGAAAAGAAGAGGAAGTTCTTGAGTCTGGACTTTAACAGGGGCAGCGAGTAGCCGGCACGGATGGCTGGGGAAGGGCGTTCCACATTGGAGAAGTTTATTTTCCAAGTAAAGTCCAATGAATTGTACAACTCCTCTTCAAGAAGCAAACTTCCCATCGAGTGGAGATTCCACAAAAAACTACTTGTTGCTCACACGTAGGAATGGATATTTGTGAATACTGTCCGAACCAATGTAGTGTCACCCAACCCTGATGGCAGGACTCTTGAGAGATGGCGACCGCTACGAGCGGTGATTAAGACAAACTACAAAGTGACAGCCAACGGACAGAATACGACTGACAGCCAGAGCGATGACATCAAGTCATGTGCAGGAGCTAGATAAAGTTTAAAGATGTATTTCGTTTAATTAGTCGATTACTCAATAGAACAGGATATTGTCTATTTTGCAAGAGCGACCTAGGTCACCGAGAGGGATTATTGAATCACGAGATCATGAGAGATGGTGACGACTTTGTGTAGGCCTTCATCTAGCAGTGGATGTTTTTTATATATATATACTAGGTTAAGACCCACTGAATTATATAACTCTTCTTCAGAAGTGACCTGGCTATCAGCATGTGGACATTGATACAGCCACATACTTTAATCGCAAGTTGATTTTAAGTATGGAGGGAAAAACGGGAGGACCCAGAGAAAAATCCATGCAACCACGGGGAGAACATACAAATACCACATGTACAGGCGTCAAGGTCGGGATAGAACCCACGACCTCCTGTGCACCAGGCGAGGTAGTTCACATCTCACCACCGCGTGTGCCCGGCCCACAGGTGCTGCTGCAGCTGCAGTCAGACGAGCACATCTTCAAGTTCCTCAAGGCCAAGTTCGGTCTGGGTAACACCAGGTAACGCAGAGTGCACTTTGCATATTCCTGAGATAGGCACACAGAGGTAGCCGTGGCATGCAACTTTGCCTGTGTGTGCGTGCCGTAGTGCAGTGGTTCGTGCACTGCACTACGAACCCGGCGACCCGAGTTGGATCTCGCTCGTGGCCAACACCAGTGACGATTATATGAACCGATTCTGGGCCTCCCCTAGGTCGACTCAGCTTCAAATGAGTACCTGGTTCGGCGTGTAAACATCGCCACTACAGTTTGTTAAGGCTGTACGGGGGATCTCGGTTACTAAAGCAACCTTCGTCGGTCGCCATAACCTCTTGCCAAAAAGCCTTCAACACTTTACGTAGCCTCAAAGCGCATCGATCTTGGCACAAGCACTGTGATGAGCACCTCCGATTAGCACGGTTGGCTACGCACGTACATTGCAAAATAAGTTCACCATACATACGTACTGCCACTTAGTGGCAAATGACGTTGATAGCGACACCACCACCTCACGTGCCGTGCCACCCTTAATAGACGCTCACGAACAGCACTTGCTACAACAGTCCGTCAAAGCTGAGCGCGGGGGATCTTTGTGCGTGCCCACAGGGACTTCGATGCGAAGCTTTACCTGTGCGAGGAGGCGTTTGGCTGGCTCCCGCTCGACACGTTCGTGCGCCTGTCCCGCACCGCCGTGTTCCCCGTCTACGCGCTGGCACTCGCCGTCTGCACGATTGGCGCCGGCGCCGCCGTCTTCAGAAAGCTCAGGTGCCCGTGACGGTCACGACAGTCGCTCTCGGGCGCGGGTAGGGTTCACGTGGCTGGGGCTGTTCTTCCCCCCCTTGCATTTTTATATCTAGATTGCGCGTGTGCCTGGTCAGTGCGCTGCCCTACGAACATAGCGACCCACGTTCGATTCGCGTTCATGGCCACCAACACCGGTGGCGATTATCTCAACCGGTCCTGGGCCTCCTCTAGGTCAACTCAGCATCAAATGAGTACCTGGTGCAGTGTGTAAACTTAGCCACTTGGACGTGGTGCTGGCCACCCACCCCCTCTTGTACCGTGCTGGCCTTCATAGGTGCTCGCTTTTGGCTAATCGAACAGCCGTGTAGATGCTCGACGGCGTGGGTGCGCTAATTGTCCACCGCAGTTGCCGCTGGAGGACGGCAGTCAGCGCTGTGTCACTGCACATGCAGTGAACCCCCCTCTCTGTCCGCAAGGGTTACGTTCTTGAAAACGCTCGCGAATGCAGGAACCTCATTCCATTGGGAAAAAGTAGGTTACGTATCTGGTAGGAGTGAACATGGGGGGAAATTATGAATGTTTAATAACAATGATAACATTAAACAATTAAATAATTGTGAAGAACAATGTTCCTTTGAATTACCTTTGATGACGATGGAGGTGGTGGTGATGTTGATGAATTCAGGAGGATGACTCCTCGGGAGAAGCGTGCGATTGATAACAATACACAGTTATCATTTTAGCGCAACGCTCTCCCTGATTGCATTCGCCTTCTTTTTAATGGACTTTAAGGTCGACTCGTTTATATCGAAGCGTATAAGCGAGTGGACTGTCAGTGAAAATGCACATTTGCGAGTGCAGAGCGGGATAATCACAAGACTTGAGGACGAAGCGGGCAGCCGATGGGGACGTGCCCAATTTTCGCGGGCAGTTTCCGATGCAGTAACATTCTGCACCTCCCCGGCCTCGGTGGTCTGTAGGCACGCAGACGGGTCGCGGATGCCGGGGTGCGGCCGGTCGTGAACAGGGAATGAGTTTCCATTTTAGTAACTCATTATTACGCGAAACTCACGAATCGAGAAGTCGCGCATAGCGGGGGTTCACCGTCCGCACGGTTCGTCTGAATCCTGGCGTGGTGCTGCGCGCAGAGGGCCTGGCGGCGGCGAGGTGCGCACGGCGCTGGGCGCGAGGGACGTGTTCCTCCGCCCCGACCTCCTCTACAACCTGGCGCACACGCTGCTCTTCTTCCTGCTGGCGCTCTCCACCATGCGGTCCGACGGCGAAGGGAGACGACGGGACACGGGCGTGCGCGCGCGAGCCGCGTTTATTCGAGCGAGAGTGATGCCGTACCACCGTTGCTTCGTGGAAAAGCAGCCGTAGCCGTTTCGAGCACGGCTCCATCCCGCTGCCACCGACTATCTGGGTTGGCCGGGCAAAAGCATGAACTGGGCGGTGACAGTTGTGTGTACGCACGTAGAACTTCTTTCGTGCTGTACGTAACCAACCGTGCTAATCGGAGGTGCGGAGGAAGGACAACAAATATATCGGATGCATTCTTTCACAATGATCAGAATTAGCCATGACCAGGGGTTGGCAACCAACGAAACATGAACTCGATATTTCAAGGGCCGCAATGCACGTCGGTAACGTCACGAAGCATTCCCTTAATGAGCCGCATGTGGCTCTGGAGCCGCAGGTTGTCAGCCCCTGGCCATGACCAATCCACTGCTGGATGAAGGCACCCCCCCCCCCCCCCCACCACTGAGCCATCGTCATCTCTCGCGGTCCTGCGACGGCGCCTGCCGTGTTCTAACGAGGCGGACGCTGTGCCCGCCGCAGGATGAAGTACCTCTGGACGTCGCACATGTGCGTCTTTGCGGCGTTCGCCGTGAGCGACGGTGGACTTTGGGCGGCGACTGCGCAGGCACTGGGCAAAGCGCCCGAGAAGGTGCCCAGTTCTAACAACAACAACAACACACCCGACATTCGCCACAAAGTGCTGGTGACCTCACGGCGCCTGTGCCAGGCCACGTTTACTTCGAGGCCTCGTGAAGTGTCGAAGGCTCGCTGACAGGTCACGGGACAAACCCAGGTGACATGGGTTGACTGAGATGACTGGCAGATGCACCAGCTGTGCCCCCTACTGTGCCAACTTGCTGCGCCGCCCAGTTCTTACACACACACGTGTACAAAGACAAAGATCTCCCATGTAGCCTACACAAGTTTCTGAGGCAAGTGCTGTTAACGAGCACCTATGAAGGCTGGTATGGCATGCAAGGCGGTTGGTGTGGATAACACCGTGCCTGGCTTCCTTTGTCTCACCAGTGCTGATGTTTACACAACGCACAAGACGTATGTACGTTGAACTTCTTTCGCACCGTACGTAGCCAACCGCGCTAATCAGAGGTGAGGGTATGGTGTCTAACCGTCGACTCTTCTGTGTCCCGGAGCAGCTGAGCAAAGCTCGATACGTGGTGCCCGCCCTGCTGCTGCTCTACACAGTTGTGCAGGTGGGTTCATCCGCGCAGCAGTGGCGACTTTTTGATAACCGTCGAACAAAGATCGTTACCGCATTGAGACGCGCTTCTGTGGTCGTCTGGAATGCTCTCCCTTCCGATATTAGGAAGCCACTGGAGCGATGTACTTTAATAATAATACTTTCATTTTATATCGCATCGTTCATGCCAACAGCATCCCACAATGCTGTACATCTTTTATATCTGAATTGAAAACTCATTCCTTCAGAACTTATTTTTGTGTTTAGTTTGTTGTCCTTCCCCCGCACCTCCGATGAGCACGGTTGGTTACGTACGGTGCGGAAGAAGTCCAACATACGTACGTAGATGATCAATCCGCTGAAATTCCAACAATGAGCTCTGTAGGACCGGTGACATCGCGGGCAGTGTGTTTATTGTTGGAACGTAAATTGTTTCTGTATATAAAATAAGTCAATGAAAGCCACACGAACGAGCTGAGCCGGGCGTAGCCGACTTGTGATCTGGCGCTCTTGAAGGCGTAAGGGTTGGTGGATCGCATTTGGATTAAAAATAGTTTAGTTTTATTCGTATATTTTTTTGTTATTTGTTCACCTTTCCTACACTTAGCACTCCTATCGTGTTTTTGTGTTTGTTATAACATTCTGACCCCGTGCCCCTACTGTACATCTGTAAAAAAATCAGCTTCATAGCTCATCGCATTCATCCTGTGCACATACATCTGAGTCAGAATACGTACAAGGATGGGGCTTCGTTTGTAGGCGACTCGAATCGTCGATTCTCATGGGCGAATCTTTCCCTCCCACCACCCCCCGCCGCCCGACTGTGCGAGAGCAGGCGGCGCCCCGGGTAAGGACGGAGATGGGGGAGCTGCGGGAGTTTTACGACCCCGACACCGTGGACCTCATGAACTGGATCAAGTGAGTGGGAAGCTGGGAAGCTTTGTTATGTTGACACCCTTGACATCGTCGCTGAGATATTTCATCGACATGGATTGTCGAAGTCAAAACGTTTAATAATTAACTGATGAATGCCACACGATCATCGGAATGGTGACATTACTGGTTCAGAGCTGCGTGACCCCATCGATTTAGTCGTATCTTTTACTTAACTAGGATACGACATCAACCGATTAAAACACATCAAACAACATCACGTCTCTTGCCAGGGCGAGCTGGCTTTCATCAAGAACAATAAACGAGCGAATGATTCATGATCTTTCTCTCCACGCGCATGCATGTGTGCGGGGAGCGGTGGCGCAGTGGTTAGCACGCTGCGCTATGAACCCGGCGGCGACCTGAGCTCGCGTTCCCGGCCACGGCTAACGTCGGTGGCGAGTTCGGTTCCAGTTCACGACCAAAAACACGGATGAATATCTGAACCGGTCTTGGGCTTTCCCTAGGTCAACTCAGCATTAAATGAGTAACCGGTGCGGTATGTAAACAGCAGCACTTTGCTTAACAACCGTGTTGAAGGCTATGCGGGTACTCTTTGTCTGTGGTGGTGCGTGTGGGCACCAGGCAGGCCACACCCCCGGACGCGGTGTTTGCGGGCACCATGCAGCTGATGGCCGGCGTGAAGCTGTGCACGGGGCGGGTGCTCACCAACCACCCGCACTACGAGGACAAGACGCTGCGGGAGAGGACACGGCAGGTGCGCCAAGACCTCCTCTCGCCTCCTCTCACCGCCCCCCTCCCACGTCCTGCCACGTACCGCAACGTGGGATGGAGCGGATTACATGGGCTCTTGTGCGGCCGTGAGATGGGGCGATTACATCCAGGAGTCGTAGGAGGATCGTCGGAGATGGGCGGAAGCATTGGGAGGCCTTTATCCAGCGGTGGAGAGACGGTGGCTCTCGTGCGCTATCGCCAGTGACCCCCCCACCATGCACCTGCCCCCACTGGTGGGCGGCAGTCAGAGTCATCGCCTTGCTTCGTGATTTGTGTCCGTTCGGCCATCGTTTAGAGTCATTGGGCTGCTCTAAATTTCCACGTGATGATAATCCGCTTTGTTGAGCTGTCATCTTTGACCAAGTAGATTGTAAAACAGAGAGATATAGCTCAGTGGGCCTTACATGGTAACATAAAAAATTGTTTAGTCGTTTAGTTTAGACAAACTATTTGGAAAATAATATTTGCGCAACTACTTCTCTTCACGAAATGAACCCTGACATGCTCATTGAACTACAGGGAGGGGCGGTGGGAATGTGTAACGATTGACAAATCAGAAGCTGGTGGGGTGGAGCCAGTTTTTACCAGTGAGCAGAACGGGAGAATACAGATTTACTCACTCGCACCCACCGGCTCGCCGACTCGTCCTGCTTGAGCCCAACAGCAATCCGGTTTACCGTCAAGCGTGTGCCCAGGTGTGTGACGAAGTGTCGCTTAAACATTTTACTTAAAACTATGACGGTTTATATGTCTTGGTTTGTACCGGAAATGGCTTGCTGCTGGACATAAAACTTTACATTAAAACTAAGAGGCAAACAACCGTACACAAATGGATACACAACAGAAAATATATTCTCAGACAAGCCCTAAAAACCTCGACTGATGGAGCATCCCTAATGCTCTGGGGCAAGGCCTTCCACAAACGAGGCGCCTGACTCCAGAACGCTCCGTCACCCATTGAAGTCCACTCTCTGCTCCGCTATTTCGCCTCCTCGACGCCCACGGGAAAGGAGTTTCGCGACATGTGCCATCACCGCCCCCGCCCCCAGCGTATCGACCGACGGCCGTTGTCGTCCTGCGTGTGCGACCGAGGTCCAGGTGTACCAGGTGTACGCGCGCAGGTCTCCCGCGGAGGTGCACGCGGTGCTGCTCTCGCTGGGCGCCCACTACGTCGTGCTGGAGGACAGCGTCTGCTACGAGCGGCGGCACGGCCGCGGCTGCCGCTTGCGCGACCTGCTGGACGTCGCCAACGGCCAGGTGAGCAAGCGCCAGCCGCCCGCTCGCGCCGCTGCTGCTATGTCAGTGCCGCCCCGGTGCCGCCCCGGTGCCGCCCCGGTGCCGCCCCGGTGCCGCCCCGGTGCCGCCCCGGTGCCACGCCGGTGCCGCCCCGGTGCCGTGCCGGTACTGTGCCGGTGCCGTGCCCGCGTCACACCTGTGCCACATCCATGCCACACTGGTTCTACGCCGGTGCCACACTGGTGCCACAACCGGTGCCACCCTCCCGTCCTGCGTACCCACACACACAGAGGCAAACGTCCCCCCTATAATCTTAACAGATTTTGGGGCCAGTGCTGTTAGCGAGCACCTATGAAGGCCAACATGCCACACGAGTGGGTGGGTGACCAACACCATGCCTGCGCCGGCTTTGCCTTTTCAGTGGCGATGTTTTCACAGTGCATCAGGTACTCACTTGAGGCAGAGTCGACCTAGGGGTGGCCCAGAACTGGTTTAGATAATTGTCACCAGTGTTGACCGTGAGCTAACCACTCCACTACCGCTCACCCTCACGCACGTGTACGAGCACACACACACTAACAGGTACGCACTAACATCCAGACGCATACACTAACACTGATCTGCATGCACTCACTCGCCTCGTGTCTCGGCTAAAGCACGGATTTGACCCCAAGGTCTCAGCTACTTCTACACTGCATCATTAAAAATTGTATCAAACTAAATGTCAAAAACAGTTATTTTGATTCCACTTGTTTCCCCGAGAGCCCCTCCCTGAACGTCATGACTGGTTTTTCAAGAGGGTCCTGCCGAATTTTCACAGTCGTGGGTGATGATTGCTGTGTATAATCCCAATTGAGTAATTAGTGAGTAATTGTTTTAAGTTCAACATATTTCTCTAAGTCTCATGCTGAGCAGTTACAAAAAACATTTCCTATCATTGGATTAAGTAAGATTAGCACGGTTGGCTACGTACGGTGCAAAAGAAGTTCAACATACATAGATTGGATTTTAATTAGGATGCTTTTATTATGTGTTTAATTACACTTTTAGTTCATTATACTGTGATGTTATTTTTTTATGTATCATTCTTATTGTTTACCGTGTGTCAGTCCCTACATTTAGTCCTGTAAAGCACTTTGCACGAATTGTGCTATGTACATACATTTTTATTTGCTCTGATATTTACAACTGTCACTGGCCAGTTAGCGCTTTGGCCCAGCCAGCCCAGATAGTCACCGGAAGTATCATCTGTGGCGGGGCGGGGGGCTTGGATGACCGTGCAGGTGATGGAGGGAGAAGGCCCCAATGACGCCGATCTCACCGTGCCGACGCACGGCCGCTTCTGCCACGAGATCAAGGCACAGTCGCCGGCCTTTGCACGCCAATTCCGCGCCGTCTTCTCCAACAACACCTTCCACGTCTACCGCATTCTGCACCCTGCGGAGCCGGGGCCAGACCAAGCGGACTCCGTGGACTCGCGAGCCGAGCAACCGGACGGGACTGGAGCTCGTACAGATCGCGCCGGGAGCCCGACCAGGACTCCCGGCTAACCACACGTCCATGCCAGACCCCACTCGACCATTTAACTGTTAAAGCAGGCCTCAGTGCGACACACTTAAACCATTTCATCGTCCTGTGCCTGCTAAACCATGCCGCGCTGATTAAACGGTTTAACCGTGCTCGTTCAACGATCGATTGCACCGGGCCCATTAAACTGTTGAACTATTGAACCGTGCCGGACCCGTTGATCTGTTGAGCCGTGCCGGACCGAGTCTTAGGAAGTGGCAGCCGCGGTCATGGTTGTGGTTGTTAAATACACCGGTGGCCGTGTCCCGCTGAGTATTTGCCCTGCTGGAGTTGTGTTTCTTGAGGCACGGAGGGAGGGAGCGTCTGGCTCTTGCAACACCGTCACCCCGTGCGTCTGCAGGGTAAGTTGGGAACGTGACTGGTTTATGAGGCAGTGTACGTTTAAATAACTCACCTCACAGATGAATGCATTTCCACAATTCGAGGTCCTGTCTTTTGTACGGTCCATCATGGCTCGTCTCTTGTCGTCTCGTACATTCCATTTGAGGTAAGAGTGTTTTGTTGTTTTGTTTGCGTGTGTAATGTTACAGCCCTTTGTCAATGCACTGCTGGATGAAGGCCTTTCCACACCATACAGGTCATGTAGACTATACCTATATATAGATTATAGCTATACATCTATATATTACCATACTTTACCATGATGGTCAGTGTGTCATCGTGAAGGTGTGAATTATAGTAAAAAGTACTGTGAATGTATGTACTGTATGTTGAGTTTCGTTCGCACTGTACGTAGCCAACCGTGCAAATCGGAGGTGCGGAAGGAATAACAACAAACTACACACAGAAAGCAGTTCTAAAGAAGTTTTAAATCTAGATTTAAAAGGACGTAGTTCCAGTGGCTCCCTAATAATGGAAGAGCGTTCCAGACGGCCGCATAAGTGTATCTGAAAGCGCGCAATGCGGTGACCATCTTTGTTCGATGGTGAGCCAACAGCCGCTGCTGCGAGGATGATGATGGTGATGATGATGGTTTATATTCCTTGACGAGATCAGCAAGGTATCGTGGTTCATTTGTGGCCAGCACTTTATGTGATGAGCGCGACCTTTTCATGTAAAACAATACCTATTACTATACTCCCCTATTCTGCCTACCGCATAGCCACCTTCTGCATGTAACTTGCATTCATTATGCCATTGAATTCTTAAATGCACAAATCGGTGCCGTATGAGCATAAGAATCAATTGTAAATCGGGCTCCTTTTCAGACCTCCGCCCTTAATCCCCCAAACCCTTCCGCTGTCTTAAAGTTGGGACTCACCGACGCCTCGCAGAATTAGAATCTTTATTTATCCTGGAGAAATCCGATGAGCTATGAAGCTCTTTTCACATTTGTTCAGCAGTCGCAGGTGTCCCACCATCTGCACGAATGTCACGCGCAATCGCTACTGTCCATTTTCCGTGATGCTCGAGTTGTTAGCGCTACACTGGAGTTTGCATGTCAGTAGCCTGCTTACCATTCACGCGGTGATATATTTTATTGTTGAATTGGCTGAAATGAAGTCCTGGGGATTGTGCCGACGTCAGGCAGATGAGCTGGCCGCCCAGAAGTGGCCACCATCGGATGTCACCCGTCAATATTTGGGCGGCCAAGGTCAAGGCTTTAATAATGGCTCTTCGAATACACATGCACAATTGTGACTTTCAGTGATGCAATAAAGTCAGCGATTGTCTGCTCATATAAGAATGAGCATTCAGGTGGCGCTTATCTTCCCGTTTACTGCTCTGCACCAGTGGCGGAAATTCCACATTTCAAAGGCAGGGGTGAGTTTTATCCATAGGACACCACGACTTACCACTACAAAGTGGTACTGATTTGATCGACCCCATAAGGATGATGGGTTGAGTCAACCCCCAACCAGGATTTGAACTGGGCAACCTTCCGATTTCTAGCTGCTCGCCGGAGTGACTAAAGTAATCAAATTTTGTTCTATGAAGGAAAGAAAGCTGAAATTTGGCACAGATACACCTCCGAATATATTTCGCCATTCCAGGGGTTGATATCTCTCTTAGAGCAGCATCAGGCTAATGTCTATATTATTCTAAGCCTCGTGTTAAACGGTCCCATGGCTTCACTCATAAGGCAGTCTCAGCCAAAAGTTAAACCTTTCTCGCAAGTCTCATGCTGAGTGCTTACAAAAAACATTCCCCATCATTTGATGAAGTAAGGCAGCTGCCATGGATTGTGACGCTAAAGCTGATAGAGGGAAAGCAGAGGCTGTCACCGGTTACAAGTGTAACCATGCACGCATTTCACATGTGGGGTGCCACAGTGACGAGATGTTAACTACCTCGGCTGGTATGCAGGAGGTTGTGGGTTCAACCCCGACCCTGACGCCTGTATAATTGCATGTTCTCCCTGTGGTCGTGGGGATTTTTGTCCGGGTCCACCGGATTTTCTCTCCACACTTAGAAACATGCGTTTAGAGTATTTGGCTGCAATACATTTCCACGTGGTAAGCCACTTGGTTGAGCTTTCATTTATGGCCAGGTTGCTGTGCGCCTTACCTGATAAAATAATGTTTAATTTTAGCTCACATCTGTAAATGATTACAAAGCCTCATCATTACAGAAAACTTACTGCAAGCCAGAAAACATTCTATAGTTTCAACAACACGGAGAAATGTGCACTGAACGTGCAAAGGCTTGCGGCCAGTCTAATGGTGGATCGGTCACAATTGCTCCATTGTCAATTGGTTTGGTGACACTGCTGCATTGGCAGCGGTGCGCAGGCACAGAAAACAACACTCACAGTCGTCAATAAGACTATGGCCCTTAAAAGGAAGAGTATATAATTGGTGGCGTTTCAGGTAATGGTCCTTCAAAAGAAATGGTTACTTGAGACAAGTTGATGACAACGTGGTTCTACAGGAACTGGTGTTTTTTGCACAATGTACGATGCGGAGTTTGTGTACGTGCAGTGCACGTGTTGTGTTGAGACGATATGCACTTGATGTGAATCGTCAAACGAGTTCCATGATTATTTGGCAGTCGACTTAATCCCGAGGATCCAAGAGGAACTGAAAGTGCACTTCGAATTATATGTTCAAGTAATTGTTTTCATTGAACAAAGATCCCCCGTATAGCCTTAACAGCCTGTCAAGTGCTGTTAGCGAGCCAGAGTGGGTGGCCAGCACCACGCCAGACCGCCTTTCTCTCCCAAGTGGCAATGTTTACACACCACAGTCAACTTAGGGGAGGCCCAGGACCACTTCAAATATTCGTCACCGGTTGGCCGTTAGAGGGAATCCAACTCGGGTCGCCGGGTTCGTAACGCAGCGCGCTGACCGCGCTGCGCACACACACAGGCACACACACACAGGCACACACACACAGGCACACACACACACACGCGCACACACACACGCGCACACACACAGGCACACACACACACGCGCACACACACAGGCACACACACACAGGCACACACACGCGCACACACACAGGCACACACACAGGCACACACACAGGCACACACACACAGGCACACACACACAGGCACACACACAGGCACACACACACGCGCGCACACACAGGCACACACACGCGCGCACACACAGGCGCACACACACGCGCACACAAGCACGTCGTGTATTTACCCGAGAGAATGTGCCAAGTGTTGCTCGTTAATTGTTCGTCCACGAGGCGTTCTCGTGGACCATTCGTGACGACGTCCGTTACATTTGCGATTCACGTTTAAAAAGGGGTGAATTCATCATTTTGTTTACGTCAACTGTCCTTCATAAAGCGTGACCGTGACAAAAGTCCCTTGGTGGTGGTGGGGGGTGCTGCTTTTTTTTTATATCGTGCCACACGCGTGCTGCTTTGCTGGTGTTCACAGTTCAGTTCAACGTTTTAGTTTAAACCTGTTCCCCTATAATGTGGCGAGTTGCGTTCTTGAAGAACACAGCATTATGGAAAAATCGCGTTATAATATGGGCTAAAGCAGCCCGCGATAACACGGGAGGTTCGAAACGCAGGCCATACGAAGACTGAGGAGCGTCTAAAAGCATCCAGCAGCATCCCATCGCCTTGTGGTGCGATGCAACGCCGAGGCAGCCGTACGCCGCCTATTCCGACTCGCGCGACGTCGTGTCGTTCACTCAGTCGCGCGAGATTGACTTCGCATCCTCGTTGTACAAAAGTGTTCCCTAATATATTCATCGCATTGTATAACTAATTCGCGTTATGAAAACAACACGCAGCGTTACCGGAGAACACTGTAGTATCATTAATTTACATTACATCCGACAAGTCTGCGGATCGTAGATTTGCCAATTGCAGCTATTTTCAAGAACTCAACCCCCGCGATGGGAAAGGGTTTGCGGTGCCCTCCAGCGGGGCGCTCCATTATCTTTATTTAGACTGCAAGAATCCGATGAGCTATGAAGATCATTTTCATAGATGTCCAGTTGGCACTGGTCAGAAAGTTACACTTCTTTTTCGCATGGCACATGGGAGAGTACTGTGTAGTGTGAATAGGTCACTTGCTGAGCCCACAGCAGTGGTTCTGCTCGAGTTTGAGTGGATTATATTATCACTATCAAGACATGACACCGGTAGCACAACTGGAATGAAATAAACGACAACACGAATAAAATCCTAAGTAAATGAAAGCTCTGTACACCAGCGATAAACTGGTTGGTTCCACGGTATGAAGAGAATGGGGTAACTCAAGAAAATCAAGACCAGCCTTGACGCATCTTACATTTATTTTTGAACGTTACACACTTTGCGGGAAACAATTGTACAAGTTGACATACCTGTTCAAAAAAAACTTTAATCCTATTCCACGGAACACGTTTGTACATCGGCAAAACTCAGGAGCCAAACTCCGATATAACTTAGCACCATGCTTCATTTCAAGTTCACAATCGCCGCAAGGCGTTTTGCCAGTTGGTTGTTCGCAACGGCACCACGAACTATAAAAAATATATATTGACACAAAAAAGCATTTCATTGAATTAAATATAAAACAGCCGACAATGCTCTGGAATGGAATCTCTCGCACAAAAACCTCATGTTAAAATGAACAACCACAAAACAAACCACACATTTCAGATTTAATAAGTTAGGTGATCCATTGGTATTTCGCGACACAGCCAAACAGCCTCCCTTCCAGTGGTAGTCTCCGTGATTCAAATAATCTCCGAGCAGTGCCGCGATTTTGGACATACATTTCAGAAACGTTAAATATATGGGTCATCATTAGTGTGTAATCATGAAGTGGCTTTCACTTAGGCAGAGTGCGTCAGCCATTTACGGCTGCAATTTGGATAGAAATCATGCCCGCCTTTTACTAAAGGAGAGATGCTAATAAAATAATACCCTCGGACGAACCTACTTTTTTATCCATACTGGAATGGCATTTTGGTGCACTCAGTTGCGTGCACAAAGTATCGCACCACTGACTTTCTCCATAAAGAAACCAAGTTTCCTAAAACTCAGCTGTACATCCTGGTGTCGCTGCAAACATGCAGCGTCCTACTGCTTCCTTGAATTGGTTGGGGAAAAACACGTATAATTCAACTCTAACACTTTTCAAAGCGGTTGCTTTTCCCTCCTGCCATACAATAAAAGCTTTAGTATTTCACCCACCGATGTATTATGACGGGAGATATTTAAATTGTGGCCACGAGGGGGAGTTTTTTTTTGCGACACTGCTCATTAAAAACCCACTGGGCAGATTATGCAAACCTCGACCCGTCGACGGTCGCTGGTTTAGTTTTAAACAGACGTGGACCGCGTGTTTCCCTCCCTTTAAACCAGAAATATAGAGAAGCAACCCGAAACAAACTGAGCAATGTGAATTCTGGCTTCATCCAAATATTGTTATGACGATGGTGTGACAAGGCTGGGCATGTACTAGTGACCCCCCCCCCGCCACCCTCCCACCGAGGCCAGCCCTGGAACGCCGCACACCCGCTCGCCCCATTTGTAGTGAAGCATGCCCCACGAAGTAACTAATGCTGTCCTTCCACATCTGAAATACTTTACTTGTGCAAGAACGCAGATGGTCGCAAATTAAGGCGCGGTCAGTTGCACCATTCTTTACGAATGTAAAAAAAGACATACATATACACAATTGGCTTTTCACGTAACACCTCACCGTCTTCACAGCAGGAGCTCAAGTGCACATTTGTGCGTCGACTACTTTGCATATGCGGCTTGGCTATGGAATTGCTGTTCTAAGGCACGTGGCTGATGATTTATACTAAACAGATGTGGTTACACCAGAGTTGTGGCAATGAAGTATTGCTTTCAGTTAGTGTGGGTGGCAAGGTTCAGAAAGACAAGGCCACTTTGGTACACGATTTGTTCACCTATTTTAATATCTTGCGTTTATTACGGTTATGGTTCAATCACTGCCGGATGAAGAACTCCACGCCGTGTCGGTCGTGGGGGTTGTGTGACCATACTTCACCATACTAGTCAGTGTGGGTTGAAGTCAGTTGGCACGTCAGTAGCAGTTCACATGTCACTTGCCACTGGCGTTAGCAGTGGCCAGGGAAAGGTCTCAGGTTCACCAGATTGCACCACCACTCCACACCCTTTTATAACATTACTCATGTTAGCCGTTTATAATATATCAGAAAAAATATACACAATGTTAAGGCACATGTGTCCACCCTCGGAGTGGCATTAAGCAAACTGCAAACAATTCAACAAAGGAAAGGCAATAGCTGATTAAAGTCAATTAGAGTATCCCCTCGGTATTTACGAAATTGCTATCTGCGATTTTGGCTTTCCACGAATCGCGTCTGGAACTCGACTGCATCGAGAGAGAAAGTGACGTGACGAGGTAAAGTGATAAGAGAGTATGGGAAGTGATGATGTGTGGCATCATCATAATTTAAGGTAAGTTCGTTTATAAAGTATTAATATTTACCTCCTTTATGTTTGTAATAACCAATTTTTATTGTTGTGTTATGATTAATTTCATGTTTTTAAAAGCTTATTTATGTATTTAAGGAAATTCATTAAAAATATAGGTTTTCGTCGGGCAATATTATCCGAGAAATTTGCTGTTCGCGAGTGTCTACAGAACGTATCCTTCGTCGCGAATAACGAGGGAATCCTGTATCACCTCGGCAGACACAATGGGCCTGTTAGGTAGATCTATTTAAAAGCACACAAGTGCGCACGCACGCACGCACACACACACACCGTCCCCCTAGGTTCTCTCAATGTATGTAACATTGAGGCATTTAATTCAAGCGGGTGTCTCTACCCCAATACTGCAATGCATTTGGAAACTCCTGCAAAGGGTTCACATTTGTGCGGTTGAGTTCGAAGCCCCCGGGTTAGTGTTGGTCACTCCGTCCTCCACCACCCCTCCAATTTTATAAAACTGAAATATTAACTTTTTATTTTACCAGATAAGTCCCAGAGCTATGTAGCTCTGTTTCAGAAGTGACCTGACCAAAAATGATAGCCCAACAAAGTGGCTTAGCACGTGAAAATTTATAGCAGTCAAATCCTAAAGCAGTGTTCTTCATTGCAAGGCCTGTGGGCCCCTGGTGGCCTTTAGTGCGGCCCCTGACAATACACAAATGTGAAAACACCCGATTGTGCTGTCAAACCCCAATGGTTTAAAATGTGTGGCGGCCCTCGCACTGACGATGTCTTATGGGCGAAAGTGGCCCCCTTCTGAAACTTAGTTAAGAACACTGCTCTCGACGCGTGTTAATTCTAAAAGCGGAGGGAAAAACCAGAGGACCCGGAGAAAAAGCCACGCGACCATGGGGAGAGAGAAACGTTCAAACTCCAAATATACAGTAGGCGTCAAGGGTTGGGATCGAACCAACCTCCTGTATACCAGGCGAGGTAGTTAACATTAAGCCAACCGCAGGCAATGTCTCTTTGAGGAGATGGGATGATTACGAGCCGTCCTGTCGGGGCTGGTTGAGTGAGAGCAGCTGCTGCCACCTCTAATGTGGTCACCAGCCACTGCAGTTGAGCTCGTCGCACTAACACCACCACGCAAGTTGGGTTTGTTCTCCCTCCTCCTCCGTCCTCGAATTTACTTAAAACCACAAATGCCACCATTCCCAAAAGAAGTTCAACGTATATACGTACCCCAGTCCATTGTTAAAGCCATTGACCAAAAAAAAGCTGAATTCTCAGTAAAATCGCAGGGGGAGGTAGCGGCCAGCAACATCGGCATCAGTTCAGCGTTGAGCAAAGCCTCACGGTGGCCACTTCCTCCGGCAACGCGATGAGCAACTCAGCACTTCTACTCGAGCCGCTTCGACGTGCCCCACCACCCCCCCCCGCTGCCGACTCCCCCCACCTCCCGCATCACACTTCACGCAAGCACGCAGGCCACCGTAGATGCAGCCGAGTTGGTGAGCGCAGGCCGGCCATCCCTCGACTTCTCTTTGCTGGTCTCATCCGCGGCCGTCTTGCCGGCAGCGGTTGTCATCCAGGAGCGATTCCCGAAAAAATATCCACGAGGTAGAGAACCCAAGACATCCGTGACGACACCGGAGGGTCGACGGCACTGCACGTGACTTGCCATTGTGGGCTCTCCCCCCCCATCCCCCACCCCCCCACCTTTACTTCTGCCCGCTGTGCGGTGGGGTCAGGGTGCCAGCAGGCACTGGTGACTCCTGACTCTGCCGCAGGAGCTCCGCCTGCAGGGTCTGGGCCCGGTCCTGGAGCACAGGACAGCGCCAGGGAGGGGGGGTTAAGGGTCGAACATGACACCAGGCAGAGGATGAGTGGTTGATGGGTGCGTGCGTGTATCTAAAGAGGGGTGTGGTAGTGTAGTGGTAGTGTCGTGGTTATTGTGCTACGAACCCGGCTACCCGAGTTCGATTCCTGCTCACGGCCACCACCAGTTACCATAATCTGAACCGGTCCTGGGCCTCCACGAGGTCAACTCAGCCTTAAATGAGTACCTGGTGAGGTATGTTTAAATATCACAAATAGAGATACAAAGGGGGCCAGGCATGGTGCTGGCCACCCAACTGCTCATGTGCCGTGCCAGCCTTTATAGGTGCTCCCTCAGCACTTGTCCTAACAACTTGGTAAAAGCTATACAGGGAATATTTATCTGTGTATGGTCAGATTTTGCAAGTGGCAGAACAGCGATTAGTGTTCTGCACCAGGATCTGAGTTCGACTCCCAGCCACGGCTACTAACATCAGTCGCAAATGATATCAGAATTTTGGCTGGTGGGGAGATGATCTTGAAGCTGGTAAGGGGAATGGAGATGGTGCTGGTGAGATGACCTGCTGCTGGTAAGTAGAGTTACGGATTTAAGGATAAATATTTGCATTTGTAAGGCGCTTCAATTTCTTAGCATCAGAAAGTATTTTCCATAATTGTATTTCTTTTTTTGTTGAGTTTGATGTCATTCCCCCACCCCTCCGATTAGCACTGTTGGCTACGTACGGTGTGAAAGAAGTTCAACATACATCACATATCATCTCAAACATTCCGTCACTTTGCTGCACATCTGCTCCGGGAGAGAGCGCAGTGGGGGGAGAGGGGGGGGTAAGGGTGAGGGGTGGGGGGAACTCACCAGGTTTGCCAGTGCGCTGGTGTGCGTCTGGATGTTGTGCCAGTTATCGGAGGGGATGTGCGTGAAACTGCGTGGCTGGGCCCGCCCGGCCTCGCGCACTGCCATGGCGAAGGGGACCATCCACCGCACGCACTCGCTCAGGTGCTCCCATCGTAGCCCTGCACAAACGATCAATCAACGTATTGGCGGTACAACGGTGAGCGGTAAAAAAAAAAAAGCTACATTTTCACAAAATTTATTTACCCACGATTCCCAACTGCAGTCAGAAAATCTTGTGGAGTGGTACGGTAAGAAGACAAATGTTGTTATAAGCGGTTCAACACGAAGCTCGAGTTTGTTGCCGTATAGCACCCAGCCTGATGACGATTGGCTCACTTGTACCCAAGGCCGGACGGTTCCTCGATTTATTTCCTGGATAAGTTCTTGGCGGACTGTGGCATCAAAAGATTATGGTGTCACACGTTCAAATGCGAAATCTAAGGCAACTTTTGATGGAGAGTGCAGCTCACTCGAGGGCAACAGCGACATCCTCAGACTGTTTTATGAGGACCGGTGTGTGTTATGCTACACCGGTGTTCCGCCAGCAAGTCCAAATACACAACGCAGTGCGGGGGTTGACGTAGCGTCTACACCACGGACTGCACGTCCTGATGCTCAATCAATCGATCTTGATTTTACGTGCCAATATCACGCTCAATAAAGTGGGTATCGGTGCGCATTACAGCGGATTGGCAAAGGGGGTACAGGGCAACAGAAATGAGAAAAGAAATCCATCACAGCTAACAAAGTACAAATGTGTATGTATGTTGAAATTCTTTCGCACCTTATGTAGCCAACTGTGCTAATCGGAGGATTAAATTTGCAACCGCGCCCAAAATTAAGTGCAACCATGCTCACCAAAAACCAAAAAACGGTAGATAGTAAGTAAAAATAAATAATAAGTGAAGGACAATCAATCGTAGAAGAAACAGCTGTTTTCATTTTGAAGCAAGAAAAGGAGGCACTCAGTCCTGGGCAGAGGAAGACAGGAATGTTTTGAGCCTGGAGTGGAAAGAGGGCCTGTGAATTTTAGGGTCTATGCGAGTCCATACAATACCACGGACATTTACGTGGCATCTAAATGTGACAGCTTACAAATCTCCAGGTGCTTTACGTCAATGACAATGGGAGGGGGATGGATAATCAGTATTGATATTGCAGGAGGAATCCAATGGGCTATAA
Organism: Lampetra planeri; assembly: GCF_965212315.1. NCBI lineage: Eukaryota > Metazoa > Chordata > Hyperoartia > Petromyzontiformes > Petromyzontidae > Lampetra > Lampetra planeri. The sequence continues at coordinate 4,766,857 of NC_136169.1, forward strand.
AGCTCTTTGTCACAGATGTCCTGTAGGGGCGGGCCAGAACGTTACAAAAACAAACAATACAAAAACACGATAGGAGTGCAAAGCATAGGAAATGTAACTCCTTCTCGTGGAGGCAAACTGCCCAAATCACATAAAAAATATTTTACTAGGTAAAGCCCACTGAGCTTTTAGCTTCTTCAGAAGCCACCTGGCCACAAATTATAGCTCAACACAGTGGCTTATCAAGTGGAAATTTACAGCAGCTAAATAATCTAAACGCATGATTATAAATAGGGAGGAAAAGACCAGAGGATCTGGAGAAAAAATCCACGCGACCACAGGGAAAACATGCAAACTCGGAATATATACAGAAATCAGGGTCAGGATCAAAACCCCGACCTCCTGCATCCCAGGCAATGAAGAACACATCTCGCCACCGTGGCAAAGTTAAAATATTAAATGCCTTCTCAAAGAGTTTTTAGGCGAGACTTGAAGATTCCAACCAAACGGAACTCCGTGACAGCCCTCGGCATAGTTCAGGTGCCACTGAAGCCAAGGCCCGATCGTCCATGCACTTGGGCTTCGTTCTGGGGATGCAGAGAAGATCTAAGTCTGTCGATCTCAGTCTGCCGTTCTTGTTGGAACGTGGGGGGCACAGCAACTCCCGGATACACGGAGATGCGAGATCATTCAGGGCCTTTAATGTGAAGGAGGACCTTGAATTCAATACGGACTTTAACCGGCAGCTCTTCACTTTTTTGTAATGTTTTTTCAAATTTTTAAATGTTTTCACCTTTTGCTACACACATGCAGAAAATGACTTAAGGATGTTCAAATATAAGTGTTTGTTTTTACTGAAAAAATGCTTTTTAAAGTTATGTTAAGTTACAATACATTTCTTAGGGTTATTTTAATTTATTTTCAAGTAAATTTTGGTATTAGTATGCACTGGGTTTCCAGGAACGGAACCCCAATTTAAAACATGCGCCCATGGGAAATAAGGGTTTGACTTACAACGGCTCGACTTGCGACCGTTGTCCAGGAACCAATTAGGTCGTAGGTGCTGGGGTCGCCTGTATATAAGCAGTCAAATGCAGAAAAAAAAAGGTCTTGAGGCAGGCATTGAACAGGGACAGGGAGTCTACGGGAAGGGAATTCCTCACAAGGGGAAGCACCATGACCCACACTTACCCGAGACTCTGTACACGAGCTCCAGGGAGGTGAAGTGGTAGAGGGCGGAGGCGGCGATGGTGCTGTATGTGAAATCCAGGCAACCCATGTCCAGCACGCACAGGTCCAGCAGCTGTAGTGGACGGATACACGCACGGAAATGTAATAATGAGTACTTAAACTTAAAAAAAAATATTTTACCAGGTGAGGCCCACTTAGCTACATAGCTCTTTATCAGAAGCAACCTGGTCACAAATGATAGCATAACGAAGTGGCTTATGTGAACATTGTTTAGCAGTCAAATTCTCTACACATGTTTATAAATGTGGAGGTAAAAATAAGAGGACCCGGTGAAGTCACACGTGACCACGGGGGGGGAACACGCAAACGCCAAATATACAGGCGCAAGGTCAAGATCGAACCCACAAACTCCTGTATACCAGGCGAGTTAGTTTCTTAGACCTTGCCAGCACCCCGGCGGTTACTGGTAGATATTGCACATCGGTAGAAGGGATGAAAGGCCACTGGTCGAGACGAACGATGGAGAAGAAAACATGTCTGATGATGTTGGAGAATGAGATGAAATCGGCTGGTGTGCTAGTACTAGCGGGATTGTTACACCGCAGGACCGTGAGATATGGCGACAGCTAGGAGAGGGGCCTTCATTGAGCAGAGGACAGACCATGCAGGACCACTGCAACTGGTCAGATGTATTTACAAATGGCGTCCGTGTACAGGGTAGAAACCCAAGAATTGTGCCCCAATGAACACTGCACCGTTGTTTTGTGGGGCAGCCCACAATTAAAATTTGCAAAGCCAAAACAACCTGAACATCAAGCTGGCAATAGCAATCTCTTAATTCTAGGAGCAGGAATTAATCCAAGTTAAGTAAAAACCCAAATTTGATGACTAGGCTGAGAGCCACCAGTTCACGACACCGAAGAACTTGCTTCAAGTCACAGGCGACCGCTGAACCCCAGATTCAAGCCCGGGCCTCTAAACAGAGCTCAGCGCTGTGACCTCAAGCACGCGTCACGGCGAGAGTGTTGCGCGCTCTCACCTGGGAGATCTGCAGGAAGGTGTCCTGGCTGTATTGCGGGAGCAACATTTGGGAAGTATTCTTGAGGCAGGCGATCTGCAGGTACAGGCCGAGCCAGGAGATGATGCTCACGGGGCACAGGGCCCACTTGAGCGACTGCGAGGGGGACACGCACGCGCCGCAGCCAGGTAATCACACGTCTGTCTACGTGCTCGATATATACGCGCGGTGTTCATACTATAACGCGTTTGCGATATAGCGTGGTTCTTCCATTCAGGAACACTTCGCACGTGTCTGTTATAACACGAAAGGCATACCCTTTTATAAAACGGAACGCGCTCCGTCATAACGCGGAACGCGCATCGTTATAATGCGGAACGTGCACCGTCATCACGAGGCTTCTGAGCGGTCGACGTCAAACTACTTTCTTGTGCTGCGTGGCTGAGCGGTACAGTGATAGAGTACACGGAATGATATAATAACACGGCAGCATACCCGCAGTTATTTTCCCTGCCATCTCACTGCGTGTGCATAGTACATCATATCTTGCCAAACTTTATTATTACATTATTTTGGGGGAAATTGTTTTCGCTTTACGCCTCTTTCGCTTAACGTGGAATTCTTCAGGAATGCATCTACCACTTACTACCAAAATGTAATCCCGAGTGTGCTATTTATATCATGTCACAAGTTGAATAATCTATGCGTAACTCTCGCAAAGCATTGCAACAACCCTCCGCAATTCCTTCAAGTGACCTCTAGTGTCTGCAAGTACTTTGAGACTCGCTCTGCTACCGAGAGTGAAATTAATCGCATGACAGATTAATATATATTTTAATAATCTCAGAAAATGAGAGCTACTTTGCTGTGAAGTCAACAGTGGTTGTCCTGGAGAGTTTAGTGTGGTGTCCTTCCTCGTACCTCCGATTAGCACGGTTGGCTACGTATGGTATGAAAAAATTTCAACACACAGGGCTATAAATGGGAAATTACCCTTCCCCAATGCAATTTTTTTACAGGAAAATCACTTTGACTTTTAAAATTCTATTTTAGCACTTTAACCACCCTGGGCGCAATTGCGAGCACATAGCATCATCACAGACGCTCATGAGGGACTGAGGTCATGTAAGCCAGAATGTGGAGCATGGTCTCAATACCTGCAGCATGTTGAGTTCCATGACGACGATGTCCTCCTCCGTACAAGCTCCGTCCGTCACGTAGGCAAATTCCGTCAGCTTGGGCGGGTAGATCTCCTGCAGTCACGTATGTATGTACATATGTATGTTGAACTTCGTGAGCACCGTACATAGCCAACCGTACTAATCGGACACCACAAGGGACGTCGCTAACAAAGGCAGCGATCCGCCCCCACCCCCACGTAGCCTGTACAAGACCGCTGGAGCAAGTGCTGTTCGCCATCATCATGGTTATCAAATACTGGGTGGTCCAGATGTCTTGTGACCCCCCAATTAATTGACCCAAATTAGTTTTTTTCCTTTTCATATCTGTTTTAAATAAACCCGCCTTAAAAAATATTAAGTTTTAGAGAATTAAATGGGGGTCCCAAGACATCTGGACCACCCTGTATATTGTGTGGGCGATCTGAAGAATCATATCTCGTCCGAGCCGACACCAAAGCACAAATTCGGACGAGGTTGGAATACTCTTGCCAAGCACCCAGCTCCTACTTCACTGTATTTTATAGAATTCAACGTAACACAGTCTGGATGACTACCGACTGATTCACGCCAAGTCACTCGCTCACCAGCAGCCAGTCTCCCACCTTATCACTCTTCTATTGCTACTGCTACCATGGCTATTGTTCCTGTACACTTCACTCGTTGACCCCCCCCCATACTGAGGACTAAGAGTTAACCGAGTACAGTGTTCACCCACCATAATGCAGGTCACCACAACTTACTCGTTCAGCCACCATAATGAAGGTCACAACAACACCACACTAAATGATTCCTCCACCCATGTTGAACACGGTCTACCAGCAACGGTTTCATCTCATCCATGCTGTGTTGAACCATCACACTGCAGCTCACAACACCACGTTCCATTACTTCCACAGCATTGCTAGACTTTGGAATTCCCTCCCATCATCACGATTCCCAAGCTCTTATAGTCTTGCTAAAATTAAATAAACGTTTTAACTCTTAATTATTGCAACTTTGATTATCCTATTTGTCGCTGGAAGTTCAGACATTTTGTTCGGGCCTTTAGGGCCTGTGCTCGGCAAATGGTGTTAAAAACAAACAAAACTATTTGGATAAAAATACGCACCTCCGTCTTGGCTGCGATGAAGAGTGCGGTGATGCCGATGAGCTGCAACTGAGACTTGCAGACATCCGTCTGGGTCGCAAGGAACCTGTCGAAGTAATCCAGCGCCAGGTACAAGGTCTCCCGGTGCAGGCGGTACACCTCGCACACCTGGGGGGGACGGGTGGAGGAACGCAGGGCAATGAGCGGTTCGCGCAGTGTTCTTGACTAAATTTCAGAGGGGGGCCGCTTTCGCCGATAGGACATCATCAGTGTGAGGGCCGCCACACGTTTGAAACCATTGGGGTTGACAGCAGCATGATGGGGGGCATCTGGGGCCGCACTAAAGGCCACCATGGGCCGCGCTCGGGGCCTTTGCAAAGAAGAACACTGGTCTAGGGTCAACCCGAGTTCACTCCCAAGATCTCACGGGGATGGGGCACATCACGGATGATTCGGTCGCAGGTTCCATCCTATGTACGAGGTTCACCTTTTCCCCATCAGCCCTCCACGACCCGTGGCCACGTGGTGGCGACAATGGCGACTTCTGAAGCAGATCAGTGCTGGATACAGCAGTCACATTTGCATTGTAACTTAACCTGTGTAATATCAATAGTTAAATATAAAAACAATGTGCCATTTTATCGAGAAACTGTGTTGCCTTGGTGTGGCCTGGGACTGTTTTGTTGTTGTTTTTGCTGTCTTTCCCAATCTTTATAAATTGGGACTTTTATAATGAGTGTATTTATTATTTATTTCTATTTAGTGACTAGCTTACCGTGTTCTCTATTTTGTACTCCTATTGTGTTTTTGTATCGTTTGCCATTGTAACTTGCTGACCAGCCCAATCCTGGACATCTTTGAAAAAAGAGCTTCAGAGTTCATCGGATTCCACCCCCCGACCAAAATAAAGATTTCGATTCCGATGATTCCCCTCACCTCCATGAGCCAGTCGAGCAGCACGGCGCGCATCCTGGCCGTCAGGGCCGGGTGGCGGTCAAGGAAGTGGCGGTCCCGCTCGTGCGACTGCTCCTTCTGCAGCAGGTTCGACCACACCTCCTCGGGGCAGGCCCAGCTGCAATGCAACGGCGCCACCGTAGCAGCCAACGGTTAGTGCAAGCGAGTACTGGGGTGCCGCGGTGGCGAGATGTTAACTACCTCGCCTCGTACACAGATGCTTCGTGGGTTTGATCCTGACGCTGACAATGCCTGCATATTTGGAGTTTGCATGTTCTCCCTATCCGTGGTCGCGTGGATTTTTCTCCAGGTACTCCGGTTTTTCCCTCCAAATTTAGAAACAACATGCGTTTAGAATATATGGCTGCTGAACATTTCCACATAAGCCAATTCGTTGAGCTATCACTTATGGCTAGGTCACTTCGAAAAAATAACTTAATATTAAAACTATTTTTATTTTACCAGGTATGGTATATCTATTTTTCAGGAGAATGTATGTTGGACTCATTTCGCGACATACATAGCCAACCATGCTCATGAAAAGCGACCTAGCCACAACTGATAGTTCAACAAAGTGGCTTATCATGTGGACATTTTTAGCAGCGAAATACTCTAAACACATGTTTTGTCAAGAATCATAAACCATCATGAGAACTCCGGTCAATCCACACAGCTGCTTTTGGATAGCCATCGAACAAAGACGGTCACTGCATCGCACGCTTTCAGATGCGCTTCTGCGGCCATCTGGAACGCTCTTCCTTCTGATGTTAGGAAGCCACTGAAGCTATGAACTTTTAAATAATCTATATTGAAAAACATTTCTTTCCAACTGTTTTTCGTGTTTGTTGTCCTTCCTTCGTGCCTCAGATTAGCACTGTTGGCTACGTACGGTGCAAAAGAAGTTCAACATACATGTTTCTAAATGCGGAAGGAAAAACCGGAGGACCCGGAGAAAATTTCACGTGACCACGGGGAGAACATGCAAACACCAAATATACAGCATGCATCAGGGTCGGGATCGAACCCACGAGCTCCTGTATACCAGTCGAGATAATCAACATCTCGCCCATTCTTGCTTTTTTTGGGATCAATATAAAAAAATCAGAGACATCCATTATATATATACATATATTCGCCAATGTTTTCAGTACCCGAGCACTGGCAGTGGCGAGGGTCGGTCTGGGAGCAGGCCAACGCTGGTGCAGCGGCTCTTGGAGAAATGCGGAAGGTCACGTGGCTCCTTGTCTGGCGTCACCAACGATTCGACGTCGCGTAGCTCCAACACCTGCTCGTCCAGCCGGCCAAGCTACGCGGCAAAACATGCGGCACAACCAAACCACATCAGTGCCCGTGCTCTGCTGCCGATGCCACCCTTAAGCGAAAACGGATTCTTGCAGATAACCTCGCACGGTATTGTTCCCTCCTCGCGAGGATAAGTTAAAAATCAGAATTAAATATTTGCACCGTTTTCCCAGTAACTCAACAACCGCTGCAGTTGAGCCCGTGGGTGAGCGAGCGAACGAGACCCGTTACATCTCCTCGTCACAAACTCCAAGCCACGACAAGACGCCTCGTGATGTCAGGAGCAAAATAATCTAAATAACTTTAATGCATGTTTCTAAATGTGGAGGGAACAACCGAAGGATCTGGAGAAAAAAATCCACGCGACCACGGGGAGAACATGCAAACTCCAAATATACAGGCATCGGGGTCAAGATCGAACCCCCGTTCGCCTGCATCCGAGGTGAGGAAGATAACATCACCACCGCGTCAGTTGCCCACCTTAATCTCATGCAGATGCTTCCGATTGGTGCGTTGGTGGGGTGAGCGCACGTACACAGGAGGCACATCTTCATATTCCTGGACAGGAGACAAGGAACACATGAAACAAAGACCCAGTGAGAAAGAGGACATTATGTACGTATGTTGAACTTCTTTCGTACCGTACGTAGCCAACCGCACTAATCGAAGGTTCAGAGGAAAGACAACAAATTAAACACAAAAAACCGTGAGAAAGAAATTAGTTTTCTAAGAAATGTATTTTTACATATACTAGGCAAAGGTGCAGTCCTGCAATTGCATTCTAATGCCGCTGCTTTGTAGTTTGCCTCCACGAGAAGGGGTTACCTTTCCTATACTTTGCACTCCTATCAGGTTTTTGTATTGTTTGTTGTTGTAACATTCTGACCCGACCCTACAGGACATCTGTGACAAAGAGCTTCATAGCTCATCGAATTTTTCTATTCCACAAGATTCTGATTGTATTCTGGAGTACAGCAAACTCTTGCCCATCGTGGCGGTTACGTTCCAGAAAATAGCCGCAATTGGCAAATCCGCAAACTCAAGTTATATGGGAAAACTAGGGTTTGGTTCATAATTCGTAATACGACACGTTCTTCTTTTGTTTTAAGTTACCCTACATCAACCCTAAAGTTAAAACAGGAACTATTTTGATTGTAAAATATGGTTCATATTTTCTCGTGTTAAATAACTTGTGCGGTAAAAGTATAACATGAAAAAATATATATGTACTGTACAATACTGTACACATATCCGTGTACAGTACTGTAAATTGCAGGAACAAAAATGGTGTGGCTGCACCTCACTGGGGACTGGGAACACCGCATGACCTGGGACCCACGATGGGTCGCATGGGAGACGAGATGGAGACAAAATGGCGCGTGTGTTCTTCCGTAACAGCAGCATCATCGCGAGCAGTACAGTTGCGATGCGTGCCGGAATCTCGCGGTAAACCGCGAATGGGCTAGACACACAGGGCACGATTTGCGAACTGTACCTAAATAATTTGGTGCAAAACTGTGATGGCTAAACCCACAAGAGGAAATGTATGTATGTCGACCTTCTTTCACACCGTACGTACCCAACCGTACTAATCGGAGGTGCAGGGGAAGGACAAACTAAATACAAAAAGCAGATCGAAATAAATTAGTTTTCAATCTAGATTTAAAAGTGCATACATAGCTGCAGTAGCTTCCTAATATCAGAAGGAAGAGCATTCCAGGAGGCCACATCACCACTATCACCACCATCAACGTCAACTTCCCCCACTTCCTCATCATGCAGGTACCTCAAAATCACCACCATGAACATCACCACCACCAAGTGAGGGAAGAACAACACACTACATAAAGAGCTTGCCAATCAATGGTCTTCTCATTCTGCCACAATTTTCCTAATTTCTGTATCCAAACCTTTATATTGCTGAGGACAAGCGCCATGTCGCAAAGCGCTCCATGCATACGCGAGACAGTCGTGGTGCCTGTTGCCTGCACGCACGCTGCACCATAACCCAAGGTGGTACCGTAGTAACGCAGCACAGGGACTTTAAACGATGGAAGGAGAAGCTGCCTAGTCACTCGGGGGTGGGGGGAGGAGGAAATGGTTTTCTGTATTTGGTCTACGCTTCCAGGTTGGCCAGACATCTTTGGAGAGTGTTCGGAGGAGATACTTCAACCCACCACACTCCAATCTATCAATCGACTCTGGTATACCCATTTATACTGGCAGTTAAGACAGAATCGGGGAATAATAAGAATTGTTGTCCATCATTTCAACTGGCACGCTGAGAAATGTGTTTACCTTGCCTATAAATTGCACTCCTAAAGTTCTGACCTACTCCTGCTGGACATCTGTAAAAAAGAGCTTCAGAACTCTTCGGATTCCTCCAGTATAGATATTTTGATTCAGCCAGTGTGTTAACTATTACATTGGCACAGTATCCAGTTACCAGGGCACGATGAATATTCACACGGTGGGCACGAGTGACATGACCGTGAAAACGAGGTCTCTCTACCAGTATGTGGTGGGTATAACGGAGACTCAGTCGAGCTCTGGAGGCAACACGTTTATTAACATTAACACAGAAGGGGTGACGGCCCCTTCACCCGGGTTAGCTACGGTCCTGGCAGTACGTCACATGGCGAGCCTTGGCCAGGTAAGCCCCGCAGACGGCGACATGCGACGATGTCGCTACAAGAACACCAGCTTGGAAGAAACCCCTTGCAAGACATTCACTGGCTTCCACTTACCTGGCACTTTCTCTTCCTCGTCCGCAGTACAAATGAGCCATTCTCATCGCTTCTCTCCCTCTTGGTCACCAGCCGACTGCTGCTTGGACAAAATGAAACAAACGACAATCACAGCAGTGTGAAAAGTTACAAGAAATCAAGCGATAATATAAAACATTAAAAGTACAAAAAAAAATATTTAACCAAGTATAGCCCACTGAGGCTTATCGTGTGGAAATGTATAGCGGCCAAACACTCTAAAACATATATTGAAGCCAAACATATGTTGATCCTAAATGTGGAGGGGAAAACCAGAGGACCCGGAGAAAGGTCCACGCGACCACAGAGAAATACTATGAAAACTCGAAATATACAGCGAGCTAGTTAACATCTCGTCACATCGGCGCTCTAGAAATGGAATGCGTCAAGAGAGCATCTCCCAAGGATATGGAGCAACGAAATCGGTTAATGTGCAGATGGTTGGTGGATCGTTACATCGTCGGATTGGAGGGGTTGGTGGCCGTTTTGGGGAACCTTTATCTAACAGCGGATTGAACATGGGTGATGATTGTATTCTCAAAATCGGATGGTGTAAGATGAAATGGGGAAGTCAATCGTGGTCCAGCCAACTTCATTGCGGTACCAAAATAACTTTACTCCCATCTCTGACCACCGCCATCATTTAGTCCAAACAAGCAGCGGGTCTAAAACATTAAAATGGTTTGAATAAAACAAACAAATATTTAACATTTGGAAAAACCGAGATTAAATAAAATTAGAGTTCAAACGTTGTACAGCCGAACTTTATAAACATTGTTAGTCCATCTCATCACCACGACCACCCCTCCATCCACCACATTAACTCTGAACAGCAGCCTGTTATAAACAGTGAGAAAATAAATACATTATTTAAGAGTATTAATAAGCGAGGCTAAATGTACCTAAAATCTAAATATGGTCCCGCCAATTTCAAATGAAACAATTACTCGACTTTCGTGACAGCAGGAATTCATATTCTGTGGGTCTTGCGGTAAAGTCACGTAGGTAAGTTCAAATAAAATAACCGAAAGACCCAAAGAATATGAAACAATTACTCCATCTCATACAATCCACACCACCACGTCTTACTCCACAATTCATTACCAACGTTTAAACTGCAGAAATGTGTAAAAAAAATTGCCAAATAAAAACGATTGCTTGCAAAGTTGAAAGGCGCGAGTTTAAAATAAATCAGCAAAAAAACGTGGTCCCGCCGATGTTATGCAATTAGTCCATCCTACACAACCACTTCCTCTATCCTCACCACTCATCGGCCATTCCCTCAACAGGAGGCAACCAATAACGTAAAAAAATCGAAAGATTAACAAATTAAATATGAAGCAAAATACGCGATCCCGCCGAATTTCATGGGGTCCATCTCACCCATCACAACCAAAACAAAGATCCCCCCGTACAGCCTGCAAAAGACTGTTGAGGCAAGTGTTGTTATCGAACAGCACCTATTAAGGCCGGCATGGCACACGAGTGGCTGGGTGACCAGCAACACGCCCGACCGCCTTTGTCTCCCCAGGTACTCATTTGAGGCCCAGGACCGGATCAGATAATCGTCACTGTTGTTGGCCGTGAGCGGGAATCGAACTCGGGAAGCAGGGTTGGTGGTAGCGCAGCGCGCTTAACCGATGCTCTACCGCTCCCCACACCCATCACAACCACCACCACCATCATCATCATCACAACCACCACCACAACCACCATCATCACAACCACCACCACCATCATCACAACCACCACCATCATTATCATCACCACAACCACCACCGTCCATCTCACCTCCTCCTGAGCATCTTCTTCGCGGCAGAATCCAGCTCAAGCAGCTTTTGTCGCGGCGAAGTTGATTTGGGCTTTTGGTATTGTTTTAACCTGAGACACAACCCACATCAACAACAAAAGAAGAGCAAACTAAGGGGCTGAATTTAACTTCGCCAAATTCCAGAGAAACCTTTCGGCCAGCGCCGAGTTGGCGACTCCCGCTCAAACTGCGGGCGCGGAAAATAAAACCGCGCGCAATCCGCTCTCGAACCCCCCTCGCACCTTAGCGACACTCACACACGCGGAAAGGAACTCGCAGATCTACGATCCCCATCCCCTCTCGGTGAGTGCTCGTGTAAATTAATAGAGGCAAGAGCTTCATCGTGATGAGGATACTCCTCCTCGCAAGTCGTCATTGAAACGAATGGCGGGACGGGGCTAACACGCACGGCGCATTGCCCTCACACGGCTATAACAAGCACGTCGTATACATCACACATTAATCAGCTCTTAACTAATTACGACGATCCATGCTCACCAATTAAGCACAGGAATGGCTGATTTAACGGCGAATTAGTCACGAGCCGAGATGTCTATTGTGCTTACTGCAGCTACTCCGGTCTACTCTAAATGACCAAGCGCACAACATCGGCGAAGTACGACCCCCACGCTTCTTGAAGAAAATCAGCCTCACCCCAAATCGTTAATAAAGTAGCTCCCACTGATTAACCCAATCAAGTCACCACAAAGACAAACATCCCGCACACACAACACACGAGCGAGCGACTCGCCAGCGATGACTACCTCTCTGAGGCGGGCTCCTTGCCCTGGAAACTAACAAAAAGCCGAGCTCGGGGGGAAGGCGACGAAGCCGTTCACGTTCAGCCTGGCGGGTTAATCGTCGGCTTCGATCGCTGCTGCTGCTGCTTGCGAGGCGTTGTAGAGGCGTTGTAGTGAAGGAACAGGAGGAACAGGAGGAGGTGTTGGTGGTGGTGGCCGCTGCGCTCGACTCCCTCCTTCTGTTTCCCGCCAGCACCGCGCGCGCGTTCGAACGCCGCGCAGCGGTGACGTCACGTCCGCGCGGGGCCTCATTAACATATATTAACATACATTAACACACATTAACAGTCATTAACATAAACCACATTTGCGCGCGACTCGTTTGCTTGACAATATAGGAAGATTTAAATAATAAAGGTGTTTTTTTTTGTAAACCTCCTCCCCCCCCCTTAATTGTGGATAATATAAACAAACCTTTATTACGGATAATATTGGTGGCGAAAGCCCACGTGATAAGAATTTGTATTAATACTGGAGGAATCCGATGACCTATAAAGCTCTTTTTCACAGCTGCCCAGTAGGGGCGGGTCAGAACATCGCAACAACAAACAGAACAAACACACGAAAGGAGTGCAAAGTATAGGAAAGGAAAGGTTTAACACGTGGGCTTTCGCGACCAAGATGTATTACCGAAGCTACCAACAGAATGTGTGTACAGGATTAACTGCACGCGTGGTGAATGTTACGTTGGGCAAACAGGACGAATGATCAGCACGAAACTAAAAGAACATCAGAGAAATATTAAATTCTCCCAAATGCAACTGCCAGCAGTAGCAGAACACGCGTGCCAACAAGGACACTCAATTGGTTTTGATAATGTTGAAGTTCTGTGCAAAACCAGCTACTACTGGCCAAGACTAATTTGAGAATCTATCGAAATTTAAAGAAATAAAAATAACTTTAACCGTTCGGATAGCTACCGCCTCAGTGCTGCGTTGCAGCGAATCATCTAATAATACATTATTTAAATGCATGCCTACACAGGGCAGCGTACTTCAATAGGCATTACTGTTGGTAGGGCTATTTTAATAAACACAATAGACAGGGAGGACAAGTTTAAAGGGCTCGCATCGTGCACATGCATTGTGCAAGAGCGGAGAAGCGTGGTCACCACATCTACGCCTCTATATTAGGAACGAAACAGGAAGACTTCTCCACAAATCTGGCTGTCGCCTGGTGAAGCTAGTTGTAATATCTGGCGAAACGTCGTACTCAGATTGTAAATGTTGTGGCTTGGCTCTCCAACACACCGGTGTGCTGTACTAGTATACTACACTATACACTACACTACACACTTGTGCTGCACTAGTGACAAATTGGCACGTTCTGTTTACGTGACAACCCTTACTAGTTGGCTGTGTCGGGTGGTGGCGGGTTTTAACGAAACATTTATACATTTTTCAGGTAAGGCCCATTGATCTGTGTAGCTATTTTTTTAGAAGCGACCTGGCGATCACGAATTACAGCTCAGCGAAGTGGACAACACCGGAGGACCCGGAGAAAACCCCACGCGTCCAGGGGGAGAGAGAAACATTCAAACTCCAAACATACAGCGGACATCGTCAGGGTCGGGATCGAACCCAGGACCCCACATACAGCGGGCGAGGTAGTTAACGTCTCGCCACCAACATGGGCGGGTCAGAAAGTTGCACAGCAAACAAGACAAAGACTGGGTTCCACTTGCCTCGAGAAAATGGTAAGCAAGCTACTAAATATCAACAATGAATAACTGTATTATATAAGTACGACTTATCAAGGTTGGGCAAGGCAGCAAGAACAACAAAACAGTCCCAGACCACACCGATATAACACGGAGGAGTGGATTCTTACTCCGGGGTCCTCTGATATTTCCCTCCGCATTTAGAATCAACATGATTTTAAGAGTATTTGGCTGCTATACATTTTCACATGATGATAAGCCACTTCGTTCAAATTTCCATTTAAAGCTTTCGTGACTACAGGGATTCATATTCTTGGTTCTTTCGGTAAAGTCACGTAGAAGGGAAATAATAAAAATTCAACATTATAAAATTCTCACGACGTTTCGGCCCCAACGCAAACAGCCGTCCTCAGGTGAATAACAAAACTGTCGGAAAGACAGCGTCCTTAGGACCCTAGCAACGGCATCCCTCTGTTCTTCACCTGAGGACGGCTGCTTGCGTTGTGGCCGAAACGTCGTGAGAATTTTATAATGTAAATTGTATTTTATTATTTCCCTTCTACGTGACTTTACCGAAAGAACTATGAATACGACTTCGTTGAGCTATCATTTGTGGCCAGGTGGCTTCTGAATAAGTGATATAGCTCAGTGAGCCTTACCTGGTAATATAAAAAAGGTTTAGTTTTATTTATAGATTATTTGTGATTTGCTTATATATTCTATTCTGTGCACTCCCGTCGTGTTTTTGAATTATTTGTTGTTGTGACGTTCTGACCACTACTGGACATCTGCGAAAAATAACTTCATAGCTCATCGGGTTCCTGCAGTATAAATAAATATTCTGATTCTGAAGGAGAAACATCAAACCAATAACGCTTAGGCTGCACTATTTATTCACCCAAATACAACAACATCAATGACACAATCAACCCCATAACACTCCAAGAGCAGAAGTCAGCACCTAACGCAAGATAGGTTCGTGCTGTTGCTCGGAACGCTGTTACTAGGGATGCCGTTGCTAGGGTCGCCGTTGCTAGGGATGCCGTTGCTAGGGTCGCCGTTGCTAGGGATGCCGTTGCTAGGGTCGCCGTTGCTAAGGACGCCTGTTATGGAAGCATGTTGCTAGGGACGCCATTGCTAGACACACCGTTGCGAGCGATGCCGTTGAAGGGATGCCGTTGCTATGGACGCCGTTGCTACACACCTCTGTTGCTAGGGATGCCTTGCTTGGGAGGCCATTGACATGGCCAGTCACTGCATATGTGCCGTGGTACGGACGCCGTTGCTAAGGACGCCGCTGCGAGGACCGCCGTTGCTAGGGACGTGGTTGCTAGCGATGCTGTTGCTAGGGATGCCCTTGTTGCTAGGGCCAGTCATTGATACGCCGCCTTTCTTCCGGACGCCGTTTCTAGGGACGCCTGTCTGATAGGAGGCCGCCGAGAGGGACCGCCGTTGCTATGGACGCGTTGAATTTATATTCCCACTGTCATTTTCCGATTCCAACAGCTGGCAGGATGGTGGTCCATGGCAATGCTCACCTCCTCGTCTTGACAGGGGAATCACTCGGCTGGCCGGGTGGTTGGAGGGCAGGCGAGGAGCAACTGGGCCCGAGTGGAGGACCACGAGCAGGGGGACACCATGGAGGTGGCCCGGGCGGCCACGGTGCCGCAGCTGCGTGTGCTCAAGACGTCACGACGAAGTCGACACTTCCGCTCGACTCCTTATTTGGACATAGAGCATGACGTCATTACCTAGCTCCCCCAACTTGAACTCTGCTCCTTATATGGACAGTGTATGACGTCACTAAGCAGCCACCCTTCCACTCCGTACGTCACATGAGGCATGACGTCACTACGCAGCCCACCCTTCCATTCTACTCCAGATGACATTGGGCATGACGTCACTATATAGCTGACCTCACCCCCACCCTCCTTTCGGCAACTTTGCTGTGTCGATCAATGAGGAAGGGCCAGAGTTATGATCGATATCGCCTCTTCTACTTAATGCTGAAATCGTTTCTCCAAGTTGATACGGCTCAGTGTTATCAGAATCTGAATAAGTAATATACTGGAGGAATCTGATGGGCTATAAAGCTATTTTTCACACATGTTCAATAGGAGCGGGTCAGAACGTTACAACAACAAACAAAGAAACACACAATAGGAGTACAAAGTATAGGAAAGGTAAACAAATCATCATGGGACCTAAACAAATGACTTAAAATAAACCGATGAAAACTCAACAAAGTTTTATCTTACCAGGTAAAACCCACTGAGCTATTAATTCATTTTTCAGGAGCGACCTGGCCACAAATCATAGCTCAACGAAGTGCCTTATCACGTGCAAATTTATAGTAGCAAAATTATATCTAAATAACCTCAATGCATGTTTCTAAATGTGGAAGGAAAAACTAGAGGACCCGGAAAAAGAATCCACGCCACCACAGCGAGAAACACGCCGCAAACTGCAGATGGCACCAAGCTCGTAATAAATACCCCACGTGCGAATTTGTACCATCCTACAAAAGCTGTCCATAGCAGCTGCACTTCCATGACCCCGAATAAAGAGGTCAATAAACATTTTTAAAATGTTTACATTTCTAAGGTGCATTACATCCGTAGATGAGCCTACGAAGTCCACACGACGCGAGCATCGAGGAAACTTTGTAAAACAATCAGAACGAATTGCCAAATAAATATATTTAGGGGCCGTCCATAAATGACGTCACGCACCTGGGGAGGGGGGGGGTCAGACATTTGTGACGATGTGTGACGAAGAGGGGGGGGTTGAGAAATGTGACGTCACATCAAAATGCGCAACTTTAAATAAACATAGACAACACGTTCTACTTAATTAGACTTTTAAATAAATGTTTTATCCTACAACATCAGAGTGCAGCGTCATATTTAAGGGGGGGGGGGGGGGTCTGACTTTTTGTGACGTCGTGTGACGAAGGGGGGGGTCAAAAATCGTCCCAAATAGCGTGACGTCATTTATGGACGGCCCCCTATATAATTATTGAAAACACTACAACAATAAAGGCCATTCGCCGCAAAATTGTGGTGACGTCACCACAACGCTTGTGCCAGGCCAGGTGCACCTTGCGGCCACGTGAAGTGTCGAAGGCTCGCTGGCAGGTCACGGGACGGTCCCCAGAGCCACGGGTCGACTGACTGAGATGACCGAGATGACTGGCTGATGCACCACCTGTGCCCCCTACTGCGCCAACTTGCTGGGATTTAGCCGCCCGGCGCTCCGCTCGTTGTTGTGAGCGTCGCTCCTCCGCCCTCTGTTGTTGTTGGAGGGCGACTGCCTCCAACTGCCCAGTAGCGTCCTTCACGAGCCTCCTCCACAGAGGCGGATCTTGACACCGCTGGCACCAGTCTTCGGCAACTCCACTCAGCTCCACATCCTCCTGTGCCGCATCACTCCATCTCTTCTCGAGTCCGTGTCGTGCCCGTTAAGCCCCCTCTACCCGGCCAAACAGAAGCTTCTTGTGCATGCAGTGGTTGGTCATGCTGGCTACGTGTATCCACACACACACAAGGAATACGTGTACACACACTGAACATATATACACACATATGTGGAACACGTGCACACACACTCATGCCCACCGAGATCTCAATCTTAATTGGCTCTTTAAGTTCTTCACAATCATCGGGTGATTGCGGAAAGTCGGAGCGTGGTGGGTGGGGGGCCCACGAGGCTTGGAGTCCCGATGCTCTGTGTAGACGAAAGCTCCAAGGTGCTTCCATCACGAATGACAGCTTCAACTGGGCTGGCGGGGAATTCGTGCCTGGATATTTGTGTTTATTTAAACAATTTTGACCGAAAGGGACGTCGGATGCTCATAAGATCACGAAATCCAGCGAGTCACGGGCGTGTCGGTCTCAACACCCCTACAGTCTGTTAATGCTATATGGGGGATCTTTGTGTACGTGTGTGTGTGTACACGTGTGTGCGTGTGGTGTAGGGAGCGGTTGAGTCGAGCTAGGGTAGACCCAGGGCCAGATATTACTCGTCACTGATGTGAGCCGTGAGCGGGAATCTCACTCACCTCGCCGCGTTCGTAGCACAATGCGCTAAACCACTGCACCACTGCTCCCCATACCCACACAGACTGTGGGGGGGGGGGGCAAGAGGTCCTCCCCCCTGGCTGGTGTTTGTGCTTATTGAAGTCTATGGGACGATTTAACATTGAAGTCTATGGGAGCCTTTTCACATTAACCTCTCAATTCAACCCTTATCTATTAGCTGTAATAATGATCTATTATTACAGCTTCGAACGAGCTGTTTGTTGCTGGCCGCTTGACGTTTTCAGCCTGTGATCAGAAATTGTGTAAACAACATTGCACCCTCCCAGCATGAAGGATGAACAGTGGACAAACAACCAAAGAGTGATTGGCATATGCATTTAGTTTCAGGCAAAATAGCCATGTGACTATTTACCAAATACCATTTACAAACAACGTAGAAGCCCACTTTGAGAGCAAACAATTGAGAACACTGCACCGACAATGGCAAACCAAGCACAAATACAACTCAACACCTTCATCAACGAGTGGCTTTATAAGGAAACAGATATAATAGGCTGGACAATTACCTACTATGTGCTATGAAGAAGGGCTATTGCCTGAAAAGTCGCCGAAGATGTACGTACATTTTTCATGACGAGACGAGCATGTTATTGATGAATGTGAGTTTTGTGACGGGTCATATCAGTGACGTCACTGAAGGTAATGTTACAGACCCAGCAGCTGACACAGACACGTGTGTTGACATTAAACCCATTCCTGGACTCATGATAAACACACTTTTCATTTACGATTCTTATATTGTGAATGTTTCCTGCAAACCCTAAAGACTCGTGTGTAAACAGGGTGCTTCAAAAAAAATGTTAACACTTCCGAGAAATTGCAACAACACCACAAGAAATGTGCCTCCGGGGCTCTGGAGACCACCTGGAGAAGATTCCAGGCGTCCGTTGACAATGATGGCGAACGAGTGGAGACTGACTTTCTGAAGCTATGTTACAGCGTATTATCCATTCTTTTTCCATGAAAAACGATAGTCCCTTGTCAAAAGGCACAATACATTGTGTAACACAAAACTACGGGGTTTCGTGTCGAACAAGAACTCATATCTCACAGAGAAGAACCTTTTACCTATAAACGTCTGGCAACTCGCCAGCATTAATTCACGCGGGGCTGACGGATGATAAGACGCTGAAAGTTGAAACGGGTCCAGAGTTTTGTTTGTGTTGAAATAAAGGAGCTGCTGAAATTATACACTCACAGAAAGCAAGACTGTGTGGCTGATGGAATGTGTAAAAAAAACACTTTATTTATTTTCTTGTTGAGGGACAGCTGTGTGAGGTAGAACCGTCTACGTCATGATTGTTAGACATTGCATGCGCAGCCTCCTCCTGATTTGACTCAAGTGTTAGATTTTGCCGCATAGATGTAGTCGCCACTTAAGCCTCTTGTGATGATCAATGCCAGGGGTACAACGCTCCGTCCGGAGTTATATCCACGTCCAATCCAGAGCATGGGCCCAACTATTCCTACCGCTCTGTTCACGAATCCAGGTCTTGGTTTTCCATGAAGCTGCTGAGCGTCGAAGCGTCGATCGGAATGCTCAGGTACTCCACTCCATCAGCGCCCTGCAAACACGAAAACACTCTTAGGATGGCAAGTTACCATTCTTGAATGTTTTAATCGATAAGAGACCAGATGGCTCATTGGGACACTGTCTACAGGAAAGCCACCCATACGGATGCCTATCTAAAACCTGGATGTCTTTGTATTGACAGGCTGGGTGTCCACTGCCCCAGCCTCTGTGGTTGGACCATCTCTAGCTCCACCCACCTACCTTGATGCACCCATCTCAGGCCTATACAAGACATTGTCTCAGCAGCTTTCTCTCTCTCTCACCTGTTGCGATCGAAACGTCGTGATCTATTTTCTATTTAAGTGACTGGACCGAAATACCCAAAGAGTATGAATTCCTGCAATCACGAAAGCTTTAAATCAAGATTTAAAACTCTTAGTCTTTCACAAAAGTCATCATTCGTGTCGTTTAGGAGAATATCAGTAAACAACATGTGCTTCTGCAGCCATCTGGAACGCTATTAGGAAGCCACTGGACCTATGCACTTCAATTGAAAACTAATTTCTATTGAACTGCTTTTGTGTTTAGTTTGTTGTCCTTCCCGCCGCACCTCTGATTAGCACGATTGGCTAAGTAGTGTGAAAGACGTTCAACATACATACAAAATAATCCTAATTGAGTCATTTACAGAATTGAACCTGTGGCAATGTTGTTGTTTAGAACCACCAACTTAAAGAGTTCTAACGGGCAGCAATGAAACAAAGACACCTGTAGACCAGTTTCATCTTAATTAGGACTCATCATCAATGATCACTGCTGCCAAATGTCTCTTAGGCTGGCGGTCTGGATAAGACTGAGAAAGTTCATACATGTAATACACGCCTTTAGTTCGTTTTTAAATCTACACATGGCAGTGTTAACCAAGGCAGCCTACCGGAATCGAACCGCGAAGCTCCCTCTGGGTCATGTCACCACCTATTTAAAATGAAATAAAAGTCACTCCCCATATTTACCCACCTGGTCTGTGCCAGCTACAGGAGCCCTGCACACACAACGACTCGGCATGGGCAGGGAGGGGGGTCCAGTAAGTGACTAGGGCAGGGGTTGGCAACCAAGATAACAAAAATAGCCAATTCTTTTCGAATTCGGTAAAAAACACTCAATATCTCAGGAGCCGTAACGCATGTGAATAACGTCACCAAGTGGTCCCTAAAGAGCCGCATGAGCCTCCGGAGCCGCAGGTTGCCAACCCCTGGATTGGGGGAATGACCGCAGCATTGAATCTCAGCGTGGCGGTGAACGCGACGGCAAGCGACAGCGACACGCATCCCTAGCGGGGCACAGCAGGGCACCTTCTTGGTGCGGATGAGTTTATGGTCGCGGAACTCGGTGAGTTGCGCTCTCAGGGTGAGGTCGCTGTTCACCAGGAACGCCACTCGGCAGCGCTCGTAGAAGTCCTGGAACGACAAACCTGAACGACGCAGCTCGCATGAGCCTCGAGCAGGGCAGCCCTGGCGTGGCCGCCACGAGACCACAACAGACGAAGATCTCTCGTATAGCCTCAAGAGACTGTTAGGGAAAGTGCTGTTTAGCGAGCACCTATGAAGGTCGGTTACGGGCACACAAGAGGGTGGGTGACAAAGCACCACGCCCAGGCACCTTTATCTCCAGAGTGGCGATGTTTACGCATTGCATCAGGTACTCATTTGAGGCCGAGTCGATTTAGGGGAGGGCCAGGACCAGTTTCTGACAATCGTCACTGGTGTTGGCCGTGAGCAGGAAGTGAACTCGGGTCGCTGGGTTTGCAGCGCGGTATGCTAACCCTTGCGCCACCACTCCCCCAGAGACCACACACACTCAATCAGCAGCAACTCGTGCAATACATGGGAAGCATTTGTTGGACGAGGAAAAAGTTACGTCAAAATCCACAATACAGCCCTTTGCAGTAAGCGGTGGAAATTCCACATTCATATGTCAGGGACGAGGCTCTCCATTGCACAATCACTGTTGACTACCTACAAAGGGTTACTCATTTTATTAAACTCCAAAAGACGATCATTAAGTCAACACTCAACCAGGATTTGAGCTCATGAACTGGTACAACTCAGACAATACCAAACTAAAACTATGTTTTATTTTACCAAATAAGGCCCATTGAGCTATATAGCACTTTTTCAGAAGCAACCTGGCCATTATTGATAGCTCAACGAAGTGGCTTATCACGTGGAAATGATTAGCAGCTAAATACTCTAAATGCATGTTGATATTAAATGAGGGAAAAACTGGACCCGGAGGAAATTCCACACAACCATGGGGAGAGTGACACGCAAACTTCAAATATACAGCAGGCGTCAGGGTCAGTGTCGAACCCATGACCTCCTGCACAGGTAACATGTCGTCACCGCGGTGAGATGTTAACGGTACACTCAAGCAGCAGCCGTGATGTCACGAGTGGCAGTCTAGGCGACGCACGGCAAGTTGGTTAGGTGTGGAGAGAGCCTCTCACCTGGGTTGGAGGGGTTGTTTTTATTGTCGATCTCATGCTCCACAAGCAGCTGGAATATTCCCCTGTAAGGAGAGAGTGATTGTAAATGGTCACGCTCCATGCAACAGACAGCCAGTCAATAATAATACCCACACACAATGAACAATGATGTTCTCATCGAAAGTCAAACCATTAATATGCTTGGTACAGAAATCTTATCTTAGCTGTCATGGAACGGCTGCGTTGCTCATCTGGCTAAGGAGGCATCTAAGAAGCGTGGTTGTCTTCTCCCTGCCAAAGCCTCTTCAACTCTGCACAGTCATTACTGCTGCTACACACACCACCGAGTCAGCTGAAGTTGGAATCCTGCTGCCGTCATGATTGGGGTGGAGCACCCAGTCCCTCCCTCCCTGGTCCTGACAGAGTTCCGAGTCAAGCGGTCAGGGTGACTGGAGATCCAGCACTGCCGATTCACTCCCACCTATTAAGCAGTGCAACTCAGCTTTGCAACCTCATCACCTCTGCAACTCTACTCGTTTCAGTGCCAAAAACGTACGAACCCTGACCAGCTGTGAATCTTCGCTCGGTCTGTGCCCTAGACCTTCGATCCCTATGAGCTCGTGACCCCCGCACCTTGGTCAGCGAGTCCCGAGACCTTTAACAGAATCAGAATCTTTATTGAGACTGGAGGAGTCTGTGCAGCACTGATCGGCCTGTGTTTGATACTCGTGAGTTGAGGCTCACACCCCTTCCTTGACTGAGCACTTGAGTCTAGACTTTCGTCACTAACTATTAGGACTGTGTTGTTTTTGTTATTACCTGACCATGTACTTTATACTGCCGTTAATGTTGATATTGTTCATGTGACTTGCATTATTCCATTGCCCTGTAACCGTTGAAAATCTTTTCATATTTGCTTGTTGTTCTTTTCAAACACCAGTTACTCGTTTTCTCTTTGCCTCGACTCTTGCCCCAGAAATTGGTTATCTTGATAGGTCCATGGTTTGAGACACATGCAAGTGAGATTTTGTTTGTATAACTCATACAATATTGTGGTTTATTTTACATTGGACCATGACCGTTTCAGGAGGTGAGATTGAGAATAAATGTCAAGAAAACCAAGTTGTGACTGGACTCCATCTTGTGTTCATAGCTGGTTGTTTGGGTTGTCTGCACTCAGGGATTGGGTTTAGTGGAAGGCTGGGTTTTGGCAAAGTCGGAGTTTCTCCTATTTCACCTTTGGGAGGCGATAACCACAATCTTGACTGCTACAATACTGCTGCTAGATGGACAGGAGCAACGATGCATTATGGGGGCATTAGGAACCTTGCACCATTGTTTCAACTGCCACAACGGGACACGGAATCGAACCTGCAACCTTTGGATTTTAATTCCAGCCATTTGGTAACATTTACACCGCTGTGAGAGCTCCCCTTCTCATCACACAAGGTCAAAGTGTTACAATTGTCGCTCTAGACATTTCTATACGTGCAGCACACTGGTAACTGGCAATAGTTACTGGGTCCTTCATGCCGTTACCGGTGATGCAACAAGAGAAACGATTTCAACACTCCTGGTGTGGATGCACCTGGCAAATATCCAAGTTTGATTCCTGCTAGCAGCAAATATCGATAACGAATATCTGAACAGGTTCTGGGCTACCCTTGGTAGACTCAGTCTTAAACGAGTACCTGGTGCTGTATGTAAAAAAAAAAACACACAAGCAATGGGGAAGACGGGGGTGGCCTGGCGTGGTGCTGACCTGCACCCCCTCAAGGGCCGTGCCAAACTTCATGGTGCTTGCTAACGTCACTTGTCAAAAATCTCTGTCAAGGCTACGCGGGGTGTCTTTGTTCCTGTGTTCGTGTGTGTCGGCCTTGGTATCGGCGTGCTTAGTACCTGGCATTGGGCGTCAAGCTGCGCAATACGTGGGTGAGAGAGCTGAGCGCAAGCGAGTCCGACTGTTGGACGAGCAGCGAGTTCTCGTACGACGTCTCCTCTGCGTAGGGCTCGTAGGTCGTGACCTCGCACCACAGCCAGTTAAACCAGCCAACTTTGCTCTGCTCCCAGACTTAGACGCACACCACACAAAGATGCACCCATATCGCATTTAACGGACTGTTGGGGCGAGTGCTGTTAGTCAGAAGGACCTATGAAGGCCAGCACGACAGCACACGAGGGGGTGGGTGGGCAACACCATGCCCGGCCGCCTTTGTCTCCCTAGCGGCGATGTTTACACACGGCACCAGGTACTAATTTGAGGCCGAGTGGACCTCGGGGAGGCCCAGCACTTGTTAAGATAATCGTCACCGGTGTTGGCTATGGGCAAGAACCAAACAGCGCGGTAACCGCTGCAGCGAATGTACGCGTGTCCCCGTACTGAGAGGGCCGTTGATGTGGTCGACGCTGGCGATGAGGTGCACGTTCGGCAGACTGGCCAGTTGGCCCAGGACCCGCTGGCTCCGCTCGGCGCGCAACATCTCCCCGTCGATGTTGTGAATCACCAGGTAGAGCTCCAAGCTGCTATCTGCCACAGACATGAACACGGACACTCGGGTTCACAAAGTGCTTGCCACAAATTAACCACAATACCTTGCTGATCTCGTCAAGGAGCATAAAGCATCACACGAATTCTGGTCATCCTCGCAGTGGCTTTTGGCGAGCCAAAAGACGGTCACTGAGGTCGCGGCTTTAAGATGTGCTTTTGCAGCCGTCTGGAACGCACTTCCTTCCGTTATTAGGAAGCCACTGGAGCATGCACTTTTAAATATATATTGAAAACTAATTTCTTTAGAATTGCATTTTGTGTTTAGTTTGTTGTCATTCCCCTGCACCTCCGATTAGGGTGATTGGGTCATCAATCACCCTGACCGCTTTACAACGGAACTCTGTCAGATGCAGCGATGTAGGAACTGGGTGCTCTCCACCCCAGATATGACAGCAGCAAGATTCCAGCTTCAGCTGACTCTGCGCTGTGTGTAGCAGCAGTAATGATTGTTCAGAGTTGAAGGGGTTTGGCACGGAGAAAAAAACCATACTTCTTTGACGCCTCCTCAGCCAGATGAGCAACAACACACTCATGAGCATCCAGGTGGCATAGCATCATTCTGTGTGACGACAAACGTGCGGACAGCTGAACCCACCCTGCCGGAACCTGGAGCAGATGTGAGCCAGCTGCTCCATAGGGTTGCGAATGCCGATTCCATCTTCTAGAACTTCTGATATAATTGAATTCAACACCTGTAGAGCCGGTAACACAACACCAATCACCACACCACGTGGGCCACTTTATGAGTCTGTGGGACTGTTTGAGTCTGTGCATCTTGTTGCAAGCCTGTGCGAGTCTGTGGTGTATCTAGCCTGGCATAATCGCAATGAGGATATTACCGCCACTCAGTGGCAAACAGTAGTTGTTGCGAATCTGTGGGTCTCTGTGAGTCTGTGTGTCTCAGGGTGAATCTAAGGGTCTCTGTGTGTGTATGTGGGTCTCTGTGCAAGTCTGTGATGAAACTAGCTTGGCACAAGAGCTATGGGGACGTCACTGCAACTCGGTGCAAACACTGGTTGTTGTTTTAGCGAATCTGTGGGTCTCTGTTGGTCTCAGCAACAGCAACTTGAGGTGTTACATGATAACTCTTCTACTGTGTAATAGCTCGTATTACACTGCACCACTGACCATCTTGATGGTGATGGAGGGGAAGTATCCGTTGATGACCACATGGCAGCGGTTGGGCAGGAGCGCACATCTGAACTCCTCCAGCAGATTGCGCTTGGACCCCAGTCCATACAGCAGCACATTGAACCCCAGTCTACCGAACAGACCGAGTGAAATCAGCCAGCGTCATCATGTACACGGTGGAAGTGGGTCTGCCACTTTCAGTTAGCCGGAACATCTCCTCCATCAGCCAGAATCTATGGGGAGGTCTGACCCACATACCCAATGCAGCCATTGCAGTTGCATGAACCACAATCCTGAATCTTGACTTAAAGCTTTCGTGACTGCAGAAATTCATATTCTTTTGGTCTTTCGGTAAAGTCACGTAAATAGCTTCAAATTAATAAAAATAAGTTAAACAAAAAACTACGACGTTTCGATCACAACACAAGCGATCGTCATCTTTTTTTCCTCCTGATGACGATCGCTTGTGTTGTGATCGAAACGTCGTAATTATTATAATTTTTTTATTAATTTGAACCTATTTACGTGACTTTACCGAAAGACCCAAAGAATACACAATCCTGAACCTCACCCATTTCCTCTCAGCATCAGGAGGAGGGGGGTATGATGCCGACCTCAGCTGCAAGCGCTTATGAATGTCTCGCTTGCAAACTTCACGAGCTAGTCGAGACTACAGAAGGTCGGGTGTCAAGGACATGGGCCCCCGTTCACTGCTCTATCACTATACAGTCCAGCAGATGTTGTGTGGATGCGGCAGTGTGTTGGTGATGATAAACCCATGAGTTTCACACAAGTCCAACAGCCCCTGACCATTGTTATTGAGCTGCTCTGGTCCATGCCTTTCAATGACTCTGGCCTCGGTGCCTGCGTCATAACTCACTTGGGCATTAAAGTCACCAAATGGGATGATGTTTTCCCGAGGGGCCGCTTTAGCTAGCACATAGGACAGGAGGTCATAGAATGTATCTAAATCATCATCCTCCGATGTTAATTGTTATTGCCAAAACAAAGACAAAGATCCTCCAAAGCCTTATCATACCATTGGGGCAAGTGCTGTTAGTGAGCAACTATTAACGTTGGCACCGTACACAAGGGGGTGGGTGGCCAGCACCACACCTGGCCACCTTCGTCTCCCAAGTGGAGATGTTTACACACCGCACCAGGTACACATTTGAGGCTGAGTCTACCTCGAGGAGGCCCAAGACCGGTTCAGATAATCGTTACTGACGTAGTGTAATAGCGCCGGCTGCTGGGCAGCGGCGGCAACTGTGGTGGACAGACGACACGCTGGTGAGCGTGTGCTCGCGTGTGTGGGCAGGGCGGAGGAACTGGGGCAAGGGTCATGGAGGACCCCGTCTGGAAGCCCCTGGAGCCCGCTACTAGTGGGTTCGAGAAGAAAGGCGTGGCCAGGCCGCGCTGGTAGAATAAAAGGAGCCGAGAACGGGAGCTGCCGGTTCTGGGATTGGATTCATCTCCTCGCCGTTGCCGTCTTCGTTCGCTATTGCGCTGCTAGAAAGTAGTTGGCTGTATCAGTCAGCACCGTCAGTGTTAGATAGCTAGTGTTGTGTATAGGCGAAGCTAAGCGACTGTAGAGCGTGTGTAGACGAGACCGTGAATGTTCTAAATAAAAAAAGTTGCCTCCTACAAACCTCGTCTCCAAATCACTGATACTACACTGGTATTGGCCGCGAGCGGGAATCAAAGTCGGGTTGCCGGGTTCGTAGCGCAGTCCGTCAATTTGAGAAACGTGTCAACTCGTATCAGTTACAGCTCTGATGATTGTCGTTTGCTGCCAGTCGCTTGACATGTTGAGACTTTGGGCCCTGTGCTGCGCAGCTGCGTTCAAAGAGTGCAAGAGTGAGGGCCAGATGGTCCCCTATTCTTCTAAAATCTGGTGCACAGGCCGGGAGGTCGGGTGGAGGGGACGGCTATTTGTGCGGGTTGTGCCCATCTTCCGGGAATGGGCGGGAGCGGAGTGCTGATCCGTGGGACGTGAGTTCACAAGTTCATCTGCTGCGTGTGAATTATTGTATTTGTGGTGCTTTATTACATGGCTTCCCCTCTTTTGCCTTCCATCCCCTTCTCTTCCACGCCCCCCCCCCCCCCAGTTCCCCCCCTAGCCCTCTCTTTTTCCCATTATGTTAGTTACCTTTTCTCTTACCCCCCCCCATCCCCCGTATAAGATATCGTGTCCACACTAGTGATCCCCACCCAGTTCTCCCCCTTCATTGGGCCCTGACGCGTCAAACTCGGGGCTGTTGTTCACGTAACTTTTGTCCCCCCTCCGTTCTATGATCGGTGCTTTGAGTTGTAACAATACAGAGTGCAAGGGGCGAACGTCCCGACCTGAGCTGCGTCATCCACTTTGCAAAGAGGCCTCGGTACTCCCGCTCCAGCTGCTTGCGCTCCTCGCGGAACGGCAGCTGCACAGCTCTGAGCAGGCGGCCGAGGGTTTCCTGCACGGCGCGCAGCACCAACGGTATCACGACACTGACGCTGCCGCCGACGCCGACACCGTCACACACGTAGCCCAGTCCCGCAGCAGCAGCTGCTGCACAGTCAACGTGCAGCCACTTCCAACATCACACTTCGTATGTACAGTATGTTGAACTTCGTTCACACCATACGTAGCCAACCGTGCTAATCAGAGGTGCGGGGGGAAGGACAACAAACTAAACACAAAAAGCAGTTCTAAAGAAAATTCGTTTTCAAAAAGCTCTAATAGGCTCCCGTCCACCATCCGCTCTTAGGTCTTCTCTTCCCTTTTGTCACCGGACTCATGGAGATCGCTGCCATGCCGGTCTCGGCAATCAGCCCTCCATCCGGCACACATGTCCCACCCAGCACCGCTGTGGTATCTACAACGCTCACCTGCCACATTCTCTTCCGGACATATGCATTGTATGTATGTTGAACTTCTTTCGTACCGTACGTAGCCCACCATGTTAATTGGAGGTGCAGGGGAAGGACAACAAACTAAACACAAAAAGCAGTTCTACAGAAATACGTTTTCAATCTGGATGATTTAAAAGTGCCCAGCTCCAGTGGCTCCCTTATACCAGAAGAGCGTTCCAGACGGCCGCAGAAGCACATCTGAAAACACGCAATGCAGTGACTGTCTTTGTTCTGGCTACGAAATGTTAAGTGTGGCAACAAAAATTTCCAGCATTCGTTACAGAAACCTGAGCTAAAATGCCAACAAGATTTGACTGTGCGTCTTCGTCCGTTTAGAGTCCGGGTCTCTGAACCAAACGGTAACCCAGATGGACACACAACCCAAGCACGTAAGCTCACCTGGTCAAGGCGTGGAGACTGCAGCTTGGACAACGTGCGGTCAGAAGTGATGACCTTCGAGGTTTTGTGGGCATCAAAGTAATCTTCCACCACTTCTTGCTGCAAGTGACAACACAGTGAACCCCCGGTTTGGTGAATCCCCAAATGTCCAGAATTCACACTTGGCCAGACGAGGTCAGCTAAAAATAAAAAATTTTAAATGTACATAAAATGAAAACACAAAATAATTATTTTAATCCGTTATACTTGATGAACCTTATGGCGGGACCCCGGGGTCCCATAAGCCCCCGGCTCTCGTCCGTGACCAGGCAGCCTGCTAACCTGCCCTGATCACGTTATGTAGTATCCCCCTCCCCGAGTGCGAATGAGATTAGGAACGGTGGTCACCACCTTATGTATCGTGTTCACGTTGGTTGTTGTGTGTTAATAAATAGTGTTGCCTCCAAGTTGAGTGCGTGCCTCAATTGAACCCACTACACTTCTACACTTGTAATACACCACACTGAATGTCTAGTTCATCTCAGTTATAATTGCTTCACAGTCGTGACTTAAAAACATTGATCATGCCCGAGTCATTGATATGGCAGAGGAGGGCGTTCCATAAGTGGGGGGGGGGAGGCACACAGCTGAAGGCCCAGTCGACCTGGAGAGGAGTTTCGTCTTATGTTGCATTGAAAACTGAGTACGTGGAACAAAGATTCAGAGATGGAATATTGGGATGGAATAGGTCCCTAAGGTAGGTGGGTGTCCGGCCCTTCAATGCTTTACAGGTTAGAAACAAGATCTTACGGTCGATTATAAGCTTCAGCGGGAACCGATGAACAGAAGCCAGAAGAGGTATGATAGAACAGGATGTAACACTGAAACCGGAAGAGCGCCTTTTCAGTTATGCCAATGTTATTTTTGCAGCGGTTCAAAAGGATCTCATATCAAAGGTGGCACTGTGATCCGTCTAAATAAGGATGCTAAGTGTTTCAGAGCCAGTGGTCATCGGAAGATAATTTACCACCTGGCCCACAGCCGTTTCAGTACTGTGCGCCAGTCTAAAAACAGATTGTAAGGGTTCCATGTAATTGGTAGTTAAATCTTTTACAAGTACACTGCTACCGCATGTTTGAGAAACTTTGATAAAAAGTTCCAAATAAGTTCAACATACAACAGAAGATCCAATATCGGTTTTTGTGAGTCTGCGGGTCTCTGTGTCAGTCTGTGGGTCTCTGTCCAAGTCTTTGGATCTCTGTGTGAGTCTGTGGGTCTCTGTGTCAGTCTGTGTGTCATTGTGCAAGTCTGTGGGTCTCTGTCAAAGTCTTTGGGTCTCTGTGTGAGTCTGTGGGTCTGTGTGTGAGTCTGTGGGTCTGTGTGTCAGTCTGTGGGTCTCTGTGTGTATGGGTATCCAAGTCACTCACAGTGATGCGAGCTCCTCGTTTGCCTCTCTTCCTCGCTGGAGTCAACTTGTGGGTTCTGTTGGCCTCCGCTCCTCCTCTGCCTTTCACGGTCTCCTCCTCGCTGTGCGAATCTTCCTCCTCCGACACAGACTCGGACAGCTCGCTCTCACTGTCTGACTGAACCTCTGTTCCAAAGAAACAACCAATCAACAATTAATAATAATATTGAAAGTAATGATGCAACATTTTTTACGAGACCCACAAGATCACACAGAGTCAGACTCGCAGAATCACAGAGACCCGCAGAATCGCAGACAAAATAGACATTTCCCATAAATATGCTAAATTCCTCTTGATATGCAAATTATTTTGTCAAGACGCTCTTTGCTCCTCCATCCCAGCATAAATAGTCGCTCCAAGCCTGGAGCGTGACATTCAGACTGTCTACTTGACGGACCTGTTCTCCACCTGAGGACGGCTGCTTGCGTTGTGGCCGAAACGTCGTGATAATTATTTTATCATGTTTTATTTTTATTATTTTATTACTTCCCTTCTACGTGACTTTACCGAAAGAACCAAAGAAGAAACATAGACACAATATAATGAATTATCCACGAAGCCAACCTCTGTCAATTATTTAATCATCTAACATTGGTGGTTATGCTCCATGACAACAACGTTAACTTTGTTAACGCGCAGCAAACCACAGACAAGCGGGAAGGCAGCCGACGCCACCAAGAATCGCCAAGACTCGCTGGTCCTGCATTGGGACCTTCGGCCAACTCCACTCACGAGTATTTATATAGGGCAGCGGTGGCCAACTGGCGTCGCCTGAAGCTCTTGGTCTGCTACAGGTTGGCCACACCGGATATACGGGTTTCTGCGCTCACACTTGTGCACATGAAGTAATCCACGCAGTGATTTTAACGAATCTATTCATGTATTTATATGCACGTGCGCGCACACACAATTGTGCAGCACACAGCCAAAGACCCAAAACGCCAAGTGGCGTTATAACCGGTTTGGGGCAGTGACATGACGCCACGGTTAGTGCGTTCGCCGCTTGGAGCAGAGGTCGCGATTACTTTCCTGCAGACCACCCTGGTTAATACTGCAATAAGAACACTAAAAGACCGTGTGCCGTGCACTTCAAATATCCCGTGGCGTTATTCGAAACGAGTCGACCATTGTGTGCCGAATTTCAAAAATTACACTGCAAATTACTCATTTGGGATCACGTACACCGCAGCAATCATCGCCCCCTACTGGCAGAATAATGCCCACTGGCAGGCCAGATGCCAAGTCACCTTGTACCGCCAAGGGACAGCTGCCACGAGGGGTGCCCGTCGAATGTTTGAGATGAAATGCGATGAAAGTTGCTAAGGCATTTCAGCAAACGTCATATAAATGCAAAATAGAGGTATTTATTATTGTAAAGCTCACGACACATGCACCGAATGTCACGTGTATGAATTATTTCACGATCAATGTAATGGATGCACATGATCACTGCGTCCATTGGCGTTGTTTCCATTCAATGCAGTCTTATAAGATTAGTCCAGTTTTAAATTAAGCGACAGACACACGCATCATCAGCGCAGCTGCTACCTGAAAGTCGTTTTTAAATACCGTTGCTGAACACAAGCCCAAATGCCAAGCAGCCACCGATAAACAGCACAATTACAGTTGTAGTAGCTGGGAGTTAAAACGTTTGTTGAATTGAGCAAGGTTATTGTCCAAATCTTTATTTATCGTGGAGAAATCCGATGAACTATGAAACTCGTTTTCACAGGGGCGAGTCAAAGAAAGAAGCAGAAAGATAAGTGTTGTGACCTGCAGTATGGTGAGTGGGTTTGTGGGTGAATGAGTGGTTGGGTGGGTGTGTGGTGAGTGTGTTGGTGTTACCTGCAGTGTGGTGAGTCGGAGTAAGCAACTGGGTGAGTGTATTGTTTTGACCTGCAGTGTCTGTTCCACCGATTCCTCTACATGCGTGGACAAATCAACCAGTGAAGGTTCAGCGGAACAGTAACTACTGTCGTAGCGATAGAACAGTGATAAGGAGGTGATTGAACACAGGCGAGCAAGTGAAGCCGTGAGAACTGGATCATCAATCACTCCAGACTGCTTTGCATCGACGGCTTCTCTAACCTTTCAGTCTCTTGCGCAAACGATACGGCGTTGAGGCTACGCCATGTAGAGATGCTTTCTGTCACACGGGCAGGACACACAACAAGACACACAGTGCTCACTCTGTTCTCCTCCGACACTCGAGCTACACAGACACAAGTTGACATTCTGTTGCATAAAAGTAGTAAATAAACAAACAGGATTCAAAGGGAGATGGAATCTAACAACGTGAATATACGCTCCAGGACTTTAACGCTATAACTTTCACAGCGAGTCAGAAAGCCATAATAAAACACCGTAGGTCATGCTCACCACGTATTGTACGAGGCTATGTGCGCCGAAATTGTGGTTAGTAAAAATAGATGTCGAAGTGATTTCCTGCTCAAATGCGCATTGAAGCATTCATTGGTGCGCATCTCCTGTTTACAGCCCTAAGCCAGTGGTGGTTGAGTCTATTGAACCACCACCGTTGACTTCCCCACACACGGGTACCTATTTTATCGACCCCAAAGAGATGTTGGGCTGAGTCATGCCCTAACCTGGATTAGAACTGGCCATGCTCTCGTACCAAGGGTTGGCAGCCTGCAGCTCCGGAGTGGGCATGTGGCTCTTCCAGGACTGCCTCGTGACATCAACTATTTCCCACCACCGTCTAGAATTGACATGCATTGTGTGCCTCCTGAAATAGAGCTTTTTTTTCACCGAATTCGAAAAAATGGCTCTTTTTGTTGTTGTGGTTGGCGATCCTCCGCCGCACGAGTGCATCATTTCGCAAATGGCGGGTGGCAGAACACTCGCGTGCTGCGATAAAACTCCCGGCGTACCACGATGTTTTCTGAATTACAGTGCCGGAAAGAACCCCAAGCCCCCACACGCCCCACCCCTCTCCATTAGTGACACAAGCGCAATACGGCAGCAGCACACAGCCGTGAAGTCACCCCCACCGCGGCCCTCAACTTCCACGATTCTGTGCGAGCCGCTACAAACGGATGATGGGCTAAATCAGGCACACCCCACCACCACCACCACCCACAAACGACATTTTTAACTCGCAACTTTAGATTGCGAGCCACTCACTCATCTAATGGCAGGGCAGGGTAAGCAACTTGGAGGTTCAGACTAAGGCATTGCAGGAGAGTTTTGCAGTTTTAATCAGGAAGGAGGCTGCGATGGATGGGACACGTCTACAGGGAAGAGGGAGCAGCAGGTTACAGAGAGACAGACATTGGAGTGACACTCAGAGGGATTTTTTTATATATATAAACACTTTTTTTATAAACACAGTTAAAGGCAAAAACGTTAAATATCCAGAAACAAACAGCACTATTAAAATTGTAACAGATAAAAGCTAATGCGTTTTTAGAATTGGGAAAAGAGAGGATGGGAGGGTAATTCCCAAGTGAAGCAGTCAGAGGGAAGACGCAGAGACGGCAGTCGTGGCCAGCAGAGTGGTGAGAGGGTGAGTGGGTGAGTCGGTGTGTGGGTGGTTGATGAGTTTCAACTTCAATAAAATAAGTTGTGACTGCCGGCATATGTTAATGTGTCTAATGTCACTCATTCTGTGATAAACTGAAAATTCTCACCTTTGGCTTGCGGTGAAGAGCTGAAATATTGCACAAACAGCGATTAGACAATGCCAATGACATTAAACAACTACATTAATGACAAGCACACATTTTGGAAGATTATTACGTGGCCCAACCCAAAAAATCTACAGCAAATCGTAACACTGGCTGCGAAAACATATGTAGTAAGCGCCATATTATTCATGAAGACAGACGGTGCACACATGAAGTGGTGGCGAGTTGTAAACCTCACAGCCGCTCTGCGATATTGCGTGTTAGAGAGTCGCCTTTGGAAGGCATCGATTTTCCGCTGAGCCACACTCGGGGGTGGCAGCAGTAAGAAAATCGAACCCAGCCAAAAATCAAAGTCAGAAAACAAAAACATCTGTAGATTTTCTTGAAACGAAAACTGAACCCAATTGAAATATTCTGCTCCACAATGAAAATTTCCCAAAAAGAATTTGGTTCCCAGTTTAAACCAGTGACTTGCTCATCAACTCGCACTTTGTAGCTGTAAAGTTGAAAGTGGAACTTACTTGATTTCACTGCTACCTTGCTAGAGAGAGCATTTGCCGTGGTCCCTCCTGTGGCTTTTATGCCGAAGGTCACGAGTTCAAATCCTGGTTATTTTGTTGCCCCACATTGACGCGAGTGATCATTCCGGGAGAGGACGTGGTCTCGGGGCCAACCCAGACACTTCCTCCATGGCTGCTACCGTTGGCTGTGTTGTTCGTGGTTCCCCACCTGGTGACCGCTGGATGGGAATGGGCTTCTCAGCAGGAGCCCGGTGAAGGGAAGTGCCGCTCCGGGGTGTCCTGGCCAGTTCCGTGGCTGAGAGATGCAACAAGGACGGAGAACACCGCGGGTGCGCTTACAATTAACGAAGAGTGCCTGTGATAATGACGATAACAAGGATATCTGCATTTACACGGAACTTGCTAGTGCCTCAGCATCTACGCCGCGTTGCAGCACATCTCACAATTCATAATAGGTTTTTGGGTTAGGCCACGTAATGATCTGGAAAGATGTTTTGCTGTGTAACCCGTCACCACCCAAACAAACGAAACTGTCACACGTGGAAGATTTTAAATATTACATCATCTCGCAACAGCAAATTTGGGTAATTATTTAATCAAATTAATAAAATCTGTCCATCAATGATGAATTGTAATATTGGCTACGAAACCCGTGTTAAATCACCTCATCTCAAGTATTTAAAGGGCATCCCCAGTGGCAGCTGTCCCCATGTGGTACAAGGTAACTTAAGCACCAACTGGCTTGGAGCAGACATTTCCTAATCAAATGAAAATTGAGGCATTGGCGTTCATCTCCTGTTTTACAGCACTGAGCCTGTGGTGACAATTTCTCATTCATATGGTGGCGGCGAGTCTATCCACAGGACTGTTGATTTCATTACCAAGTGGTATTCATTTCATTGACCCCGGAAGGATGATGGGCTGAATCAACCCACAACTGTGTAGCCAAACGTTAACTACCTTGCCTGGAATGCAGGGGTCGTGGGTTCTATACCCCGACCCTGAAGACTGTATATTCGGAGTTTGCATGTTCTCCCCGTGATCGCATGGATTTTTCTCCGGGTCCTCTGGCTTTTCCCTCCACATTGAGAAATGTGTTTCGAGCATTTGGCTGTTATAAATGTGCACATGATAGGCCACTTTGCTGAGCTATCATTTGTGACCAGGTCACTTCTGTAACAGAGTTATATAGTGGACCTTACCTGGTAAAAATACAAAGTATAGTTTAGTAGTAGTACTTAGGCGAGTTGCTGGTTTTATTGTTGTGTTGCAGCAGCTAAGCCTGAAAGGGTTGGTAAAGCATGTCAGGCTGAACACACGCACTGGCGCGCGCGTGATCGGACAAACCACACTGCTGTTATTTTGGTTGGTGACCCCTGCACTAGAGAGAACTTGAGAGAGGGTTTTTGGTCTACTCTTTCATACTTACCGGACGTCTTGGAAGATGTGGGTGTACCCATACTTTACCTGACCACACGGGACCTGCCTGGCCACAAACTATGGTGGTGACCAGAGGTGGTGGGGTGTAGGAATTTAAGGACTATTTGCGTCATTGTTAAACCTGCCGCTCCGTGAGATGGAATCAATATCGGCGACCGCTGGATTGCAAGCCCAATGCACCACCACGGTGGCAGCTCCCTTCATCTCTCAGTTTAAAAAAATGTAAACGTTGTTGTGTTCATCGCTATGGACATTCCTGTACGTTTGCTGCGCATAAAAGAAATGTCTAGGATGCAAGCAGACTTCACGGCCATGAGGAGGTACTCACCGACTTCAGCAAGTTTGTTCTTTTTGCTAGATGTTTTAAATGCGAATGTTCCCAACAGCATCGGCACCTCCTTGGGCCCTGGGGGGGGGGGGGACACACTATGGTGAGAAGCTCACGAGAGGCTGCGTTACCCTGCAGAAGAACGTCACTTTAAGGGCCAACACCAAACACCAAACGTTCCTCTTGCTTTACATATTTGTAGTGAGTCCAACTGAATTGCAGACGTTGTTCTTCAGAGGCAACACTTGTATTGTAACATCAACCTGTTAACACAAAGGGGCACAGCTAAAACCCATTCGGCAATAACTGTGAACAAACAACTGTACGTGGTCAAGTTCCAAATGGCCACATCATGCATCAACATGTGGTACAACCAGCACAAAACATACAAGGCTAGTAGAACACATCACATGCAAAAAGTAATCTATAACTTAAATTCCGCAAAGCACGTACACGTTAATGGAAATCTGAGGTCCAAAAGTGATTTCAAGGAGGACAAGGGTGGTAAAGTTGCGATCCCAAACATTTTTGCTGGGTTATTCCAGAGACTAGGAGGTGCCGCCACACCAACGGAATATAAACCAAGTTTGGTTCTCACAAGGGGGGGGGGGGGCTTTTGAGTAGGGCGAGGGAGGAGCTTCTAAGAATATGGGAATTTACCCGAGGGATTAAATGATCCAGAATTTATTTGGTAGACTTATTTTGTAACACTTTTGAGGGTGAAGATAGCCCAACACCATTTCCTGTGTAGATCGGGGGGGGGGGGCTGATAAGAGTTTAAATAAAGTTTACAGTGATGGGTTCTGTAGCGTGCAGAGGGAAAAATGAAGTGTGGAGTGGCACAAAGGAACCCGTTATTTTTATGTTTGCGCTAATCCTACATTAAGTCTATAAATAAGACAATAGTCAAAGATGGAGAGTATAGCGGCTTTAACAATATCCGATTGTAGTCCGTGTATAGAGTATTTGGCTGCGATAAATGTCCACATGATAAGCCTCTTCATCAGGCTATCATTTGTGTTAGCCAGGTCGCTTCTGAAAAAAAGCGACATAGCTCTGTGGGGCATTACCTAGTAAAATAACAACAAAGTAACAAGTTTTAGTTGAGGAATGCAAAGTGCAAGTATTTGATCGGTCAAGAAAATCAAGAGTCTAGCACCGCCAAGGTTGTGCTGAACTTGTTTCTAAAACCTGATAACCTGGGGTGGAGCAGGTTATTCTTGTCAGTAATTTGTATTTTGAGTAGCCTTTCCAAGATTTTGATCGGAGGTATGAGATCGATCATTAATCAGTCGGTAGAGGGCACACAAATGCAGTTTTCCATTCCTCAGGCACTGAGGATTCCTGGATGGAGAGGTTCAAATTATAGGGGAGATGAGTTCAGCAAAGAGGTTTGCCACTCATCGAATGGCAAAGGGTCGGCAGAGTTTGGTTTAATATCAAATATAAAGATGAGCGATTTGTCACTGGGATGGTTGCCATTTAGGATGAGGGCTTCCGCGGTTTATTGTACAAACAGCGAGCGTGCTTTGTGGAGCGCAGGACATCAAATCGAGTGAATTAGGAGGATTCCACCCGCACGGCCGCGGGGTCACCGGTCATCGTTGAACAACAAAGCCCCGCGGGGTCACGGGGTCACCGGTCATCGTTGAACAACAAAGCCCCGCGGGGTCACCGTGGCTGGAGGTGGGGGTGGCAGCGCCGCTGCTCAGGATCTGCAGGTAGCGCTCGTCGGTGGCCTCCTCCTCCTCCACGTCGCTCTCCTCCTCCAGCGACAAGAGGCCGCTGCCGATACTCGGGGCCACCACCACCGCTTTCCTGGCGCGTAACCCTGGAAAACAATACAACAATATACACCACAGCGCATTAACAGATCGCCTCCTTCACACACACAAACATTTGTCCTTTTACATGGATGTTAAAGTTGTTTGTTCACACATCCCATCAGCCACACGGCCTCCTGGGGGAGTGCATCAATTCAGCAGCGTCGGTGTCCCCGCCACCTCTTGAGGGGCGCGATTGGCGACGAACCTGCGAGAGAAGTTCAACATCCAACACCAACTCTGCGCTAGTTCGGGGAATCGGTGTCCCATCAGCAGTCAGGCGCGCACGGATGACTGCGCGGGTGAATGAGGGAGCAGAGGAGAATGAATGAGTGGATGTGTAAATGACTGATGGGTGAATGAGGGCGTAGAGGAGAATGAATGAGTGAATGAATGTGAATGGCTGATGTGTGAATGAGGGAGTACGACGCGAGGGGAGTGATTGAGTGCGGGAAGGGGTGAAGCCTTGCCCAGGCCTCACCGTATCTGCGCTCCTCCACGGCGCCGGTCTCTCGTCGCGGCATCCCGGCCGGGCTCCCCTCCTCCCTTCCTCTCCCCGAGAGAACTTTAGACAGAAGCCTGAGATCGGCGACGCCAACCCGAGTGAAGGAAAGCGAAAGAGAGTGGAGAAGAGTGAAGGAAGCGTGAGGAGAGGTCGCTGAGGAGGGAGTGGACCACGACACCGAGCGGCGCGGTAAACAGAGGCAACGCCGCTCAGTGGTGGGGTTTGCCACGGCCCCGATGCCTCCGTTTTCAGAACAAAATTAAATATATCGTGAAAATAACAAAACTCAGCACACCACTCGTCAACAACGTGGTAATATATGTATAGTCGGCAACGTTTCGGACAATGGTCCTTCTTCGTCGCGGATAGAGCCACTTGGAATAAAGTGGTTAAGAAGAAGAGTTAGTTGGACACTGCACTTCGAGCTTGTAGAAAATTACATTCTTAAAATGTTGTCTGATGTCCAGTTTTATCTCATGGGGATGCGAATCATTTAACGAATTGTAGCGATTGAATGCTAGACAAATCATTAAATAATCAAAAGCATTCCTTATGAAACACATTTATATTTAAAACGAAACGTTATTAAATATTACTGCCAAAATGCATTGTGGTAAGGTTCTTGTGGGCGCCGTGGTGGCTATGAGATGTTAACTCCCTCGTCTTGTACACAGGAGGTCGTAGGTTCGATCCTGATCCGAATGGCTGCTGTGTATTTGGAGTTGGTATCTCTCTCATGATCACGGTGGCTATGAAATGTTAACTACCTCGCCTGGTACACAGGAGGTCGTGGGTTCGATCCCGACCCTGACGCCTGCTGCTGCTGCTGTATATTTGGAATTTGTGGCGTCTCTCTCCCCTTGGTCGCGTGAATTTTTCTCCGGGTTCTCCGATTTTCCCTCCACATTAAAAAAACACACGCGCTTAGATTATTTGGCTGCAACTATAATTCCCCACGTATGATGTGTGGCAAGGTCGGCTCTGAAAAAGAGCTAATAGCTCAGTGAGCTTTGCCTGGTAAACAAAATAGTTAAGTTTAGCAGTGGCGTGAGGAATTGCAGGGCTGCGCATTTAGCCTTCAGCCGACAGTGAATGAACCACGCGGCGACTGCATTTTTAAAGCCAATGGATGTCAAAAGACGTCAACATTAAGCTTCATGAAATTACAAATGTAATTTGCAAATAATGCCCATATCTTTTAAGTCACAAAAGTTGGACAATTTGTCGCCTTCCCATATCTGTCCATTCACGTAAAAAAAACAATTCGTATTTTTTCACATCCATCAGCCACACGGCCTTCTGAGTGAAAACAATTACGCATCGTGGGTTGAACACACGCACACATTGCAGATTTTTAAAATTGAAAACTGCCATTTATTTATTTTCCATCAATACAACACTGTGACATATACAGTAAAATAAAAAAAAACCCTACTGTGTATATTAAAAAACCCACGTTATTATACCACCCTGAAAGTGTTCCACGTTCCAATGTTATTGGAGGTAAAGGTCCCTCAGGCGATTTACACGGACGAATGTGAATTCAGACGGTGTCCACGGGGTAAAGTAATCACGAGCGTCGTTGTGCAAAATATTAATAACAAAATAAATAGCAACAATTAAACAATATATAAATAACAAAATAAATACAAAATTTCGCCTCCTTCAGATGTCCCTCCATATAAATAATACCCTCCCCAGAAGGCTGAGTAGATGTGTACAAAATACAAAGACTGCAATTTTGCCTATAAAATGACAACCCATTTTGTGAAGCCATTACCTGGAGATAATTATAACATTGCGTATTTGTATCGCGCTTGCTTATCATCTCAAACTTTTGAAGGTCACCCACAGTGGCAGCTCTTCCTGTGCGGCACAATGCGACTCAGCAGCAGCAGAAAGCAGCAATTCGTCTGCCAGTAGGGGGCGATGGCTGCTTGCCGAGTCGGGCTGAACGATTAATCGATTTCAAATCGAAATGGCAAATTGAAACAATGCGATTAGCAAATCGCAAAGGCTGCGATTTGAAAAGTCATATTAATTCATTATTGGAATTGTTTTAATTTTTATGATTAAAACGTTATTTATTTAACTTAACAATTGTTCTATGTTTCATTGTTCTATTTAAATTAAAACATGAAATAAATACATGTTGGAAGCAATTAATATATTTTAAGTCCTCATCCTTGCATTAGAATATATAGAGCAGTTTATATTTTGATGTATCATGTGGTGATGCTCCATCACATGTTTTAAAGCTATTACACAGTGAATACTGAACTGAAGCTTGACTTTAAAAAATTTAATCGCAAATCAAATGTCAGAAAAATCTCAATTAGATATTTCCCCAAATCATTCAGCCCTATTGCTGAGTGCGATCCCAATTCAATAATTTGCAATGTAATGTTTCGACTTGGGGCAATTTGATACCAGCACGCAATGGACGACTCGTTTTGAATGAGCTCACTGGATC
The DNA here is from genome assembly GCF_965212315.1 of Lampetra planeri. Lineage (NCBI taxonomy): Eukaryota > Metazoa > Chordata > Hyperoartia > Petromyzontiformes > Petromyzontidae > Lampetra > Lampetra planeri. The sequence goes on from NC_136169.1 coordinate 4,807,857, forward strand.
TTCACCATACACTGTGAACAACCACACAGCGCAGAGATTGGAATGGGCAATCCACACCGCAGCGTTAACCAGGGCTGCCTGGCGTGTTCAAACCACGGAGCTCTGCAACTCGCAGCGAATGCGCTGACACTGGGCCTTGTTAGCAAAAACTTCATCCCTTCCTTGTTGCACGTTTCAAATGACCACCAAGTCATCTTCACACAGCGGTAGTATACTGCAATGTGTAACATTTCCCAAGCAACATATATACAACACTGTAGCATTATTCTTCATGCTATACTGTTATTTCATTGGATGATAAAAAATGTATATACATATTAAAAATTACCGTCATTAACAATTCAGTTGTAAAATTACCTAATTAATTCCATTCAATGTTAATCAACTTTACTAAATACAAGTGTGTTTATGGACCTGTGCAAAGAATAGCTCATCTCAAAATTGCTTTTCAGGTGAGGCCATGTAATGATCGGCCACATTTTTGCCGTTAAAACCCTCCACCACCCAACACGGCCAAACAAATCAAATTGCCACATGTACAAGCGTTTGAACAATGCGCCACCTATTATTGATTTCAACTCAATGGTAACTTAAAGAACAATCATTTAAGTCACCTGACATTGCGTCAAGCATCCTCGGGACAAGATCCACTAAGTCAGAATACAATTCAGGGAGTCAGGACGGAGGGTCTTATGACACTCACTAGGCCAGACCATTACTTGGCCTTACCCCAAAAGCAATGATCAACCACATTAGCTGCGAAATCCTACTTGTTAAAAGTCTGCCTCAGCAGCAGATCATGCTTTCACACCTGATGTCGGACGCTTGTGTTGCGCCCAAAACGTCGTGATTTATTGTACAACTACGTGACTTTACCGTAAGAACCTAAGAGTATGGATTCCTGTAGTCACGAAAGCTTCAAATCAAGATTAAAATTGCAGTGTTTGTGTACCTGTGCAAATAACAGGCACAGGTACACAGACACACTGCTGTTTCCAAATGGCTGCACGGCTGGGATACTCTTACCTCTTTGACTTATATCTCCAATGCTTTAAGTGAAACGTCATTCAAAAACACAAACTCTACTTTTAAAATGTCAAAAAGATCCCAAGTCCACCGAAGCGATTCACGTGGTGTGGTGGGAGGCAGTGGGCGGGAACGCCCGGCGACCCGAGGGGTCGCCACGCAGGCCCCATTCCATGGTGCCACTAATCCAACGACGCCGGCCACAAGCGGGTCCCCGCTGAATGCGGTGCACATCACGCCCGTTCACATGTGCTTCTACGGCCGCCTGGGACGCTCATCTTTCCGATACCAGGAAGCCACAGGAGCTATGCACTTTTAAATACAGATGTAAAAGTAATTTCTTTATAACTTTTTGCGCAAAGTTTGTCACCCTTCCCCTGCACCTCCGATTAGCACAGTGGGCTACGTACGGTGCAAAGGAAGTTCAACACACAACTGGCCTGAAAAAGGTATCGACAAAAACCCCACGAGCCCTCCAATCATCCCCAAGCCCCTGAAGAATAAAGCGGCTGTGATGCCAGACGAAGCTTCACGAACCGGTCAGGGCTGCTGCTGCTGCTGGACATCCCGCGAATAAAACAAACATACGCCTCCACCTCGTTAAGCTAATTGTTTTTACACATCCCATGAGGCACGCTTGGGAGTTGCCGAGGCATTTTAACAAGCGCCATATACATGCAAAAATTATGACCTAGCATTTGGCTTCACAAAGTGGGTGTCCATTATTTCAGAGGCCAAACTGAGCCTTGCTATATATTTGACACATCCCATTCGCTCCACGGCCTTCTGGAAGTGCTAATAATAATCTTTTAAGTGCAGGGCCAGATATGGGAAGGAGGAAAAATAGCTACTTATGTGTTACTTATATTCTCCACGACCAAGCTGATCATCGTTGTGTGTTGTGTATTATATAGTTTGTGGTCGCTAAAGGAGACATATTTAAACATCAGCATTGGTTCAAGAAAGCCTTACTCTGATGACGAGACGCCGAATGTTCAAACCGGTCGATAATTATGCTTGAACCAATGCTGCCGAAATTAAGCATTCCCAGAAGAACGTGTGGCTGAGAGGATTTGTAAAAAATATACTTCTTTTGTTACGTGGACCAACATCAAACTCCTTCAATGTCTATGAAGTGACGTTGTGTTGCAAAACATAAATCTTATTAAATCTTCCTGTGCAAAATATTAAGAGGACACTTATGCTGAAAAAGCCACATTAATTGCCCCTTAATATTGACATCACCTGCTCTTGGGCAGTGCATGCAGCCAAACTCGCGAGGTCATTCCGCTCACCTTTTCAGAGGTCAAAATTCATTCAGTGACCGAGCATGATCCTTGTCTTCATAATAAAATCAGTTATAAACCCCAGCCTTAAGTTACAGACAAGTGCTTGATAGAATCCAACACAGAGCCGTTCGCTCACGGCGGTCGGTCGTCTCCTTATCTTTCTTCTAGAACTATTAGCGTGGGTGCTATCCTCGTTAACTTCACTCGTTTATTTCTCCAAACTCTTTTGTTTAATCTACGCTGTGTTCAGCCACCATACTGCAGGTCACAACAGCTCACACAACACACTCAACCCCCTAAACAAGCAGTAAATACCAGAGGTGGGACAAAGTCATTGTTATGCAAGTCCAAGTCGAGTCGCAAGTCATCAAATTCATGACTCGAGTCTGACTCGAGTCCAAGTCACATGACTCGAGTCCACATCTCATAAGTGGGACAAAGTCATTGTTATGCAAGTCCAAGTCGAGTCGCAAGTCATCAAATTCATGACTCGAGTCTGACTCGAGTCCAAGTCACATGACTCGAGTCCACACCTCTGGTAAATACTCACTCACCCATTCACCACAGTGCAGGTCACAACACACTCACTCACTGACCAAGTCACTCACCCGTTCAATGACCACACTGCAGGTCACCTCACGTTCCTACTTCTTCCCCTGCACTGCTCCACTTGAGAATTCCCTCCCACCGTCTATTCCCAAGCTCTCATAATAACCTTGCTCAATCAAAACCGTGGTCGCTCTCACCGCTTACAACTCACTCGCGATGTTTGTTGCTGGCCACTTGATGTGCAGTTGTTTTTGCACAGATTTCCATTTGCTTCATTGCCGTACTTTTATTGTTTTGCTCTCGTCATTTTCAGACTCATCCTGGTCCCTTGAGTTCTCACCTGGTTCAACAAGTTCAACTTGACCTGCCGTTCTGAGCCTTGGGCTTAGCAACTGTGTTAAAATAACCCTTTCCAACACTCGTGTACACTTACACTTTGAAAGCGCAAGCAGCACCATACCATGGGTAAGCTGACACGTCTGAGTGTGTGGTCTGTGTAGAGTGAGCGTGGTGGACAATGTGAGTGTGTGTGCATGTGTAAAGCAGTGGTGCGCAACCCAGACGAGTTGGTAGGCCACATTAACAGCCCTCCTTCACATCAGCAGGCCGCAAGTTTGACATCGTGCTCGTGCACCAATCGTGAGCCCACGTGTCGCCCGAGACACACTTAGACCAGGCCGCCACGAGGGGCTCCAGGGCTGCATGCTGCCTGTGTGCCAAAGGTTGCCTACCACTGGTGTGTAGTGTGTGTGGTGAATAGTTAGTGTGTGTAGTGTGTGTGTAGTGTGTGTGGTGGATAGTTAGTGTGTGTGTAGTGTGTGTGGTGGATAGTTAGTGTGTGTGTAGTGTGTGTGGTGGATAGTTAGTGTGTGTGTAGTGTGTGTGTAGTGTGTGTGTAGTGTGTGTGGTGGATAGTTAGTGTGTGTGTAGTGTGTGTGGTGGATAGTCAGTGTGTGTGTAGTGTGTGTGGTGGATAGTTAGTGTGTGTGTAGTGTGTGGTGGATAGTTAGTGTGTGTGTGTAGTGTGTGTGGTGGATAGTTAGTGTGTGTGTAGTGTGTGGTGGATAGTTAGTGTGTGTGTAGTGTGTGTGGTGGATAGTTAGTGTGTGTGTAGTGTGTGTGGTGGATAGTTAGTGTGTGTGTAGTGTGTGTGGTGGATAGTTAGTGTGTGTGGTGGCTAGTTAGTGTGTGTGTGTAGTGTGTGTGGTGGATAGTTAGTGTGTGTGTAGTGTGTGTGGTGGATAGTTAGTGTGTGTGTAGTGTGTGTGGTGGATAGTTAGTGTGTGTGTAGTGTATGTGGTGGATAGTTAGTGTGTGTGGTGGCTAGTTAGTGTGTGTGTAGTGTGTGTGGTGGATAGGATGTGCGTGTGAGTACAACAAGGTGTGGTGGAGTACACAGTACTGTCTGCTTCGCGGTTTCACATGAAGCAAGCAGGAAGCCTTGTGCCTTACCCCCCCCCCCCCACCGCTTCTCTACCCATGATGCTCGGTGTGGTATGGGAAGGCCGGAGGGACAAAGTGCTGCCCGTTCACGGCCGCCGTTGCCGCCGCCGCCACCCTCTCGAGTGCCAGCAGGCAGCGCTCGGCGTGTGCCTTCAGCATGTTGGAGAAGCGGAAGCGCAGGCCGCAGCCCTCGCACGCGTACGGCTTCTCGCCCGTGTGTGTGCGGCGGTGCCGCTTCATGTTGGGGCGGCTCGTGAAGCGCTTCCCGCACGCGTCACACGCAAACGGCTTCTCGCCTGCAACACGTGGCACACACGCACACACACAGATTTGTATTGGTACTCTACACACCGCACACTCGACACACACACTCGTACAATTACTCTACACACCGCACACTCAACACACACACAGACTCGTACAATTACTCCACACAACGCACACTCAACACGCACACACAGACTCGTACAATTACTCTACACAATGCACACTCAACACACACACACAGACTCGTACAATTACTCTACACAATGCACACTCTACACAAAGATCCCCCATATGGCCTTCGTCCGACTGTTGCTGTTAGCGAGCACCTATGAAGGCCGGCACGGCGGCCGCCTTTGTCTCCCCAGTGGCGATGTTTACACATTGCACCAGGTACTCATTTGAGGCTAAGTTGATCTAGGAGAGGCCCAGGCCCAGTTCAGATAATCTTCACTGGTATTGGCCGTGTGCGGGAATCAAAACTGGGTCGCTGGGTTCGAAGCCCAGCGCGCTAATTACGACACTACCGCACACTCTACACAAGATGCGAACTAGTGCTCGACACAGACACACTTGACACACACCCTACACGGCGGCACACACTATCCACCATACACTGGCTTTGAGTAAATGGGTGGCCGTGTTAGTGAAATGGGTGGCTGTATTAGTGAATAAGTTGCCAGGTTAGTGGATGGGTTCCTGTGTCTGTGGATGGGTGGCCGTGTTTATGAATGAGGGGCAGTGTTTGTGAATGAGTGACCTTGTTAGTGGATGTGTGGCCTTGTAGGTGGATGGGTGGGTGTGTAAGTGAATGGGTGGTTATGTTAGTGACTGGGTGAATGGGATCTCACCTGTATGTACCTTGAGGTGCTCATCAAAGTACTGCTTCATGCTGAAGTCCTTCCCACACCACTGGCACATGAACTCCTTGTGTCCCACGTGCACACTCATGTGGTTTCTCAGCTGATAGCGATACATGAAGCACTCAGTGCAGCTCTCCAGCTGCAACGACAGACACCAATCACTCACACATCCAGCCAATCATGGACACTGCCACCCATTCACTAACCTGGCCACACATTCACAAGTACAGCCACCCATTCACTAATACGGCCACACATGCACTAACCTGGCCACATATTCACAAGTACAGCCACCCATTCACTAATACGGCCACACATGCACTAACCTGGCCACACATTCACAAGTACAGCCACCCATTCACTAATACGACCACACATGCACTAACCTGGCCACACATTCACAAGTACAGCCACCCATTCACTAATACGGCCACCCATTCACTAACCTGGCCACACATTCACAAGTACAGCCACCCATTCACTAATACGGCCACACATGCACTAACCTGGCCACACATTCACAAGTACAGCCACCCATTCACTAATACGGCCACACATGCACTAACCTGGCCACACATTCACAAGTACAGCCACCCATTCACTAATACGGCCACCCATTCACTAACCTGGCCACACATTCACAAGTACAGCCACCCATTCACTAATACGGCCACACATTCACAAGTACAGCCACCCATTCACTAATACGGCCACCCATTCACTAATACGGCCACACATGCACTAACCTGGCCACACATTCACAAGTACAGCCACCCATTCACTAATACGGCCACACATGCACTAACCTGGCCACACATTCACAAGTACAGCCACCCATTCACTAATACGGCCACCCATTCACTAAAACGGCCACACATGCACTAACCTGGCCACACATTCACAAGTACAGCCACCCATTCACTAATACGGCCACACATGCACTAACCTGGCCACACATTCACAAGTACAGCCACCCATTCACTAATACGGCCACACATGCACTAACCTGGCCACACATTCACAAGTACAGCCACCCATTCACTAATTCGGCCACCCATTCACTAACCTGGCCACACATTCACAAGTACAGCCACCCATTCACTAATTCGGCCACCCATTCACTAACCTGGCCACACATTCACAAGTACAGCCACCCATTCACTAATTCGGCCACCCATTCACTAACCTGGCCACACATTCATAAGTACAGCCACCCATTCACTAATACGGCCACACATGCACTAACCTGGCCACACATTCACAAGTACAGCCACCCATTCACTAATACGGCCACACATGCACTAACCTGGCCACACATTCACAAGTACAGCCACCCATTCACTAATACGGCCACACATGCACTAACCTGGCCACACATTCATAAGTACAGCCACCCATTCACTAATACGGCCACACATGCACTAACCTGGACACACATTCACAAGTACAGCCACCCATTCACTAATACGGCCACCCATTCACTAATACGGCCACACATGCACTAACCTGGCCACACATTCACAAGTACAGCCACCCATTCACTAATACGGCCACACATGCACTAACCTGGCCACACATTCACAAGTACAGCCACCCATTCACTAATACGGCCACACATGCACTAACCTGGCCACACATTCATAAGTACAGCCACCCATTCACTAATACGGCCACACATGCACTAACCTGGACACACATGCACTAACACGGCCAGTGGGGGGCAGCACTGTCAAATCACCGACAGATGGGGTATATTTATTTTTGAAACACCGCACAAAATTCCAAGCGGCCAGCAATAACCAGCACCATCAAGAGACGTAATCACCCAGAGTTGACAGGTTTCTTGAATTGAGCAAGGTTATTGTAAGAACTTGGGAAAAAGAGAGAATGGGAGGGAATTACCAAGTGCAGCAGTGCAAGGGATGAGGCAAAAAGAGAAGATTTGTGACCTGCAGTGTTGTGAGTGAATGCGTGGGTGACTGAGAGAGTGAATGTCATCTGTAGTGTGGTGGGTGGGTGAGTGAGTTTTTATGTGATGTGCAGTATGATGCTTGAGTGTGTGGGTGCGCTACAAACCCGGAAACACGAGTTAGATTCCCGCTCACGGTCAACACCGATGACGATTATCTGAACCGTTTCTGGGCCTCCCCTAGGTTGACTCAGCCTCAAATTAGCACCTGGTGCGATGTGTAAACATTGCCTCAAGGGAGACAAAGGCAACCGAGCATGGTGATGGCCACCCAACCCCTCGTGTGCCATGCCAGCCTGCATAGGTGCTCGCAAACAGCACTTGCCCCGACAGTCTGTTAAGGCTATACAGGGGATCCATAATCTAGGTTTTTTGTGTCAGATCGCGTAAATATAATGGGTCGTTAAACCCGCCATCAATGTTGTGGATTTGCTCTCCAACACACCGGTGTGCTGTACTAGTAACGACTTGGCATGTTCTGTTTACGTGGCAAACCTTAATAATTGGCTGTGTTGGGTGGTGGCGGGTTTAACGACACATTTATATTTACGCGATCTAACCCAAAAAACCTATATTATAGATATTGGTCACGAAAGCCTACGTGTTAAACTATACAGGGGATGTTTGTTTTTACGTGACATGCAGTATGATGGTTGGCCGAGAGGTTGTTTGAGTGGGTGCCCGAGTTGTTGTAACCTGCAGCGGGGTGGTTGAACACAGTGGAGTGAGTCAAATCTGGTAGACGACAAATTCCTTCAACACGAGTGGAGGAATCACTCGAGTGAAGTACGTGGAGGGCTGGCTCCACGTGCGCTGTACGTGCGTAGTTGAACCCGTAGCCGACCACATTCACCGGAGGTGCTCTCACACTCGGCTCTCACCTTGCACTTGTACGGCCGGAGTCCCGAGTGCTTCATGCTGTGCACCTTGAGGGACATGCTGCGTTTGAAGGACTTGCCGCAGGTCTCGCACGTGTACGGCATGTCCTCGCGGTGAGCTACGGGAGGGGAGGTGGATGACCGGCAAATCGAGTTACAAAGTTTCCCTCGAAAATATTCACAGTATGTACGTTGAACTTCTTTAGCACCGTACGTAGCCAACCGTGGCGATCAAAGGTGTGGTAAAGCCTCTCACACCCCGTTTAATATAATTAACACATTTCTTTGGCGATGTTGGTTTTCTTTGGAACTGCTTCTTGTGTTTAGTTGGTTGTCCTTCCCCCATACCTCCAATCAGAACAGTTGGCTACGTACGGTGCCAAAGGAGTTCAATATACGTACATACACACGGCAGCAGTGCACGAGCACACAAAACGAACGCACAACACATTGTTCCATAACACTGCAGACTTCTTCATGTGCCGATTTAATATTGATGTAGAGGGACCCTAATTTTACATCGAGGTGGCTAACGAGCCATATGATTCGTCAGGAGTAGCTGAGTGGTGAATCTTCGCTATCGCGATGCCTCCTCCATATTCGCGAATTGGTCACCGAGTCGTTCTACGCTCCGTGGTTCTGTTGTGGGTGGTGACTGCAGTTTCATTATTTATATATATATACATATACAGGGGCACCACGGTGGCAAGATGTTAACTACCTTGCCTGCTATGCAGGAGATGGTGGGTTCGATCCCGACCCTGGCGCCTGTATATTTGGAGTTTGCATGTTCTCCTTGTGATCGGGTGGATTTTTCTCCGGGTCCTCTGGTTTTTTCCTCCACATTTAGAGTATTTGGCTGCTATATATTTCCATGTGATAAACCACTTCGTTGAGCTATCATTTATGGCCAAGTCGCTTCTGAAAAAGAGCTCTATGGCTCTGTGAGCCTTACGTGGTAACATAAAAATGGTTGAGTTTAATTTCCCATTTGTGCATCAATATTAAGTATCTGCATCTGCTGCCATGGTTTGTGTGCGGATGCGTTTCAGGGTTGTGGTCCCGAGCTTCACGGAAGACTGAATCCTGGAATCGTCTGCGTCGGGTCTTGCACGAGGAGGTGTGACTTCTCATTAATTTTATTAATATTTCCAAGCGTAATTTTGCACCTCCGTTTAGCACGCTTCGCTACGTACGGTGCGAAAGAAGTTCAATATACATACATTAGGGTTGTGGAGCCGCACTGTCGAAGGTTTAGGGCATGGGTCCAAAAGGAAAGACTTATAAAAGAGGTGACGTATCGGACAATGCGGCTCTCCGACACATCACATAGATGATGAAGGGCCATTACTGGCCAGGCTTGCTTGAACTAATGCTGGTGAACTGTCAGATCATCTATTTTAGGCAAAGGCCCTCTGTGGTAGACATGGTTCCTGATTCAGCACAATACCTAAACAATAATTACATTGTATATTATCCACAATGGGGCGAGTGGTTGTTTTGTCCCGTGTGTGTATATGTGTGTATATATGTGGGGAGCGATGGTGTAGCGAACAGTGTATTGCGCTAGGAACTTGGTGACCATCCGAGTTTGATTGCCACTCATCGCCAACATCAGTGACAATTATGTTGTCACTGGTGTCAAATGAGTACCTGGTGTGGTGTGTAAACATTACCGCAAGGGAGACAATGGCAGCCAGGAGCGGTGGTGGCAAGCCACCCTCTCGTGTGCCGTGCTGGTCTTCATAGGTGCTCGTTAACAGCACTTGCCAAAAAGTCTGTTATAGCTATATGGGGGATCTTTGTCTTTATATATATGTCAGGTCAGGCTGTGGACTCACCGACCAGATGTTTCTTGACCTGGGCCAGGGTGTAGAATTTCTTTCCGCAGATGTCACAGGCAACGTTCCTCTCTGCGGGGCTGTGCACAGTTTTCATGTGCTGCTGCAGGTACCACAGCTTCTTGAATGACTTCTCACATGTAAAGCACTGGGGGGAAATACAAAGATCCCCCATATAGCCTTTAATAGACTGTTTGGGCAAAAGCTGTTAGCGAACACCTATGAAAACCGATACAGCTCACAAGAGGGTGAGTTGCCAGCACCACGCCCAGCTGCCTTTGTCTCCCTAGTGGCGATGTTTACAACCTGCACCAGCTACTCATTTGAGGTAGAGTCAACCTCGGGGTGGCCCAGAACCGATTCAGATAATTGTCACTGGTGTTGCGCGGGAATCAAACTCGGGTCGCCGGGTTCATAGTGCGGCACGCTAACCGCTGCACCACCGCTCCGCACACACACAGAACCGTCCAGAGCAACACACACAACAGATTTACTTTTTTAAACAGCGATTCTGAACCCGGTGGCCGGTCGTCCTACGACAGCCCGCACCTGGATGCTGCGCTCGCAGTCCGTCTGCCGGTGTAGGCCGAGCTCCTCCTCCCGCGAGAACCTCTTGGGGCAGCGCTCGCAGGCGAGGCTCCGCCGGTGCCCGGTGGCGAGGTGCCGGCGCAGCCGCGTCTCCCCACGCAGCACGCGGCCACACGTGCTGCACGGAAAGCGACGACTCCCCTCCTCCTCCCCCTCCTCCTCCCCCCTCTTCGTCTCCTTGTCCTCCTCTTCCTCGTTGGTCTTCTTTCTTCTCTTCCGACAAATCTTTTTCTTCTTTTCTTTCTTTCCCTCTTCCTCAAGCCTGCTTTTTGGAGGAGGGGGCCCTGCCGGCCCCCCATTGCTGCTCGCTCTGTGCCGAGGACGCAGCCTCCGCTCGTTGCCAAGCTGCTGCTGCTGCTCCGCAGCCTCCTGCTTCACCCGCTCCTCCTGCTGCTCCTCCTCCTGCTTCACCTCCTGCTTCACCCGCTCCTCCTGCCGCTCCTCCTCTAGTTTCACTTCGTCTTGCCCGCAGAGCAACGCCATTGGCTCAGAGACCTGGGAGACGGCAATGTGCGGTGGGGGGGCAAGTTTCTGAGGTGCAGAGGATGGTTCATGGTGATGATGGATGAGGTGATAATGGTGATGGGTGGGGTGATGGGTGGGGTGATGGTGATGAGTGGATTGATGGTTATGGGTGGGGTGATGACGGTGATGGTTGGAGTGATAACAATGTTGATGGTTTAGGTGATGATGTGTGGGGTGATGATGGTGTTGATGGTAATGGTTTAGGTGATGATGAGGATGGGTAGGGTGATGGTGATGGGTTGGGTTATGGTGGCGATGGGTTGGTTGAAGGGTTTGGCGATGTCAAACATAGAAACCTGGATGCATACGGAGTCATTACGCACCCTGTGGATCTCCTTACACTGGCGATGATGACAATGACGCAGGATATAGTGATAGTGACAATGATCACATTTACAATTCAGATTTTACAATTTTAAAACCACAATAGGAATTTACACTGTGTCGAACCGACGATGGCAATAGTGTTGGTCTAACTGGTGACACTGATAATGGCAATGCTAATTGATGCTGGTCACAATCTGGATATACGGAGGTCTAATATACACATGTATTTGAAAACTACCGATGCCGATGAAAGGTGTTGCAATTGTGCTTTACAATTTGGATTCACGGAACATTTAGACTTTCTCGACTTGCAATCGGAAGAATGTTGAATCAAATATCCTGGTGGCAGGTTAACTCAAGCAAATTAAATGAAAAACCACCTCGTTGTATGGAGCCTGGCCATGATTTTGGGAATGTAAATTCAACAGCACTGGCTCAGTGCTTCATATGAGATACACACCATCGCTGCCCTGTTAGGTGATGGTACTGACGATGGTTGTCGAGCAAGGGTGTTCAATGCCTGAAGGAAGACTTGCAGTGGTGGACACATAGTGGGGTGCAGGGCCCAGGACAAGACACCCCCCCACCCCCAATGCCTCAAGTATTGCAACTGACACCGTGACATCGAAACGTGGGGCTCCAAAAGCGTGGGGCACGGGACGGTCACCCCAATTTGCCGTACACTAGGGACGGCTCTGAGTGGACACGTGCAGGTATACCATAGTACGTCAGACCGGCGCTTCTCAGAACACCAAACACGCACACCGGCACTTCTAAGAGCAGTTCCCTATCCCTATGCCATGAGGTTTCCACAGAGGGGAAACAGCAGTGAGCATGGGCTGCTGCAGAACATAAGGGTTTCCAACCAGCACCGGAAACACGCATGGTTCCAAGCATGCAAGGCCATTTAATAATATTTAAATTGCAGTGAATTTGTAACTTTTATTGTATTTGGGCCAGAGGTGGGACAAAGTCATTGTTATGCAAGTCCAAGTCGAGTCGCAAGTCATCAAATTCATGACTCGAGTCTGACTCGAGTCCAAGTCACATGACTCGAGTCCACACCTCTGATTTGGGCTACAACACCAGCCGCACAAAAAAGTACTTGCTGCTTGCAAGTGATGCAATCCACTCTATATAATATTTTGCACTTTGGTAAATCCACGCAAACGTTAATTACCTGGTGGTAGCTGTAGTGGGAATCGAACCGCTGGCTCCGTGTGAACAGGCTCAGAGGCCAGTGCCATGACCGCTAAGTGACGCTGTCAGTCCAGCAGTGACACATGCGGCTGTTGAAGTCGAGAGGGAAATTCAAGTCCAAGTCCTTTCTCCAGTGTATGATGAAACCAGCCCCTCTGATGGTGAAGGTTGCTTTTCCGATAGTGGTCATGGCGATGATGTTGTGGTGAAACCAGCAAATTGGACACTGGAGGATTCTGTGGTGATAGTTATGATGGTGGTGGTGGCGTTGTTGGCCATTGTACTATGTGGCCATGGGTCATTGCGTTGGTGGTAAATGAGGCAATGGTGGTGATGGTGGCGATGGTAGTGGTGGCGGAGGTGAAGAATGCAACTGCAATGGGTGTTCTCTTCCCGTCATATCTAAATGCGGAGTTGGCAACCCCAGAAAAACCTGAATAAAAACTCTCCCCAATGGGCCGATGGGCTGGAGACACAAAAACACAAACAAAAGAGAAAAATGACAATGACAAAAGCAACAAAATGGAATAAGAACTCATATTTAACGCAAACATGTAGCATCAACTGGAAACTAATATAAACATATCAGCTTTTAATGTCCACTTGTAAATACGAGTTCACGATTGATTTTTGGGTTAGGCCATGAAATATTGGTCAAATTATGTGTCTTAGGACTCCTCCACCACCGACACAGCCAAACAAATGAAACGGTCCCCCGGTGTACAATCAGAATCATCGTTTAAACAGGAGGAATCCAATGAGCTATGAAGCTCGTTTTCACAGATGTCCAGGAGCCAATCATTTCTATGCTCACCAGTAAATTGACGAATATTTAACAATTATAGATGCGACATTTCGCTTGAAAGTATGTCACACATCTTTAGGGTAAGATTCAGGGTGTCAGGAATATTTCACCTGTTGCTTGGGTCGGGGTCAGCGCTAGATTTGCGAATATCAAATTTCACAGGCACAAATAAACTTGCCAAAATGAGAAGCTGCATTCAGATGTTCACTCTAAACAACCGTACAACATAATACATTCATTTAACGATTTAGAATGTTGAAAATGCTCGCCGTTTCTGTTTAAGAGGCATGGGAAACCACTGAGAGATGCAGGAAGGCAGCAGCCAGGCGGTGAGCCGTCGCAAACGATTGGCCAAGCTCTGCAGTCCTCTGTATATTAAGATGTTGTTCGTTAATTCATGGTTTTTTAACATCAAAACTAAACAATTAAACAAAAATATATACTTGACCAGGTAAATCCCACTCAGCTACACATCTCTTTCAGAAGCCAAAAATGATAACTCAACGAAGCGGCTTATCGCGTGGAAAAACCGAAGGACCCGGAAAAAGTCCACGCGACATTGGAGACACGCAAAATCCAAATATACAGCAGCAGGCGTCAGGATCGGAATGAAACCCACGACCTCCTGTGTATCAGGCGAGGGAGTTAAACTCACAGGTGCGAGGTGGCACCGTCCCTTTCCCACCCAGATGAGCATTAGCTATGGGAGGAACCCTGAAGACACCCATGTAGAACAGGAGGGGGAGAGAACACACAAACTCCACACCGAACGGTGCCCAATGTATACGCGTCCAAGTGAATTCCGACTCAAATGAGCCCCGATGCGGCGCTCTCACCTCCTGTTCACAGTCCTGAACCAGTTGTAGAATATTCCACGTTCCTACGGCGGGAGCGAGTCCATCCAAATGACCACAAACAGTGGCGTGGCTTTAATTTATCGAACCAATCGGAATGTTGCAAAGTTAAAATCCTGGTCAGGGTTTTACTCAGCCCAACATCGATACAATCAGCGCCACTTTGTGTGAAGTCAAAAGTGGTTGTCAAATGGAAGTACTCGTCTCCGCCATAGGAACGTGGAATGTTTACCTCTGGCTCTGCAGGGCTGTGATTAGACGAGCACCAATGCCTCAATGGTAACTTGAGCAGAAGATCACTTTGATACCATTCCCAAGGGCGCATGCCCCCCCCCCGCTCCTGGCCGCCTTTGTATCACAGCAGCGAGCGTCCCAACGCCGCGGGGTTTTTAAATCCGAGAGCGAATCTCCGTGAGAGCGAAACTCCGATCCTCGCTCCCCGATCCAACCTCCCCGCTCCTCCCTCCCCGGCGCTCACCCTGCAACCGGCGCCTCGCGACGCCAAATCCGAAGCCCTCGAGCAGGGCCCGCTAAGCACAGGCAGAGCGGAGTGGAGGGAGCGGAGAGAGTGGAGGGAGCGTGCGTTGACAGAGAGAGGAGAGAGCAAAGAGTGGATAGAGAGTGGAGCGTTGACAGAGAGAGGCGAGAGCAGAGAAAGCGCGGGGTTACCTCCTCTGTGGAGACGGAACCAACAATCGACTCCGCGGTGACGCGATCACCACGTGCCGGATGCTCCCGAGCGCCATGTTGGTCAGGGGAAGTCTGCGCTCAGCAATCGAGGGGGGAGGACTCGCGCCGTGACGTCATCCACACGCGACGCGCAGCCCCAGCACGGAACGCACGTTGGCGTTTGTAGCCCCTTGCCAACATGGCGCCCGCGTAGCCTCGTGGGCGAAGCGCGGCCGCACGCCCCACTCGGAATCTTCATCTCGCCTGCAGGAGGCTTCCGCTGGGCTCTGAAACTCTTTTGTCACCGGCGGGTTACAACAACAATAACAACAATATAAAACACGACAGGGGTGCAGAGTAGAGGAAGGGTAAACAAAGCACGTAAAAATAATACAAATAAAACTAAACAACGGTTTTTATCTCACCCGTGAGGGTGGGTGGTTAAAACCGGTTTCCAGCGTAACCGGTAATCTATGAAAAACGCTAAAACTCGGTTATGAGTTTAGCACACTTCAAGATTTTGCTTGTCTAATCGCATAAAAATGACGCACCACCTGCTTTAAATGGGACGTTAAAGAGCCCGTGACGTCAGCCATAAACAATTCGGCCCATTGTGTGCCGGTGTCATGGTCCAAATAGGAAAAAAAGACCGCAAACTCCTCAATTGGGATTAAATAACCCCCCCTCCACCCCATAGTGATAAGACTTGACAGGACCCTCCTGAAAATGAAGCTTGTGACTCTTTCTGAGTAAACACGCGATAATACTGCAGCGACGAGAGCGCTGGGTCGGAATTCCGGGAAAGTCGCGTTTGCAATCGTGACCTGGGTGACCAACGTTACACAAATAATACAAAAGCATCTCGTGTACCGATGTAGAACTTCCTTTGCACCGTATATAGCCAAACGTGCTTACTCGGAACTGCGGGGGAGGCTAAAAACCCAAACACAAAAAGCGATTTTAAAGAAATCAGTTTTTAAATCAATTCCTGCAGATGGTGCGTGAGCTGCCTGATGCTACTGAGCTGTTCAGAGCTTCATCCACATCTTTGCGGAATGGCAGCAGATGCCCAGCAGCTCATGGCACTCGTGACAATCGAGGTTATTCGAGTTTCCCGTTTCTAAATGTACTGCATAGCACTTGGCCGTGATGTTGACCTTACGGGGTTTTTAGGCCACGGATTTATGCAACAAAAAACACTTTTAAGTTGCAACTTCCAAGAGCGACTTGGAGGGCACTGCGGTGTATTTGGGGCATCACTGTCTGCGAGTTACATTGACTCATATCCACTCATGGGGCTGCCTGCCAATCGAAAGAAAAAACTATTTGGAAACGTTTATTTTTAATAGTTGCCCCACCACCACCCGACACAGCCAAATACGTGTCACGTGTGCAAGCGTTTAACAATGCGCCAATTATTGTTTTAGCTCACCGGTGATTTATGAACAATAATCACCACCAAGTTTTGCAATTATATCGACAGCGTTTCAATTGAATCTGCATCTTCAGGTCAGAACCCAGGAAGTCAGAATAACTGTGTTGCCTGACCCAGCTTTTTAAATCGGTGTGTCATGACCTCACAGGAACAAGTAATCACATTCAAACTATAGATGACAAATTAAACTATTAAAAATGTATTCTAATTTATCTAATTGACTTCACCAATAACCTCTCACAAGAGCCAGCATCATCTCCAGAGTTCATTTTGTATTTGAGCTGTGAAAAAACATCTGCAACAATGTGATCACACATACAATAATATGAAAACGGCTCCGTTCTACAAATAGAATAGGTTTTTATTTTACTATTTAGTCAGACTATTCAAGCAAGGCCTCGGCCTTTCACTTCGTTCCATTTCATCTTCGCGCCTTGGGTGTCTCCGCAGAACCGCCTCTGTCCATGATCTTGGAGCGGAATGATCGAGCCAGGTCTCTGTATGGTGTCTCGGAGTCCATGGGGGAACGTGGGAGATGCAGGAGGGAACGGACTCGTGGAGCGCGCAGAGCCAGGTTCTGAGCCAGACCCACAGCGCTGGAACTCACCCAGTACAGGCTCACAGCCTGAGTGGGACACAGGAGGCACAGGTGAAAGATCACACACTCTCCACTCTTACACACACGGGATATGTTCTCAGTGGGTTACCGGTGTCTGGCTACAGTTTAGGGTTATATGAAGGCGAGCGCACATTTGGCATGCACTTAGCAGGAAACAAAGGTATTCCAGTAAAATTCGTCAATTCCAACTCGGAGGACTAACATTTTACTGGGATGTTTTTTATGCTGTCATTTGTGACTTGGCTGAGATCATCAACTAAAACAAAACTTATATCCTGCTCAAATGAGTATTGAGGCATTGGTGCTCATCTCCTGTTTACAGCCCTGAGTCAGTGGTGGAAATTCAACATTCCTATGGCAGGGTTGAGTGTCTATCGAACAACCACTGTTGACTCCCCCACATAGTGGTATTCTTTTTATTGACCCCACAGAGATGACGGGTTGAGTGAAGCCCCAACCAGGATTTTAACTCGCGACCCTCTGCTTGTGAGCTGCTCGGTCTACGGCTGAGCTACCTGGCTCGGCACGAGTGCAGCACTTCGCAACCGGTGGGCCGCACAGCACCAGCGTACTGCAATAGAACTCGCAGGTGTGCCGCAGTATTTTCAGAATTACTGTACAGGAAAGAACCTCAAGCCCCCACCTCCTGCCCTCCCCTCTCCAATGGTCACGCAAGCGCAGTACGGCAGCAGCAGCCGACAGCTGTCATCCTCCACCCCCGGTCCTCTCAACCCCCTCGATCTCGCATGCGCAGGGGGGTAAACGGCCGCCACCAGCGGCGTGTATAGTGAACTACGATACAATGTTCCCAGCCGGACCTACCGTCAGGACGTTTTGCTTCGGTGTGCCGCGTAGATCTAGCGGGCTTGAAAGTGAGTGCCGTGGAATGAAAAAGGTTGCGGAGCACTGCTCTGACTGGCTCGTGAGCTGTGAGCTTGAGCATACGCACCGACGGGACCGCTGCGGCGACTGGCACCATCACTATTGACAGCAGTCGGATGAAGTTTGTAGCAAACCGCTGCATGCGCGACATGTCCTTCCTCTGCAGCGCAAACATCTGCAACACAGACATGGACAGCTAACTATAAAATTTTACCAGGTAAGGAGATACTTAATATTGATGCACAAATGGGAAATTAAACTCAACGAGGTATATTTTACCATGCAAGGCCCACTGAGCCATAGTGCTCTTTTCCAGAAGCGACCTGGCCGCAAATGATAGCTCAACAAAGTGGCTTATCACCACTGGTGGAGCCAGTGGGGAGGGGTGGGGTGGCACGTGCCCCCCCAATGATCCGATCGAAATCCCTAATTTCGATCGGATCATTGGCATTTATTAGTAATAAATCGGCATTTTGCGACCCCCACTGCCACCGTGTAGCATATTATTACGTGCCAGGGACTCTATGAGATGATAGGGCAATAGTCTGAGTCCATAATTGGCAATAAGTAACTGCAAAGCAGTTATAAGTGACTCAGAATTGTGCGCAGTTGCGTATACAGTACACGACTTCCCTGAAGGCATTCACCTTCAGCGAGCGCGATGCCGATCACACACGGTTCAAATTCGACCCTCGATCAATGGCTGCGCCATCGCTGCACACGCGTCGAATAAAAAGCAAGGGACAAGTCCTTACTTACTAACAACTCCTATCATTTTGCATTGCTGAAAGGGTTGCCCCCCCTACCTGAAAATCCTGGCTCCGCCATTGCCTTATCACATGCAAATTTATATCAGCCAAATACTCTAAATGCATGTTATAAATGTGGAGGGAAAAACCGGAGGACCTGGAGAAAAATCCACGAGACCACCATGGGGTGAAAGAGACATGCAAACTTCAAATATATAGGAGTCAGGGTCGGGATCAAACCCACGATCTCCCGCATACCAAGAGGGAGTTAACATCTCGCCACCATGGTGCCCCTTGCTGCCATCCATCAGCATAACACGCAAAACCCGCCCCACAATACGATTGTGCGTAAACATAAAAATGGCTTTTAATCGAGCTTACAGGGCCGCAAAGCACAGGCAGAGACAAACCAACAAGAGAACAGGCAGGAAGTGCAGGCAGACACCGCAGGGACCTCCTCCGTGGAAACGGAGTGGAACATAAGAAGCAGGTGGTATTTTCAATAATGAACCGCGTTTTTACTGCCGCACTGGGAGATGGAATCGAATCGGTGATCTCTGGATTGTAAGACCAGCGTGCTACCCGTTAGATTACAGCAGCTCCCTTAATATCTCTGTTCACAAGGTCACACGTTACGTTTATTGGTTACGAGCAGGAAGTGCCCGGGGGAAAAATATATTTCAAAACTTGTCTTCTATTAAAAACATAACATATACATACACAAACACTAAGCTATTGTGAAAGCCCGGCGTTCCGTCTGTCTGTCCATTTGTCCGTCAACAAAATTCTAAGAGGCTTGCAGAAGTCCGGGGGCTTAGTGTGTGTGTATCTGTCTACTTTGTTGAAACGTAAACCCAACAGTTTGTTAGTTAAAAGCGTTGCAAAGATAGGCGTGCGCAGACAGACAGACAGAGAAACAGACAGACAGAGAAACAGACAGACAGACAAAAAATTACGTTTATAGCTAAGAAGACATATGGATAGTCCTCCATTTACGAACGAGTTCCGTTCCCAAAACCCGTTCGTAAGTCAGGTGTTAGTAAGTATATGTCTGTCTGTATGTATGTACGACACATCATATATATTTTTCACTATTCGGTCACGGGCGACAAGAAATAGCCGATTTTAAAACCCTAGTTGGAACCCCCCCCTGTCTTTCCCTCCCTAGTTAAGTCTTCATCTTCCCCCAAATGCGAGGTCCCCACTTGGCTGGGGCAGTGGGTGCCCCTATTCCCCTCCTTCTCATGCCCTTTCGTGTGGTTCCGTCACACCGGAGTGGATTACCGTGGATTTTCTGTACCCCGTCACTGGAATATTTCGGGGTGTTGTATCGGGCTGGCGTTTTGTTGTAATAAAAATGTGTTTCAAGAAACTCGAGTTGGAAATAACGTCACCTTGGTTCAACAACTTCATCACAAACCTCGACAATGAGCAGGTTTATGAGGCCGAGAGAAACGGGCAGAATCCACGTGGCGTCCGGTACCGTGAGATTGGAAAACCACAACATTCCTCCTTCCAGGAGGCCTCCATACACGCTTGACTCTGCAATCAACACCACACTTTATCAGTTGCGCATTATCCCCCACTCTCAATACCATCCACTCCTTTGCAGATAACACACTTTACACATCACTCATTTAAATCACAGGCTGAAAAATATTTAGTTGCCCAATGTGCAGATACTTTCCAATCAATCACCACTGACTTCAAAATTAGTTTGATTGGGATGACAAAACCAAGGCATGTTCAACTCAGAAACTCAATCAACGATTATATCACGTAAGGTTGACAATTCCACAGTTCCGTAACAATGATGTTCTTATACATACTAAAACCATTTGTCTGCTTGGCACAGCGACCTCAGCTGAGCTGTCATGGAACGGTTATGTTGGTAATCTGGCTAAGGAGGCATCTAAGAAACTTAGTCGTCTTCTCCGTGCCAAAGCCTTTTCAACTGTAAATAATCATTACTGCTGCTACTCACAACACAGAGTCAGTTGGAGCTAGAATCCTGCTGCTGTGATATCTGTGGTGGAGTGCCCAGTTCCTACATCACTGCACCTGAGTTCAGAGTAGAGTCGTCAGGGTGATTCATGATCCAGCACTCAAGGACTCACTCCAGTCACTCGCTCAGTGATGGCCAGATACCTCCTTATCACTACTACCATGGATACTTTCACCGTGAAATTCACACATTGATTCCTACCAATGTTGAGCACTCTGTCGACCAGACGGTTTTGTCTCAACCACACTGTTCAACCACCACACTGCAGCTCACAATAACATACTCACTAATCCACTCCAACACCTACCTCACTGCACCTGACAGATTTACGAGTAAAGAAGTTAGGGTGAGTAATGATCTAGAATTCACTTATTCAATCCAGTCAGTTGTTCACCAGTGGTAATTCACCCCCGTTAGTGGGTAGGTTGGTGGCTGGGTTGGTGGTGTGGGTGTGTGTATAGATGGGTGAGTGGGTTGGTTTGTGGGTGGGTTGGTGGGTGGGTAGGTTGGTGGGTAGGTTGGTGGGTGGGTGGGTTGGTGGGTGGGTTGGTGGGTGGGTGGGTGGGTTGGTGGTGTGGGTGGGTTTTTGGTGTGGGTGAGTGGATTGGTCGGTGGGTCTTGAACCCTCTGGCCTCTGTCTCACCATCCTGTGCGAGCCGGGAGATGTTCTGCAGGGAGACGGTTAGGATGATCCACAGGGGGATCTGGACCCACATGATCAGCGAGGTCTTCACAGGGTGGCAGTTGTCGCGCACATACAGCTCACTCACCAGGCGTTTCAGCTCCTTGCGGAACTCAAACCTGCGCAGGGGATAAGCTGAAAGGTAAGCTCACCTGAGCGGACTTTATCTGGCTAGGTGAGAGCCCAAACAGACAGGAAGTTTCTTCTACCAGACTGATTGCTGCATCTCATCTGTACAGTGTTCCACCACTATACTACAGGTCACAATTAAACACTCACAATAATACAATAATAATAATAAACACTATTTGTAATGCATGCGTATTTCACGTATCAAATGAATTGTTCTACAGAGAATTCAGAGGTGCGGAGCCAGAGCTCAAAGTCCTCCGGAAGCGAACCTGAACGTTTGAGAGCCTGAACAGGTGAGTGCCTGAACAGGTGAATGCCTGGACGGGTGAGAGCCTGCATATACATGAACTGATGGGGAGTCAGTGCAATGGTTTTCACAAAGTCATGGAAGTCATATGGCCATGCCTAATGCCCAGAATGTGAGACAAGTTGTTTTGAAGTCGCTGTAGTTTATTGAGGTGTTTTCCTGATGTTCGGGTAAGGATGGTGAATAAATGAGTGCGTGTGTTGTGATCTGGAGTGTAATGGTTGAACACAATGTGGTGGATAAGACAAAACAGTGTCTGGTAGGTAGACTGAGTACTCTATATGGGTGGAGGAATCAAGGAGTGAAGTTCACAGGAATAGTAACGATGGTAGTAGTGATAGAAGACGACTGCTGCCTGACGATGCTACTGCTGATGATGCTGAGGCGATTATGATGATGCTGCTGATGGTGGAGATGCTGCTGCTGCTGTTGCTGCTGCCACTCATTACGATGTGGGTGAGTGAGCGGTGAGTGTCAGTCTCACCGCGCTGTGCTCTCTGGCCAGCCGCGCTGCCGCGCCGTCACGGACACGTCGCGCCGCAGCAGCCGTGCCAGCTCCGAGATTTCCTGTTGCAGTGCGGAGAGCTGCAGCCAAGGCAGGCGGCACGGTGAGACTCAGAATCACACAACAACAACCCGTGTTTTTCATTCAGTAGTGGTGACATCACCATGGAGCTCGTGCCAGACTATGTGCACTTTGAGGCCACGTAAAGTGTCGGAGGCTCGCTGCTGGCAGAATATCACGGGACAGACCCAGGTGTTATGGGTTGATCGACCGAGATAACTGGCAGATGCACCACCTGTATACCCTACTTCGACAGGGCCTACATCTCTGGTCTCATGACTTGGTCAAATCCTTTGATACCATCTATAGGCCAGGGCTTTGGGTTGGTCTTTGCTTTTGGGGTTCCTGACCCTCTGCTCACAATGATTAAGGACCTTCATGATGGCAGGCAGGCCCAGGCAAAGCTAATTGACTGGGAGTCAAGTGCCATTTCCTGCTCACCTTGGAGTGTGACAGGGATGTCCTCTGGCCCATAAACTAGTCACACACTCACATATTTAGACAAAGATCCGCCGTATTGCCTTAACAGACTGTAGGAGCAAGTGCTATTAGCGAGCGCCTATGAAGACCGGCACAGCACACAGGGGGGTGGATTGCCAACACCACGCCCGGCCGCCTTTGTATCCCCAGTGGTGATGTTTATACACACCAGGTACTTATTTGAGGCTGAATCGACCTAGGGGAGGCTCAAAACCGGTTCTGATAATCGTCACTAGTCTTGGCCGTGAGAGGGAATGGAAATCTAATCGCCAGGTTCGTAGTGCACTACATTACCGCTCCCCACTCACAATACACAGTCAGTCACTCACAGAGTCACCCACTCACACCTTGGCCATCACGTGCATCTGGTAGACTGTGAGGGGGAGGGTGACGCACGAGCGGAGGGCGACCGTGCTGCAAGCGATCGTAGCCCACCAGGGCAGGCCTAAGGAGGCCTGCGTCGCCGCCAGTAGGTGCCCAGCAAGTAGCACAGGCGCCGTGTCTGCCAGGGAGCTATACAAGCCAACACCAGGACCAAGACTGGGACTGGCATGGCTGGGCGCAGACACGGAGAACGCACGGCCAGAGCAGTGCCGATGATCAGGGAAGAGGGTGAGGAGACGTGGCGCAGGGCTGGGAGAGATGGGAACAGCAGAGGAGCAACACTTCTGATTAGCACCGGTGGCTATGTACGGTGCAAAAGAAGTTCAACAACATACATACATAAGTGTGATGAAGTTGCTCACAGAGCCAGACTGAGGTACCACATAGGGCTGGCAATTCTAATTCCTACCATTATATGTGTCAATGATATTCTTATACATCATAAAACCATGAATCTGCTTGGCACCACAGTCTCATCTAAGCTGTTATGGAACAGCCGTGTTGCTGATCTGGCTAAGGAGTCATCTAAGAAGCTTGGTATTCTTCTCTGTGCCAAAGCCTCATCAACTCTAGACGATCATTCCTAAGCTGGAATCCTGCCGCTATCATGTCTGGGGTGGAGTGCCCAGTTACTAACTGACTGCACCTGAGTACAGAGTCGAGTCGTCAGGGTAATGATCCCACACTCGCCTCCTTATCACTCTTCTCTCACTACTACCATGGTTACATTCCCTGTGAAACTCTCCCATTGATTCCTACCAATGCTGAGCACTCGGTCAACCAAACTGACTGCTTTGTCTCATCCACACTGTGTTCAACCACCACACCGCAAACAAAGACCCCCGTGTAGCCTTAGCAGACTGTTGGAGCAAATGATGTTAGCGAGCACCGATGAAGGCTGGCATGGCACGCGAGGGGGTGAGTGGCCAGCACCACGCCCAGCCGCCTCCGTCTCCCTTGTGGCGATGTTTACACACCGCACCAGGTACCCATTTGAGGCTGAGTCGACCTAGGTTCAGATAATCGTCACTTGCGTTGGCCGTGAGCGGGAATCGAACCCAGGACGCCGGGTTCGTCGCGCGCAGCGCGCTAAACGCTTCACTAACACTCCCCATACCGCGGCTCACAATAACACTCACTAATCCACTCCCACACTCTCTCACCCAACCACTCAATAACCCACTCAACAATAACAACTACCATTCGCCACTAAGTGGCGGTTATGCCACCATGGTTCTTTTGCCAGGCTAGGTGCACCTTGAGGCCACTAACTTGTTGCGTTTTAGCTGCCTGGTGCTCCGCTCATTGTCATAAGCACTGCTTCTCTGCCCTCCGTTGTTGTTGGAGGGCGAATGCCTCCAGCTGCCCAGTAGCAGCGTCCTTCACGAGCCTCCTCCACAGAGAACGATCTTGACACCGCTGGTACCAGTCATCGGCAAGACCAATCATCTCAATATCCTTCTGTACCGCATCAATCAATCTTTTCTCCAGCCCGTGTCGTGCCCATTTAGCCCCCCCTATCCAGTCAAACAGAAGCTGCTTGGGCATTCGATGGCTGGGCATGCGGGCTACAGGACTCATTCAGCGCAGACTCGCCGGCCAGAGGAGCGTACTGGTGGGACTGTGTCCAGATCTTTCAAGGTTATATGAGCTCCTCACACAATCCAGTCTGGTTAAACCCAGGAAAGATTGTAGGCAGGCCAGCCTGAATGTGTGAGCGTTTGAATAACCGACTCACTCACCCACCCACTCACTTACCTGCCCACTCACTCGCCCACTCACCACACTACATGTCAAAACACTTATCTTTCTTTCCTCCCACTGCCTCACTTTGGAATTCCCTCCCATCGTCTCTTTTTCCAAGCTCTTAAAATAGCCTCGCTCAATTCAAGAAATGCCTTATCTATGAAACTATGTTTGCGCTGTTTGTTGCTCGCCACTTGACATTTGGGGCCTTTGGATCTGTGCTCAGAAACTGTTCTTTAGTCACTCACTCAGTCAGAGTCACACAGTCACGAACATACTCAGGCCCTGGCAGTCTCAGTCACTGCTACACCCAGTCACACAATCACTACCTCGCACACTCGGGTTACTTTCAAAGTCCCAAACACACACAGCCAAAAGCACTCAGTCACTCACACTCATTCACACAGTCACTCACGCAGTCTCTCACACAGTCTCTCACACATGCAGTCTCTCACCCTATCACGAACACACACGGCCACTCACTTACTCACACAGTCACACTGAAAGTCACCCACACAGACAGTCCCTCACATCGTGGCACACAGTCACAATCACTACACACGCGACAGCCTCCCACACGGCGCACTTGTTGAACTGGCTCGCTCTGCGTGCCACCAGCCGGACTGTCCCCCAGACACAGTGGTGATGTCCTCCCATGGCGCCACTGGTTCGCGGTTAGACTCCTGTCACTGGCGCCTGCATGCCTGAGCAATGGCCAGATCACACACACACACAGCGCACTTTCACACAGAGCACCGCAGGCGAGTGACTAAACACATGCACGAACAAGCAGACGGGTCGCCTCCTTCCCCTATCTCCACAGACAAACATATACTATTGTTTACACGTCCCATCAGCCACACGGCAGCATTGGGATGGCATCATTTCGGCAGCATTGGTTCAACACAATCAACACTGTTGACCGGTTTTGAGATTCAGTGGCTCATCAGCAGGCAGGCTTCCTTGTGAATCATCACCATTATCATCACCACCACCATCATCACCACCACCACCACCATCTCTCAGTCACCACCATCATCATCTCTCAGTCACCACCATCATCATCTCTCAGTCACCACCATCATCATCTCTCAGTCATCTCCACCAGTCAGCATCTCGATAGTCACCTGTCACGTGCAGACTTTGCGTGTGTGTGCTGTGTGTAGTCTGTGTGTGTGTGCTGTGTGTAGTCTGTGTGTGTGTGCTGTGTGTGTGCTGTGTGTAGTCTGTGTGTGTGTGCTGTGTGTAGTCTGTGTGTGTGCTGTGTGTAGTCTGTGTGTGTGTGCTGTGTGTGTGCTGTGTGTAGTCTGTGTGTGTGTGCTGTGTGTAGTCTGTGTGTGTGTGCTGTGTGTGTGCTGTGTGTAGTCTGTGTGTGTGTGCTGTGTGTAGTCTGTGTGTGTGTGCTGTGTGTAGTCTGTGTGTGTGTGCTGTGTGTAGTCTGTGTGTGTGTGCTGTGTGTAGTCTGTGTGTGTGTGCTGTGTGTAGTCTGTGTGTGCTGTGTGTGTGCTGTGTGTAGTCTGTGTGTGTGTGCTGTGTGTAGTCTGTGTGTGTGTGCTGTGTGTAGTCTGTGTGTGTGTGCTGTGTGTGTGCTGTGTGTAGTCTGTGTGTGTGTGCTGTGTGTAGTCTGTGTGTGTGTGCTGTGTGTAGTCTGTGTGTGTGTGCTGTGTGTAGTCTGTGTGTGTGTGCTGTGTGTGTGCTGTGTGTAGTCTGTGTGTGTGTGCTGTGTGTAGTCTGTGTGTGTGTGCTGTGTGTGTGCTGTGTGTAGTCTGTGTGTGTGTGCTGTGTGTAGTCTGTGTGTGTGTGCTGTGTGTAGTCTGTGTGTGTGTGCTGTGTGTAGTCTGTGTGTGTGCTGTGTGTAGTCTGTGTGTGTGTGCTGTGTGTGTGCTGTGTGTAGTCTGTGTGTGTGTGCTGTGTGTAGTCTGTGTGTGTGTGCTGTGTGTAGTCTGTGTGTGTGTGCTGTGTGTAGTCTGTGTGTGTGTGCTGTGTGTAGTCTGTGTGTGTGTGCTGTGTGTGTGCTGTGTGTGTGTGCTGTGTGTAGTCTGTGTGTGTGTGCTGTGTGTAGTCTGTGTGTGTGTGCTGTGTGTAGTCTGTGTGTGTGTTCTGTGTGTAGTCTGTGTGTGTGTGCTGTGTGTAGTCTGTGTGTGTGTGCTGTGTGTGTGCTGTGTGTAGTCTGTGTGTGTGTGCTGTGTGTAGTCTGTGTGTGTGTGCTGTGTGTAGTCTGTGTGTGTGTGCTGTGTGTGTGCTGTGTGTAGTCTGTGTGTGTGTGCTGTGTGTAGTCTGTGTGTGTGTGCTGTGTGTAGTCTGTGTGTGTGTGCTGTGTGTAGTCTGTGTGTGTGTGCTGTGTGTAGTCTGTGTGTGTGTGCTGTGTGTAGTCTGTGTGTGTGTGCTGTGTGTGTGCTGTGTGTAGTCTGTGTGTGTGCTGTGTGTAGTCTGTGTGTGTGTGCTGTGTGTAGTCTGTGTGCTGTGTGTGTGCTGTGTGTAGTCTGTGTGTGTGTGCTGTGTGTAGTCTGTGTGTGTGTGCTGTGTGTGTGCTGTGTGTAGTCTGTGTGTGTGTGCTGTGTGTAGTCTGTGTGTGTGTGCTGTGTGTAGTCTGTGTGTGTGTGCTGTGTGTAGTCTGTGTGTGTGTGCTGTGTGTGTGCTGTGTGTAGTCTGTGTGTGTGTGCTGTGTGTAGTCTGTGTGTGTGTGCTGTGTGTGTGCTGTGTGTAGTCTGTGTGTGTGTGCTGTGTGTAGTCTGTGTGTGTGTGCTGTGTGTAGTCTGTGTGTGTGTGCTGTGTGTGTGCTGTGTGTAGTCTGTGTGTGTGTGCTGTGTGTAGTCTGTGTGTGTGTGCTGTGTGTAGTCTGTGTGTGTGTGCTGTGTGTGTGCTGTGTGTAGTCTGTGTGTGTGTGCTGTGTGTAGTCTGTGTGTGTGTGCTGTGTGTAGTCTGTGTGTGTGTGCTGTGTGTAGTCTGTGTGTGTGTGCTGTGTGTGTGCTGTGTGTAGTCTGTGTGTGTGTGCTGTGTGTAGTCTGTGTGTGTGTGTGTGCTGTGTGTAGTCTGTGTGTGTGTGCTGTGTGTAGTCTGTGTGTGTGTGCTGTGTGTAGTCTGTGTGTGTGTGCTGTGTGCTGTGTGTAGTCTGTGTGTGTGTGCTGTGTGTAGTCTGTGTGTGTGTGCTGTGTGTGTGCTGTGTGTAGTCTGTGTGTGTGTGCTGTGTGTAGTCTGTGTGTAGTCTGTGTGTGCTGTGTGTAGTCTGTGTGTGTGTGCTGTGTGTGTGCTGTGTGTAGTCTGTGTGTGTGCTGTGTGTAGTCTGTGTGTGTGTGCTGTGTGTGTGCTGTGTGTAGTCTGTGTGTGTGCTGTGTGTGCGCTGTGTGTAGTCTGTGTGTAGTCTGTGTGTGTGCTGTGTGTAGTCTGTGTGTAGTCTGTGTGTGTGCTGTGTGTAGTCTGTGTGTGTGTGCTGTGTGTGCGCTGTGTGTAGTCTGTGTGTGTGTGCTGTGTGTAGTCTGTGTGTGTGTGTGCTGTGTGTAGTCTGTGTGTGTGTGTGCTGTGTGTGTGCTGTGTATATGCTGTGTGTGTGTGCTGTGTATGTGATGTGTATGTGCTGTGTAATCTGTGTGTGTGTGCTGTGTGTATGTGCTGTGTGTGTGCTGTGTGTGTGCTGTGTATAGTCTGTGTATAGTCTGTGTGTATAGTCTGTGTGTGTGCTGTGTGTATACTCTGTGTGTTGTGTATAGTATAGTACAGTACCTGTAACTGTAGTACCAGGACAGTACTGTGCAGTCTGTTTGGAGTCGCTGTATATACAGTTTGCAGTTTGCGCTGTGTAACCTGCGTGTGTAATCCCTCTCTCTATTCCCTATCTGTCATCTCTCTATTCTCTGTCATCTCTCTATTATCTATCTGTCATCTCTCTATCTGTCCTCTCTATATGCTCAATCTGCCCCCCCTCTCTTCTCGCGCCCGCTTCGCCTGCCCCGCCAAGGTCGCACGTGGAAGTGACGCCGGCACCCCGCGCGGCGTGTCCAGGCTGAGCTGTCGACTTCCGATCGGCGTCGCTCCGGAGCAAGGCGCGACCAATCGAGTCGCGATATCGTCAACAAACCCGACGATTGTCGCGATATCGAGGGGGTCGCGTGCTTTGATGCGACACCGATCGAGTATCGAGTTATCGAAATGCCGCTCAACTCTACACAAGCCCGACACGATTCGCGATAATTATTTATACTGCAGGAGGAGGAATCCGAAGAGCTCTCAAGCTCTTTTTCACAGATGTCCAGTAGGGGCACGGGTCCAGAACAACACCACAACAAACAATACAACAACAACCAACACAACCAACAACAACACAACAACACGATATGATTGCAAAGTAGAGGAAATGTAAACAAATCTCTTTCAAAATATATACAAGTACAACTGAAATAGTGTTTTATTCTACCGGATAAAGCCCACCGAGTTATTAGCTTATTTTTCAGAAGCGACCTGGCCACAAATGATATCTCGACAAAGTGTCTCGTCGTGTACAATTATCAACACAATGCTCTAAGTGCGTGCGACAGCGTGACACTCAGTTCAAGTTCAAGTTAATGTATTAGGTGTGGCCCTGTGAGCCAGTCGGCTCTTGAATCGGGTGCAACCGCAACAAACAAAAACATGAACAAAAAACATCTTAAAGTGAATATGGCTGCATTGCCGCTCACAAGCCACGTGCACTTGTCATCCAACACGCGTGTCAACAACACGGTATGAGCGACGTTTCGGTCAATGGCCCTTCATCGCACTTTTACTTGTGTTAATTACCTCCAAGACGACCCATTATTAATATTTAATTCGGTCATTACCCACAGGCAAATCGCTGTTCCGGTAACGAATGTTGAACTTTTTTCGCACCATACGTAGCCAAGCGTGCTAATAGGAGGTGCTGTCACTCGGCTTTATTCACAGATCTTGGGCGGTCAGGCGGATCAGCCACCAATGATTGATTGTCAGTCAGTTTGACCGGCGCGCATTGGCCTGGCTAAGGGATTCTAAGAGGATGCAGGTGAGGGAGGGGGTGTATCAGCATCTTTATCCATTCTGGAGGAATCCGATGAACTATTCAGCGCTTTCTCACAGATGTCCAGCAGTAGGGACGGGCAGGAGAGCTGGAAATCCACTGAAGATCTCCCTGCTGGTTGACCAAGCTGAGTAAAGGCGATCGACAGAAACTCTCATCACGTCTGCTGGACTCTCCTGAACAGTTCATCTCGACTAAAGGTGCAGCTCTGCAATTGCTCTCTCACGCCACTGCTTGGAGAAGAACCTCTACTAAGAGGGCGCTGTCGAGGTGGTATTTTGGTCAGCTTGTCCACACTGACCAGACGTTTTAGAAGAGGTGGAGCTGACTTCATCCTTAGACTGTGGTGAGCCCGTTTACACTGCTGGTGGATGTACAGGAGGCGGTGGTGGTGGTGGTGAGTGGGACTTTAAGAATCGTGCCCCATCGTTAGAAATGCCGCGCCAGGACACCGAATGGCGAGGGTAGCGGCCCCTGGATCAGATGAGTGTCACCGGTGTCGAGCGGGAATCGAACTCGGGTCACCAGGTTCGTTACGCAGCGTAGCGCTAAGCGTTGCGCCACCGCTCCCGACGCACGCAAAGAAGCTGCCGTGTAACCTTCACAGACTGCAGGGGGGGCCACGTGGCGTGGGCGAGTCGCACCGATGAAGGGGGGCGGGGCCTGTGCAGAAGGGGGCGGGGCAGTGAAAGGGGGAGTGGGTGGCGGGGCAGTGGGGGGGGCAGTGAAGAGGGGAGTGGGGGGCGGGGTTCGTGTTGGGTGTGAGTGAAGGGCGGGGCCGTGGAGGGGTCGAGCGAGGGGCGGGGCCGTGGAGGGGTCGAGCGAGGGGCGGGGCCGTGGAGGGTGTGAGCGAGGGGCGGAGCCGTGGAGGGGTCGAGCGAGGGGCGGGGCTGTGGAGGGTGTGAGCGAGGGGCGGGGCCGTGGAGGGGTCGAGCGAGGGGCGGGGCCGTGGAGGGGTCGAGCGAGGGGCGGGGCCGTGGAGGGGGCGAGCGAGGGGCGGGGCCGTGGAGGGGTCGAGCGAGGGGCGGGGCTGTGGAGGGTGTGAGCGAGGGGCGGGGCCGTGGAGGGGGTGAGCGAGGGGCGGGGCCGTGGAGGGGGCGAGCGAGGGGCGGGGCGGTGGAGGGTGTGAGCGAGGGGCGGGGCCGTGGAGGGGGTGAGCGAGGGGCGGGGCGGTGGAGGGTGTGAGCGAGGGGCGGGGCCGTGGAGGGGGTGAGCGAGGGGCGGGGCTGTGGAGGGGTCGAGGGGCGGGGCCGTGGAGGGGGCGAGCGAGGGGCGGGGCTGTGGAGGGGTCGAGGGGCGGGGCCGTGGAGGGGGCGAGCGAGAGGCGGGGCTGTGGAGGGGATGAGCGAGGGGCGGGCCGTGGAGGGGGCGAGCGAGGGGCGGGGCTGTGGAGGGGATGAGCGAGGGGCGGGGCTGTGGAGTGGTCGAGCGAGGGGCGGGGCCGTGGAGGGGGCGAGCAAGGGGCGGGGCCATGAGGGTGTGAGCGAGGGGCGGGGCCGTGGAGGGAGTGCGGGGCGGGGCCATGGAGGGTGTGAGCGAGGGGCGGGGCTGTGGAGGGGGCGAGCGGGTGGCGGGGGCCGCTGCTGCTGCTGATCAACTTCCCAGTGACGCGAGGTCGCGGCGAGCGGAGTTCTCGCGCTCCCCATGAACCCAGCAGCAGCCGCAGTAGCAGCAGCAGCTGTAGCAGCAGCAGCCGGCCCAACTGCAGTTGCAGGAGTCGTACACGAAGCAGCCGCAGCTGCGTGAATAGCAGCAGAGCAGCAGCGGCCTGGAGGCGCCGAGGCCTGAGGAGTAGGCCGCGACTGTCACCCCCTCCTCCTCACACGGGCGGCTTCGCAGCTCTCAGCCGCCTCGCACGGCGCTCCGAGAGAGCTGTGGCCGACAGAACTCACAAATCCCCTCAACTCGCACAGCCTCGCACGGCGCCCGCATCCTCCTCCTCGCCACCGCCGCCCCTCAAGCCTCGCGGCGCCGCCGCCGGGGCCTGCTCCTGACCCCCCCCCCGCGCCTGGCGGCACCGCCGCTCGCTCGAGACCGCGGCCGCCGCCGCCGCGATGAGTTTCTGTCCGGACAACCCGGGGCTGGGAGCAGGTACCACGCCTCCTCTCCCCGCTCTCTCTCTCGCTGATGTCTCTCTCACTCTCTCCTCCCTCCCACCTATCGCCTTCCACTCTCCGCATCTCTCCTCCCCCCCGTCTCCCTCTCCCCCAGGCCCATCTCTCTCTCTCTCTCCCGTCCCTCCCCATCTCCTCCGTCTCTCACTTCCTCTTCTCTCCCCGGCTATTGCCTCTATCCCCCCTCCCTCTGTTACCGCTCTCTCTCTCACATCGCCTCTCGTGCTACAATTGGTCTCCCCTTTCACTCGCTCCCATCTCCCGCCGCCGTCTTCCTCCATCTCCCGGCTCTTGCCTTGAACGCCTCAACTTGACATTATATCTCTCGTGTTTATATTCACGGTGATGAAACGACAACCGGTCACCGTTTTCAAAATCCCGATACACGGTTTTCAGAGTTTAGGAACCGTTCGCCGATTCCTGTGAAAGGTCATTATGGAACGCGCTGGGTACTCCCGAGAGCTCTCGAGTGGGAGGCCCTGACGCCAGCAGTGGAGTGAGAAACTAAGCGCTTGCAGGGCTGCAACTTCACCCTTCAGCTTGGAAACGAGGGCGATGTTACCACTCAGGGCTTTAGCCCTTCGTCGGTGCGTTCATTTCTGACATTCCACAGAAATCGGTGACCAATCCCTGACTTTTGTAACCGGTCATCAATTCTGAAAACAGTTCCCGCTTTACCGATTGCATGGCCCTCTTATAGAACACACGGCTGCAGCTCCGAGCAGAGCGAATGATTCACCAGCTACATTTAGGACCTTCACTGAGCTGTTTTAGTTTCTTATTTAAACACATTTTCTGAGCGCAGACCCATAGACCCAAAGTGTCAAGTGGCCAACAACAAACAGCACTGTCAAAGTTTCAATAGATAATAATTAACGCATTTCTTGAATTGATTACGGTTAAGAGCCATCGAAAATTGAAATGGGAGGGAATTCCCAAGTGGAGCAGCACGAGGGACGAAGCAGAAAGAGAAGTGTGACCTGAAGTGAGTGGGTTGTTGTGACCTGAAGTGAGTGGGTTGTTGTGGCCTGCAGTGAGTGGGTTGTTGTGGCCTGCAGTGAGTGGGTTGTTGTGGCCTGAAGTGAGTGGGTTGTTGTGGCCTGCAGTGAGTGGGTTGTTGTGGCCTGCAGTGAGTGGGTTGTTGTGGCCTGAAGTGAGTGGGTTGTTGTGGCCTGAAGTGAGTGGGTTGTTGTGGCCTGCAGTGAGTGGGTTGTTGTGACCTGCAGTGAGTGGGTTGTTGTGATCTGCAGTGAGTGGGTTGTTGTAGCCTGCAGTGAGTGGGTTGTTGTGGCCTGAAGTGAGTGGGTTGTTGTGGCCTGCAGTGAGTGGGTTGTTGTGATCTGCAGTGAGTGGGTTGTTGTGGCCTGAAGTGAGTGGGTTGTTGTGGCCTGCAGTGAGTGGGTTGTTGTGGCCTGCAGTGAGTGGGTTGTTGTGGCCTGCAGTGAGTGGGTTGTTGTGGCCTGCAGTGAGTGGGTTGTTGTGGCCTGCAGTGAGTGGGTTGTTGTGACCTGCAGTGAGTGGGTTGTTGTGGCCTGCAGTGAGTGGGTTGTTGTGGCCTGCAGTGAGTGGGTTGTTGTGGCCTGCAGTGAGTGGGTTGTTGTGGCCTGCAGTGAGTGGGTTGTTGTGACCTGCAGTGAGTGGGTTGTTGTGGCCTGCAGTGAGTGGGTTGTTGTGGCCTGCAGTGAGTGGGTTGTTGTGGCCTGCAGTGAGTGGGTTGTTGTGACCTGCAGTGAGTGGGTTGTTGTGACCTGCAGTGAGTGGGTTGTTGTGATCTGCAGTGAGTGGGTTGTTGTGATCTGCAGTGAGTGGGTTGTTGTAGCCTGCAGTGAGTGGGTTGTTGTGGCCTGAAGTGAGTGGGTTGTTGTGGCCTGCAGTGAGTGGGTTGTTGTGATCTGCAGTGAGTGGGTTGTTGTGATCTGCAGTGAGTGGGTTGTTGTGGCCTGCAGTGAGTGGGTTGTTGTGGCCTGAAGTGAGTGGGTTGTTGTGGCCTGCAGTGAGTGGGTTGTTGTGATCTGCAGTGAGTGGGTTGTTGTGATCTGCAGTGAGTGGGTTGTTGTGGCCTGAAGTGAGTGGGTTGTTGTGGCCTGCAGTGAGTGGGTT
Source organism: Lampetra planeri (assembly GCF_965212315.1). Classification (NCBI taxonomy): domain Eukaryota; kingdom Metazoa; phylum Chordata; class Hyperoartia; order Petromyzontiformes; family Petromyzontidae; genus Lampetra; species Lampetra planeri. Next base: position 4,842,176 of record NC_136169.1, read on the forward strand.
GTTGTGGCCTGAAGTGAGTGGGTTGTTGTGGCCTGCAGTGAGTGGGTTGTTGTGGCCTGCAGTGAGTGGGTTGTTGTGATCTGCAGTGAGTGGGTTGTTGTGGCCTGCAGTGAGTGGGTTGTTGTGATCTGCAGTGAGTGGGTTGTTGTGATCTGCAGTGAGTGGGTTGTTGTGGCCTGAAGTGAGTGGGTTGTTGTGGCCTGCAGTGAGTGGGTTGTTGTGGCCTGAAGTGAGTGGGTTGTTGTGGCCTGAAGTGAGTGGGTTGTTGTGATCTGCAGTGAGTGGGTTGTTGTGGCCTGCAGTGAGTGGGTTGTTGTGGCCTGAAGTGAGTGGGTTGTTGTGATCTGCAGTGAGTGGGTTGTTGTGGCCTGCAGTGAGTGGGTTGTTGTGATCTGCAGTGAGTGGGTTGTTGTGGCCTGCAGTACAATATAATGGTTAGACAACACCAATGAGACGAAAGTCATTCTTGGTCGACTGATTCCTCAACATGGGAGAAATCGACGTGGTGGGAAACACATTTAAGCGACGTGAAACCTTAAGATTGTGCTCGCTATTCCAAGAAGCTCCTTGTGAAGTCAATGAGATGAACTAGAATATATTTAGAATACAAAAGAAGAGGGATATAGAAGCGACTGACTGCAAGTGAGTGCCTGGAGTGAATCAGTGAGTCCTGGATTGTGATATGATGTTTAACTATCGCTGTGGATTTTACCACCATATTGTTATTTTGTTTGAGTTTATGTAAAGCTCATGATTTCTCCAGATTTATAAAATGTCATGTATATTGACTAAAGCTTTTCATTCGTCTGTGTGTTTCCCCAGGCGTGTGGGGTTTGGAGATCCCAGAGCGGTCCCTCCCCCAGCTCTTCCCAGGACATTTCCACCTCCCACTGCCCCAGCAGCAGCAGCAGGTGAACATGCAGCAGCAGCCACAGCAGCAACAGCAACAGCAGCAACCACAGCAACCACAGCAGCCACAGCAGCTGCAGCTATCGGCAGAGCAGCCGGTGGCTGTGATCTCTCCACACACGGTGTCCAGTCAGCGTGCCGTCGCTGGGAAGGTCACCACGCTGCAGCTGCAGTGGACTACACTGCCGCACATACAGCAGCAGCAACAGCAGCAACAGCAGCCGCCACCTGTGCAGTTGCAGCAGCAGCAGGCACCACAGCCAACACAGCAGGTAAAGATGGCCACACTTGGTGGAGCTGAGTGGAGCGCATGGCAGCGAGAGATTGTGGTGTACGTTTTGAATGTGTTCAAGAGATCAAGATAAAGACGTTAGCGTGGCCAAAGCCGATAGACTCACAGATACGCATTTAGCTGCTCTTAACAGTATCCCATCCTCGCAGAGATCTTCCCCTTGGCCGTCAGACTCGTGGAGACCTCTCCCAGTGCCTGGTTCAGCAATTGGCCCACCCAGCACAGCCGTTTTTGCTCAGCATATCTATAATACTTAGTGACCAGTTTTCTTCTGGACACCTACATTGCTCATCAAGTCTTGCTGAAATGCCATTGAACTGATTATTTGGGGTCCAGCTCTCTGATCCATACAGATAGCACTCGCATCATATACCCTTTTCTTTACACTCAAGACTGATCTCTCTTCCGAAATAGCTTCCATATCACATCAAAAACTCTGATTGCTAAGCAAAATGCTTTTTGCCCGTCTCTCTTGACCTCCTGAATGTGCGAGTTAAATGAATGTGGTGATATGAGCATGTTGTGGGCTTGTACTGGGCAACATTGAATCAGATTTAATGGGAACAAGGATGAGAAGCATCAGATGCCTTTCATGACCTCCTTCCTAGGTTCTGGCTAAAGTGGCTCCTCGAAGTACTCATCTTGTTGGTTGACTTTTAACACCGAGTGGGTCATGATGCAGGCATTTGGGCCTCAGTGATTCGAAGTCATGGGCCAGATCTGGTCAGTAACGGTAGAAGGCTGCTCATCCTCTGTCCGGCCAGAAATCCTGGCTGATGGAAGTTTCACAGCATTCTGAGAAGCGGCAGGCTGACTCCGTCTTCAACCAACGCCCGTGAATGAGATGGCTTACCGCAGTACAGCACTGTAAGCATGAGTAGTGGTTGTGGGTTGCTGAGGAGAAGAACACTTCCTCAGCCACACCTTTTACCAGGGAAAGAGTGGCGATATGATCTCTGACCCTCAGGAGCAGGTTTGCAGATTTGTTGAACATTTCTGAGGTCTTGGGGGGGAAAAGCAACCCCTCAGCTCAGATAACATCATAGGGCAAGGTGTCCGTCAACCCTGCGAGGGCTCCAGAGCCATTTACTGAGGATTTGCAAAGAGTGATCCCAAGATTGAGAGGAGGTATAACACTGGGCAGAGATAACCTCCCAAGTAAATCGCTGGGTGGTGGTGGTGGTGATTGTGTACAGGCGGCCCTATACATCATTACAACTGCTTGGACCACAGAATGGTTTCCGCAGGATTGGAAGAATGCTTTATTTGTAAGGGGACCGCAATGATTGTAGAAAAACTTCTGGAGCATCTCCCCCAATATGCCAGGAATAGTTCTGGGAAAGATGATTTAACATCGCCTTACCGGCACTCTGAGGAGTCTTGCAGAGCCCACTGTGGTTTCAGGCCGGGATGGCCCTGCACAGATGCCATATTCCCTGTGCGTCTGCTATATAGAGGTGTAGGAAAATGTTACAGGGCCTACAGCTCTGCTTATTAAGGAGTTGGAGCCTTTTCCTGCAGCAGGGAATTCCTCTTTATTCCCTCTTGCACCTCCGATTAGCGCGGATGGCTACATACGGCATGAAAGAAGTTTAACATACATACGTCTTTTTTACCACGTTCAAGAATCTTTCCATGGCTGAACCAAGCAATTTCTATCTGGTACAGATATAATGGGTGCTTATTAATACATTGGGCATCCATATGCTGCTGATCTGGTAATTGCTGCTCACTTTGAAAAGGAATTGAAGACTACTGCTGCACCTGTAGCGTGTCACAAGTGATGCCATATCATCAGATCCAGCAAAACAAAGCACCTGCTCGGGTATTTTAAATCATTGAATCCTGCAACCGCTCAACTCCCCATAAGTGATGGGGCAGTTGTGGAGAGTGTGGAGGCGTTCCCATACCTGCGCAGTGTGCCCATGACCAGTTCCTATTCATCAGCAGAGGTTTCACTTTGAATCAGTCAAGCAGTATTCTTTGCATCGTCTGCGTAGTGTTGTGAGGAAGCTGCCTGGCCTATCGCTCAATATGAAGCTCTGGATGTTTTTGTATAGTTATGCCTTTCCTTGAAAAAAATGTGCAGATCTTTAAATGAACATCTGCGCCGACATTAAAGCTGACCTGCCTACGATCCACGCTGGGTTCGAGGGGTCTAAATAGGTGCTGTATGGGCTATACAATATCGAGCTGATTGGACTCGCTGATGACTGGTATCAGCGGTGTCAAGATTGGCCTCTGTGGTGAAGGCTCATGAAAGACGCTGTTGGACAGTTTGAATCCGTCGCCCTCCATCAATAACAGAGGGTGGAGGAGCAATGCTCACAATGTGGGGGGTGCCTAAAATGCAGTAAGTTGGTACAGTTGAGAGTACAGGTGATGCATCTGTCAGTCAATCCATAAACACCTGGGCCTATCCCATGACCTGCCTGCAAGCATTGCACACTCCGTTGCCTCAAAAGTGCATCTAGCCTCGCACAAGCGATTTCACGTCAACACCACTGGTTTGCGAATAGTCACTGTTGCATGTATGTGTCTTTGTCTCGTATTTTACTTGTGCGTTTGTAGTCATTCATTTGCTGTGTATCATTGAGTATGTGTGCGAGTGAACGTGTGTTTGTGTTGAGTGCATATGTATGTTTGTATATGAGTTATGTGTTTGCTATGTCTGAGTTGACATCCTGGACACCCTTGCAAATGAAACGTTCCATCTCGAGAGTTTTGCAAGTGAAATATTTAAATAAATATAGTAGCCAGGTTACTTGAGTTTTGCAGCAGCAATAGAGGCAGTGCTCATCTTCTGTTTACAGCCCTGAGCCAGTGGTGTGAATTCCACATTCCTATGGCAGGGGTGAATCTATCCATAGGCCAACCACTGTTGGCTTCCCTATGAAGTGATACTATTTTATTGACCAGGGAAGTATGATTGGTTGAGTCAACTCCCAACCAGGATTTGAACTCGCAACAATACCGCTTGCTCTACTGCTGAGCCACCTGGCTGACTATGTTGAGAACTGCCTCAGTGGCCAGTGCATGGACAAAAAGGCCACACTTAAATAAATGGTAATTTTTTGTTTTTGTCAGATGCAAGTTGTGCCACAGCTTGAGTGCGGGAGTGTTATGGCAACGCAGCAACCACAACCGCAACTACAGCAACAACCGCAGCAGCAGCTACAGAGAATTGACCAGGCGTTCAAGTGTGAGGGTTGCTGGAAGGAGTTGGTCTTCTCGTCCTACTTGATACAGCAACACCACCACCACCACAACCACCACCAGCAGCCGCAGCAACAGCCACAGAAGCAGCCACAGCTACAACAACAGGACGAGCAACAGCAGCAGAGCACAGTTTCTGAGAGTAAAACCGCGCGCCGCCCCCACGGAAGCAAACGCAAGAGGGTGGCCACCACCAAGGAGGAGGAGGGTGCCAACGACGCCATCGTGGGCACGACGGGCAGCGCCACGATGGGAGAAGACGTCCTGGAGAGCGTCGTGCGCGAGACCATTGACTGCGCCGGGCTGGCGGCGTCGCAGGCCATGGAGGGCATCTCGGACGGCGGCGTCGGCGAGGACGCGACGGTGGCCGTCGGCGCCGGCGACGACCCCCTGCAGCTGCCGCTGGCGTGCGAGCGCTGCGGGAAGCGCTTCGCTCAGGCCCCGCGGCTCGCGCGGCACCGGCGCACGCACGACGCGCCGAGGCCCCACGGCTGCCCGCAGTGCGGCGCGCGCTTCAAGCAGCGGCAGCACCTGGCGGCCCACGCGCGGCTGCACACGGGCGAGCGCCCGTACGCGTGCGGGGACTGCGGGAGGCGGTTTGCGCGCGGCGCCAACGCGGCGCGGCACCGGCGCGTGCACACGGGCGAACGGCCGTACGCGTGCACGGCCTGCGGCCGCCGCTTCCGGCAGAAGCCCCACCTGGCAGCGCACACGCGGCTGCACACGGGGGAGCGGCCGTACGCGTGCGCCGCCTGCGGCCGCCGCTTTGCCAAACCCTACAGCCTCACGCGGCACCTGCGCTCGGCTGCGCATGCGCGTAGGACGCAGCAGCAGCAGGATGCACAACAGCAGCAACAGCAGCAGCAACAGCAGCAACAGCAGCAACAGCAGCAACAACAGCAGCAACAGCAGCAGCAGCAACAACAGCAGCCAACGCAGTAACCTGACAGTTTGCATGCGTTAATGTCTGTGTTAACGTTTTTGTGCATCGGTGGCAGTGATTAAGGCGCTGTACTATGAGGTGACGACCCAAGTTAGATTCCAGATCACGACCAACACCAGTGACAATTATCTGAACCGGTCCTGGACCTCCTCTAGGTCGACTCGGCCTCAAATAAGTATTTGGTGTAGTGTGTAAAACATCGTCACGAGGGAGACAAAGGCGGCTGGGCGTGGTGCTGGCCACCCACTCCATCGTGTGCTGTGCCAGCTTTCAGAGGTGCTTGCAAACAGCACTTGTCCCAAAAGTATATTGTGGATTTCTGGGGGAGCTTGGTTTGCCCATTCTCTCAGACGACCTATAGCACCTGGGTCTGTTGGCGTATGTGTAAACACCTATAAAGGACTACACATCACACAAAGGGGCAGTGTGGCCCACACCTACATATCCAATGGAATACATTCAAAGTCTTGTGGGTGTTTTCCCAGGAGTGACTCAAAAAATGATATGAATGTGAAATAAGTTGGCAAGTTCACACTTACCACGGGCCTGTAATTGACGTTAGTGGAGCTGACACAAAGCTAAATATAAGATGCCCATCTGCAGCGATGGGAGCACACGGTGAGTTGCTAAACATTCTGGAAAGTCTCTGTTATGTTACACTAAAAATACTCGCCAGGTATGATGAACTCGGGTTGTTAAAACCGTGTTTTGGTATTACCAGTCGTCACGTGAAAAAGGATGGTAAAATATTGGTTACTGCTTTTCTGCACTTATACAAATCTCTCTGGCAATGAACATAAAACACGTTTACCTTTGTTCAACTAAGAAATGAATGGAGCTGCCAGTGGTGAAATGGAATTTCCATTTAGACTTTCCAGTTGAATCCCATCTCCTGGTGCCGTAGTTGAAACAATGGGGCAGCGTAAAAGGGTACGCCGCGGTTAGTCGATCTGCAGGTCACGCGAAATGTGGGTATGCCCACTTCTTCCAAGACGTCTGAAGCATGTACCAGTACTTGCTGTTTTGTATCGCGACCTATGTAACCATGCTTGTGTCACTAAGACCTGTACAGTATACCATCTGGGCGATCATATGACACCCATGAAGTCGAGCCTAACAGTTCATTGGGCCCTTCCTGCTGAAATAAATTAAATCTTGGAGTTGACCAAATACCCCCGAGAGCTCCCCTCCATTGGAGATCCTTGCGCCAGGGCTGCACTTTTATCTTTTAACTGAGAAACGAGGGAAAGTGGACAACGTACGCTGACTGAGGCCACGGTGCAGTTTGTACATTCGCCCGTGCCAATCGGTGCTTTCACGACTGACATTCCAGTGGAAACTTTGCGGTTTGTGGCTTTCGGAACCGATTTTTGAAAACGGTTACCGGTCCGCTTTTAACACCCCGAGTACGAATTGGTGAAACATCTGAAGCAGAGCAGACATCAAAAACCTCGACGCACCTTTGCTTTGGAAGGCATTGTTACATTATACAATACGTTACCCAAATGTGGTCAATGAACTGATGTAAATGGTAATATTTTTAGTTGCAAAGTATTTTATTAAAACTTAACCTTTACATTGATATTTTTTAACATCTGTTAAGATAACTGCAAATGATGCTAAGTTACTTTTAAGCCGTGTAAATATATGCTGTATAAATGCGTCTACCTGTACGGCCACTTGATAATGCCATGCATGTCTATGGTGGTGATATGGCCTAGTGATAGCGCGCTCGCCAATTGTTGCAGAGGTTTGCGGTTCGCATGCGGCAGGCTGCCCTGGTTATTACTCCAGGTGCAATCACCATAAAACATTCTCCGCTCTGCTTCACGGTGGACATTAAAGATCCCTTGATAGCATTCAAAATTAGTAGGCCATTGTGTGCCTACTTTACAACCCAAATTTCACATGTTTTAAATCACAACGCAAATTACTCAATTGGGATGACAAATGGGCAATCGATCATCACCCCCTACTGGAAGATGAATCCCCGCTTGGAGGCTGTTGCCGAGTTACTTTATGCAGCATAGGTACAGCTTCCTGGAGTGGAGCACACATTTCCTGGAGCACCCAGCACATAGCCAACCGATTAGCAGTTGGCTACGTATCGTGCAAAAGAAGTTCCAAGTAGATACTTAGTAGAGTTCAATATATAACAATTGGGGTGATCGATGATCGAGCACTTATTCACTTCATTCGCTCACGGTAATAATCAGCCTCCTTATAGCTTTGTCGTTGCTGATTACCATGGTTACCGTTTCCGTGAATTTCACTTATTGATTCCTTCACCCGTGTTAAGGAGTCTGTCTACCTGGCTGACTGTTTTGTCTCATCCATGCTGTGTCCGACCACCACACTGCAGGAGACCTCACTTTCTACATCTACCCTTGCACTGCTCTAGTTTGGCACCCCCAACACATCTTCCCGGGTTCGTATATAATGATCTTGCTCAATGCAAGAAACAAGCTCACTCTGACCCAATACAACTTTGAAAGTGCTTTTTTTTCTGGCTGCTTGACGTTTTGGGCCTCTCGGCCTATGCTCATCACCTGTGCTTGATTATAAAATACCAGTTTGAAAAAATAGAATTCTAAATGTACTGAATCCGACTGGCTTTCAGAAGAATGAATTCTGATTGGCGTTGTCAATATCATATCCTTTTTGTATGATGTCGCTTGGAATAGGGTTTAACTAAAACGCTGATGTACAAACTTGTTAATACTATATTTCCATCTCCAAGTCTATTGTCATTCTTTATATGGTGATGTTGATGACGATGATGGTATTTATGGTGCTGTTTATTGATGGTTTTTGTGATGAATGATGGTGTTGAAGATGGTGGAAGTGGTGTTGATGATGACTAAAAGGAATGACAGACAATGTAATGCCCAAAGACGAAGTACTGTAATGGTAAGTGCAAAGCCCTTACGACTAATGTACAATGGTTTGGTCATAGATAACAGAAAACGGAATGACAGTTCATATCTTCAAACCCCTTGTACTAATATGAAAAGCCAATTATCAGGTAATTTGTTAATGTACAAAATAAAAGTGGAATGGCATGAAATGACCGCTCCTTTCCTTACGACAGGCCTGGAATACCGTAAACAAACCCCTTTAAGATGTGGGTGTGACCTCGCAACTGAAAAACGAATATACAAATCGACACCCCTTACCACTGGTTAACATGTTTAACTGCCTTGTTGGGGCGAAGAGGATGTAGTGCCTTGCACACCTGAGTGGCTGTAATGGATCGGGGCACCTGTACAAGTCAGCTACTCGGCAAGAGATGAGATTTATGAATGTTGAACTTATTTCGCACTGTACGTAGCCAACTCTGCTAATCAGAGGTGTGGAGCCAATGTGCTCCTTACAACCCACTGCGGCCAGCATGGTGAACCTTGGGACACATTGTGCTGCGGCACACCGCGTGTGAAGCCGTCCCCTCGGCCATGCGGGCCTCCTGCACAATCGGCAAATTGGTTGAGCCCTGCGGGCCTTCTGCTGCCGGGGAAGAACTAAGATGGGGCCATTTCGCGTTTAAACATTGGCGCCAAAAACGACTTACACGACGTTAAAACACTTCAAATAAACATCTCACGTCTGCAAGAGACCGCATCAAGCCACACGCCACAACCCCCCTGAAGACGGAATGGAGCAGTGGTTGTATTCCTCTCAGCCACCGCTGAAATTGCCACAGCTACACATTACGCTATCAAACCGATTAGCACGGTTGGTAATGTACGGCGCGAAAGAAGTTCAGAATACATTATCAAAATCAAGTTTACCACCAAATCTAAACATACACATTCATCACCAGTACTGTATTCAATGAATCAATTGACATTCATTTGAAGCTAAATAAACATAGAATGCTACAATTAGCAACACGTGGTTTACCAGTCTCCTACGGAGCAAGCATTGCAGAGAGCTCCTTGGTCGTGGACTGTCCAGCTGCCGTGTGCCCGTGGCCTCACGTGGACGCGTGTCTGAGGGGGACCAATCCTCGACTCACGATGCAGTTGTGGGGCCCGTCGTCCGCCGATTCCGCTCCCTCCTCCACCGCGTCGGTCGGCTCCCGTCGGGCTCCCGCCGGGCCCCCGCCGATCGAGTGATGGGGCCCCCCGCACTGGAGCCCTCTGAGGGACATGCTCGTGCTGCTGGCTCACAGCCGCACGGAGTTCACCCACACGCCCGCGCACACCACAGCTATTGCTCGCACCACGAGTGGCTATCTCGACGCGTGCGCACGCCGCGGCTCCGCGTTCACTCTCGCCGCGCGTTCTCTCACGCAGTGGCTCCACACAGGAATCGCAGACACCACGCCGATGCCCTGTACGAACTTTCATTGTCGGCGCAAACCCCGCACCGCCCGGAGGGAATATTTGGCAAGAAGAGCCCCGAGCCTACGGCTGCCCAAGTCCCCATATATTCAGACGCCCTACCACGTTCCTCGCAGCCGTCCTCACGGACGAGAGAAAACTTCACCTATCCTCCCTGCCTCGTGGCGGCACTCGCTGGTGTCACACGGATGCTGCGAGCGGCTCGAGAAGGCAGGACGCCAGGGGGTGGATCTTGGCGGCCAAGAGGTTGAAGAAAGAAGATCTGCCCTGAACGGTCCCAGGCTCCTCTTTTTATCCCCCCGACTTGAAAAGCCCAGGGTCGCGTTATCCCACACGGCCAATCGTGCGTCTTCCTGTGATTATCCCTCGCTTTTATTCCCTTACATGGAGCACTGCAGCGGTTGCTTCTGCAACCCATTGTCTATCCATCCGTACTCATTAATTTCTTACTCATCCTGGTTAATCTGGGAGGACGCCCGGCTGGCGAATACGCGCCCTCCTCGTGTGTATTCAGTCTGGGGCCAGGGGAGGTCGTGGCGCTGCGATCCCCTGACCTCATGGTCTGCTCTGCTCGCTTAATATTCCACCACAGCCCCTCCCAATGTCGTGCACGACTCATTGCGGCTGGCCCGGTGAACCTGTTTGCGTCCGAACTCAGGGGCACCGCAATGTGACCTGCCCTGCGAGGGGCGGCCAGTCTCGTGGCACCGGGAAACCGCGGGACTTTCCTCCTCGGGACACTTCGAATTAAAACCCGCCGTGCCAGGCGACCCCCCGCCAGGACACTCCGTGCGTGTGCTGCGTGCGTGTGTCAGTGTGTGTGTCAGTGTGTGTGTCAGTGTGTGTGTCAGTGCGTGTGTCAGTGCGTGTGTCAGTGTGTGTGTCAGTGTGTGAGCTCAGTGTGTGTGTCAGTGTGTGTGTCAGTGCGTGTGTCAGTGTGTGTGTGTCAGTGTGTGTGCTCAGTGCGTGTGTCAGTGTGTGTGCTCAGTGCGTGTGTCAGTATGTGTGTCAGTGTGTGAGCTCAGTGTGTGTGTCAGTGTGTGTGCTCAGTGCGTGTGTCAGTGTGTGTGTCAGTGTGTGTGTTAAGTGTGAGCTCAGTGTGTGTGTTCAGTGCGTGTGTCAGTGTGTGTGCTCAGTGCGTGTGCTCAGTGCGTGTGTCAGTGTGTGTGTCAGTGTGTGTGTCAGTGTGTGTGTCAGTGTGTGTGCTCAGTGCGTGTGTCAGTGTGTGTGCTCAGTGCGTGTGTCAGTGTGTGTGTCAGTGTGTGTGTTAAGTGTGAGCTCAGTGTGTGTGCTCAGTGCGTGTGTCAGTGTGTGTGCTCAGTACGTGTGCTCAGTGCGTGTCAGTGTGTGTGTCAGTGTGTGTGTCAGTGCGTGTGTCAGTGTGTGTGCTCAGTGCGTGTGTCAGTGTGTGTGTCAGTGTGTGTGTTAAGTGTGAGCTCAGTGTGTGTGCTCAGTGCGTGTGTCAGTGTGTGTGCTCAGTGTGTGTGTTCAGTGTGTGTGCTCAGTGCGTGTGCTCAGTGCGTGTGTCAGTGTGTGTGTTCAGTGTGTGTGCTCAGTGTGTGTGTGTCAGTGCGTGTGTCAGTGTGTGTGTTCAGTGTGTGTGCTCAGTGTGTGTGTGTCAGTGCGTGTGCTCAGTGCGTGTGTCAGTGTGTGTGCTCAGTGTTTGTGTCGGTGCGTGTGCTCAGTGTGCTCAGTGTGGGGGCCGTGGGGGAGTCGCTTGCAGAGTCGCTTCGAGGCCGTGGCACCACACGGTGCAAGACGATTTGGGCATCTTGGTATACGAGCGATTCGTCACACCAGCGATACTTCACTCGGCACTCAAAGCATGAATCGAGGAGGAGAGCCACTTTGGTGCACGTTAAACATTGTTTTTGTATTCACAATCAAAGCCACTTATATACATATGCATTTCGTTCCGTTTAAGTGTGATATCCATTGTACACATGCATACTGTAGAAGTTATAAGGTGTAAGATGTGTGTTGCTCTATATCAATCAAATCGAGATTGAATCATGAATAATTTTACCTAATTCTAGATTTGAAGTTTTCGTGACTGCAAGGATCCAACCTCTTTGGTTATTTCGGTAAAGTCACGTAGATGAAATAATAATAAAACGAAAATAACTAAATTAAATCACGACGTTTCGGATGCAACACAAACTTCCATCATCAGGTGGAACCTGGAAGCTTGTGTTGCCTCCGAAACGTCGTGATTTAATTTAGTTATTTTCATTTTATTATTATTTTTCATCTACGTGACTTTACTGAAAGAACCAAAGAGTAATTTTACTTATTTATCTGGGGAAGCCACACGGAGATGTAGGACTTTCAGGAGGGCCCCGCTACGGCTACTTTGGGTTTTCATTTTAAGATGTTTATTACAAAAGTGAGAGGAGCCCAGAGCATCTGGAGAACCCTCATTGCATGCAAAGGGGGCAATATTCTAATCCCCGTACAGATGGATAGAGATGACGATTAGTCCACTTGCTATTCTGCCTTCTCAATGTAGATGTATTGAACTTCTTTCGTACTGTACGTACCGTACGTAGCCAACCTTGCTAATCGGAGGTGCGGGGGAAGGATAACAAACTAAACACAAAAGGAAACTCTAAAGAAATTAGTTTTAAAAGTGCATAGCTCCAGTGGCTTCCTAATATCGGATAGAAGAGCATTCCAGACAGCCGCAGAAGCACATCTGAAAGCGCAGAATGCAATGACCGTCTTTGTTCGATGGTTAGCCAAAAGCCGCTGCCGTGAGGATGACCGGAGTTCACGTGATGGGTGATGCTCCTTGACGACATCAGCGAGATATTCCGGTTCATTTGTGGCGAGCACTGTGTGTCGTGAGCGCGACCTCATCAATGTATTCATTCGGCAACCGAAAGCCAATGCAGCTCAGCGAACACCGGTCAGATCTCGCAGTACCATTCACAACACGTGCGTGTGTGGATCGGTATATGTGTAGTGTATATATGTGTGTTTGTATGCTTGTCACGTGTCTTTACGTGGTAGCTATTTGTGCACCAATCGACACCCTGGACACCTGTGCAAACGAGATGTTCAATCTGGAGGAGTTTTCCGGGTGAAATATTTTGCGAATTAAATAGTTAAACCACCAACAACATTTTTTCCTAATATTAATTTCCCTGCAGTACGAAACAGCGATGCCCACCGACACAGCCAATGCCATCGCCGCTGACGAGTGTCGAATTTGCCGACAGCGATGCCCGGCTACAGGTGCGTGGCTAGCGGCTTCGCCAGCAGGCGGGCCGCTTGAATGCGAAAGCAGAGACACTCGACGGCTCCTATGCCACAGCCTGCCACGATGCCCAAGACCAGGAAGATGAAGATTCCACGGAAGTCGTTCATCTCGATCTGGTCTTTGCCCGAAAGTTGGGAGACGCATTCCTGCGCCTCCTGCGCGAACCAAACGCGCTCAATCTTGTCGAGGTCGCCGGACTCCTCCAGCTCCACGATCGCACGGGACACCTGGTCTACGAGCGGCGAGTCGCGGCGGAACGGCAGGGCAAGCCGGTGCCGGTAGAAGCGGCGCTCGGAGATGGTCATGTCACAGTAATCCTTCTTGGCCGTGTAAACGGCTGACATCTCGCCGATGAAGATGAACGGCTCGTTCTCGACTCTCTTGAGACCGAGCTCTGGCGAGCTGGCCATAGTGCCATTGGACACGTGGAGCCAGACGGTGACGTAAGGCTCGCGCGACGCGTTCTTCAACAGGGAGAACACGGAGTAGCCTCCGTACGTGCCGTAGTTGGTATCCACGCGGTCTGCGAGCTCCCTGAGCGAACGCACGCCGCCGGTGCCCTCGGCCGTGAGAAACGCCGCCAGGTTGGCCGTGTACGTCGAGCAAGCCACCAGCACGAAGCACCACCAGGTGTACGAAATTATTTTGCCGGCCATCGATGCCGGCAGCGGCCCGGAGCCCTGGTTGACCATGCTGGAGAAGGCGAACCACAGGCTGTTGGGGACGCTGAAGGCCCGACCTTCGCTGGGGGTCGCGTGGCCGCGTCTGGCCAGGTGGTGCCACTCGTCCGGGTGTATCCGGGCGAGCAGCGCCAACGCGAGGCCGATGCCGGCGCAGGCCGACAGCATGGACATCCACAGGTAGGTGTTGAGAGGCTCAAGGAACTGGAAGAGTCGCACTTCCGCTCGCTCGTGGCTGCCGGAGATGATGTGGTAGCCATTCTCGAACACCATCTCCGACAAGGCTATGGCTCTGTCGCCAGGGTCGTCCATCACCGGGTAGCCAAACAGGGCAAACTCCACGGCAGTCGCATCCTGTGAACGTGTTATTAGTATTCTTAAACATGCTATTTTTGTGAGATTGTGTCGTGTTAAGTCTATTCATTTATAAATTATGACAAATTGTCCGACTTTACGTTGTGAGACCGTCCACCACCAAACATTGCTGAAAATATTCACATCGTGTTGCACAAAACATTTAAAGTGCAAATTAGTATCATTATTTCACTTCATATGCTTTGGGTTTTTCGGGAAAGCCACGTAGATAGAAAAATTATAATAAAAAATCACGACGTTTCGATCGCAACACAAGCAATCGTCATCAAGTGAAACAATATAGTGGGAGAGCTGCTGAGGAAGGATATATCTTTGCTGATAGCCAGTGCCTTTGCAGAGTACCTTCGCCACACATAGCAGGGGTGACCAAAAATATTTCCAAAATCATTAGCAAACATAAGATCCAGGTTCGATTCAACATAGTACGTACAATTCGTGATCTGATACCACCTGTGAAGGATGTGATCCCTGACATGCAATACCCCGATGTCTACAAACTGAGCTGTGTCTGCGGCAGTAGTTACATCGGGGAAACTAAGCGACATGTCTCGGACCGTGTTCGTGAGCACAAGGCGGATCTGAAACACGGTAGGACCAATACCTCGGCCGTGGCTGATCATTGTTTCAACGCTGTGGGCAAACACTAAATTTATTTTTCCAAGACGAAGGTACTCTGCAAACGCACTGGCTATCAGCAAAGATTCGTTCATGAAGCCATCCAGATATATAACCGAGAAGATGGGTACAAACTGAGCAATCATTGGAAGGACGTTATTAACCAGTTTAAGTCATAACTGGCTGTGATGTTTCCATCATACCTGCCGATGTTAGCAGTTATTTTCGACTCTCTGAGTTACATTACCAGGTTCAATGTCTTTACATTAACAGGCGAAATGTCTCACTAACACAGCCACCGTTGCTCGTTTTCCTCGATGTGGCGGTGGTTTTCATGTTGTTCGTTGTTCTTACTTTGACAAATGCTAATCTCTCACAATACAATGGCCACCTCCACAGCTTCGTCGTCGTGGAGGTAGTCCAGCTCTCCGATCTTACATTTACATGCAAATTTCATCTCTAGCCCCGCCCACTTCGCTGATGACCCTTGGGCTGCACCCATCTCAAACCTTTATAACATCCTGCCTCAGCAGCTCTCCCGCCATATTTTTTCCTGCCTCAGCAGCTCTCCCGCCATTTTTTCACCTGATGACGATTGCTTGTGTTGCGATCAAAACGTCGCGATATTTGTATTATTATTATTGTTCTTCTATCTACGTGGCTTTACCGAAAGACCCAAATACTATGAATTGCTGCAATCACGAAAGCTTGGTGACTGATGACGGTTTTTGATGGTGGTGGTGTTGATGATGGTGATGGTGATGACGGTGTTCATGGTGGTGGTGTTGGTGGTAATGACGGTGTTCATGGTGGTGGTATTGATGATGGTGATGACGGTGTTGATGGTGGTGGTGGTGTTGATGATGGTGATGATCATGATGGGTCGTGGTCATGGGTGTTAGGCCACATTACGCACCGGTGATCCTGTCAGTTGCCCTTTCACGCGTTCCTGCATTGTCTCCTGAGTAGCTACCGAGTTGTCCGTCTCCTCCCAGGCTGCTGGAGGCGGGATGAGCTCCGTCTCAAACTCCAGCTTCTCTGTGATCTTGTTGAGCAAGTCCACCAGGAAGCCCGATGCCTTGGACACGTTCCCGTCTTCGTACCACACAAAGCCAGCCACCTGCAGAACCAACCCCGGTTGACCGTGGCCGATGGTGGGGATATATTGTTTAATAGAATGCATGACAACTAAACGTACGTTCCAAAACCACATTTGTCACAAGCAGTGCTGCGATGTGCTTCACATGTCAAAGTTGCTGCTTCGGCATTTTCAGCTGACCCTGGCAATTGCACCACGAGCATGTTATTGCGGTATTAAAAAAAAGCATTCTATGAATATAGGCACCAAGGCCGAATAAGTCATGCAGCAAGCAACAAACAGCACGATCAAAGTTGTCATATAAGTCAACACGTTTCTCGAATTGAATCAAGGTTATTGAGGGCTTGGGGAAAAGAGACGATGGTAGGTCATTTCAAAGTGGAGTAGAGCGAGGGAAGAAGCAGAAATAGCGCGTTAGTGGGTGGGTGAGTGAGTGGGTGGATGGGTGAGTGGGTGAGTGAGTGGGTGAGTGAGTGGGTGAGTGAGTGGGTGGGTGGGTGAGTGAGTGAGTGGGTGAGTGAGTCGGTGGGTGGGTGGGTGGGTGGGTGAGTGGGTGAGTGAGTGGGCGAGTTACTGAGTGAGGGGTAGCGGCAGTGCAGTGGTTAGCACGCTGCGCTACGACCCCGGCGACCTGAGTTCGAATCCTGCTCATGGCCAACACTAGTGACGATTATCTGAAATGGTCCTGGGCCTCCCCTGGGTCGACTCAGCCTCAAATGAGTACCTGGTGCTATGTGTAAACATCACCACTGGGGAGACAAAGGCGGCCAGTCGTTGTGCTGGCCATCCACCCTCTCGTGTACTTTTCCGGCCTCCATAGGTACTCGCTAACAGCACTTGCCCCTACAGTCTGTTAAAGGATATATAGGGCATCTTTGTCTTTGTTACTAAGCGAGTGAGTGGGTGATTGGCGGGATGGGTCCGTGGGTAGGTATGTGAGTGGATGGCTGGGTGAGAGAGTGATTAAGTGCATTGTTGTAACCTGCAGTGTGATGGCGTGTGTGTGTGTGTGCAAGTGGCAGCTCCGTGTGAGTGGGTGTGTTGTTACCTTTGGTGCCAGCACGCGCACCTTCCTTTTGGCAAAGAAGTAGTTGGTGATAGGCAGAGGTTGGGTGGCTTCATGCCGAGAAGTTGACCAGTTTCCAACCTTGGAAGAGAGGCAGAAAATATCCCCTTCAGAACAAATGTTGAAGACTTGGCCTACTCCACTGACTGTTTCGTCTCATACACGCTGCAGGTCTGTTCCACAGTGGAATTCCCTCCCATCGTCTCTTTCCCAAGCTCTTACAACCTCACTATATTCAAGAAATGTGTTATAATTCTTATCTATTACAACTTTGAGAGGACAAACAGTTCTCCGAACTTTATCCAAAGTTGTGGTTTGTATAGCACTCATTACACACAAAGTGCTTGCCACAGATGAACCACAATACCTTCCTGATATTATCAAAGAGCATAAATCACCATCACGCGAACTCCGGTCATCATTGCAGTGGCTTTTGGCTCGTCAGCAAACAAAGACGGTCACCGCATCACGTGCTTTCAGATGCGTTTCTGCGGCCGTCTGGAATGCTCTTCCTTCCGAGGTTGAGACGCCACTGGGGCAATGCACTTGTAAATCTAGATCGAAAACTAATTTCTTTAGAACTGCTTTTTGTGTTGTGTTTGTCGTCCTTTCCCCGCACCTCCGGTTAGCACGGTTAGCTTTGTACGGCGCGAAAGAAGTTCAACATAAAAACCAATTGAGTTTCATAGCCGCTTTTGAAGTCGAACTCTGGATATCCGTAGTTGCACAGCGTGCTGTAGTTATAGATATTGGGATTCTTGAAGTGGTCTTGGTGGCTCAGAAGTCTCCATAGGTGACCAGGCTGAAACCACCGACTCGCGACAATTGTAAACCCAGTTTAATGACAGGCATATGCCCAGATTCGAACTCAGGATGTTCCACAGTGCTCCCCCAGCACTCGTGCAGTTTGGGCAGCTGCCTGTGGTCAAAGCGGGTTACACGGATTGATGGTCTCAGCCTGGTCACTAATGATGGCACACAAAGTAATAATCGTAAATTTGGTTTCTCGCTTAATTTGCATGTGCTATGAGAATTATAAACTGCATCGCTTTGCAATATAACGAACATTTATCTTTGTAGCAAGGCAGGCGAGATAGTGTTGCCCCCTAGTGTGGATAATAAGGGTCAGAGTCCGAAACGTCACTGGTTATTATCATTATTTTAAAGCAGTGAGTGTTGTTGATGGAGGAGCGCGTGGTGGAGTAACTCGTTTTGTGACCTGTGCTTTGTTCAGGTATTTGGACACGTCAGCCTCATGGCGGGACCCCGGGGTCCCATAAGCCCCCGGCTCTCGCATATAAACTGCGTTGCGACGTAATTTTATGTCTGTTGAAGGTGAACGATGCAGACATTTATTCCTCTCGACGAGCTCTACACGATGCAAAGTTTTGTTTCTTCCGCGCATTCGTCCTCGCTGCGCTTGGACGACGCGGCAATGGGCGCGGGTCGCGGCGTCGATGTGCACGTTGGGACCGACTCGTCAAAGATTAATTCATTAATTTAGATTTTAAATTCAGTTTATTCGGGACCCCGGGGTCCCGCCATAAGGTTCACATATGTAGGACGGACAACAGAAACACGTTAAAGGTGTTGTTGTTGTTGTTCGGAAACATGGAAGGAACCATAAAGAGAGGAAGATCTAACAGAGAATGGTTGATGACGACGACACGAGAGATGTGGCCACTACTTGAGAATCTTGGCACAAGACAGAGGAGAGTGGGAACACATGACGAAATGTGCAGTGGACACCTCCGGGGCGATCTGCCTATGGGTCGTGATGATGACGATGACGCTTTGTGCACCACTGACAAAGCAGCGTCGCCAAATAACAGCCGCTGCGTTGGCAGTTGTGCAAAAAGCCCGGTAACGAGTGTCTGTCACAGTCACGGAGTGTCTGTCACAGTCATGGGTGACTGTCACAGTCATGGGTGACTGTCACAGTCACGGGTGTCTATCCGCTCTGGGATCTCTCAAGTGGCGGTGTCTGCGTGGCAGGGAGACGTGCTGCCAGCACCTTGTGCGGTCCGTCTGTCCTCAGCTCGAACAGGTCGATTGTGACATTGGTGCGAGTTCCATCGCGAGCAAAGGCGACGAGGCCGGAGAAGCCCAACACCGTCGTCTGCCAGTGGAGGAGAGGGGAGGAGAGAGGAGGGTGGAGGAGGAGGAGAGACAAAGACAACGATCGCCCCGTGGAGTCGAAACAGACTCGTGGGGCAAGTGCTGTTAGCGGGTAGCACCGATGAAGGCCGGCACGGCACACGAAAAGGTGGGTGGCCACCACCACGCCCGGCCGCCTTTGTCTCCCGAGTGATGATATTTACACATTGCCCCGGGTACTCATTTGAAGCTGAGTTGCTCTTGGGGAGGCACAGGATCCCATTCCGATAATCGTCACTGGTGTTGGCCGTGAGCGGGAATCGAACTCGTGTCGCCGGGTTCATAGCGCAGCGCGCTAACCGCTGCACTATCGCTCCTCACACACATACACACACACACCTACAATACATACACACACACACAAACACGTACAACACAAGCACACACACGATCACACACATACACACACACACGATCACACACATATATACACACACATACACACGACCACACACATAATCACACACACATACACACACACACATACACACACACACGATCACACACACACTCACACACACGATCACACACATACACACACACACATATATACACACACACATACACACACACACGCGCTCGCCTGCAGCACGCCATCAGGCGAGCACACGCCGTCCCGCTCCATCTGCTTGAGGAAGGTTTGCGCGTCAAACTCCAACGCATCGAGCGGCGTGATGGAGAGAGACGTCGGGGGCGAGCGGGAGGGGGGATTGGCCGCTCCACCCGGCTCTCGGAGAGAGACCTCGAGCAGTGTGAACCGAACGCCCGTCTCGACGAACCGGCTGAGATACGTCGGTGGCAGCGTCTGTGACGAGGCAGGGGGTGGTGGGGTGGTGCGTGGTTTGGCTTAGAAGTTAGAGTGGGGGGGGGATGGGGGGGTTTGTGTAAGAGGACGTTTAGAATAAGTTACATCCACGATGGTGAGATGTTCATTTCCTGGCCTGGTTTACATTTAGAAATATGTGTTCAGAGTATTTGGCTGCAATACATCTCCACACGCTAAGCCACTTCGTTGAGCCGTCATTGGTGGCCAGGTTCATAGCTTAATGGGCCTGACCTGGTAAATTACAAATTGTAAGTATCAGATGTTTTCTCCTCTTTCGTCACGTTTGCTGACACATAGTGCACTCCAATACAGGTGGTTTCCTATAGCAGAATACCACGTCATGTAAACATCTCGTAATAATAAATAGTGTCGGGTGAAGCACGGCCCGAGATAACACGCGAGATGCGGACGCAGGCCGAGCAAAGACGGAGGCGCGTGCAGGGAGCATCTCGCAGCATCCAGCAGCATCCCGCAGCATCCAGCAGCATCCCGCAGCATCCAGCAGCATCCCGCAGCATCCAGCAGCATCCCGCAGCATCCCGCAGCATCCAGCAGCATCCCGCAGCATCCAGCAGCATCCCACAGCATCCCGCAGCATCCAGCAGCATCCC
Organism: Lampetra planeri; assembly: GCF_965212315.1. Taxonomy (NCBI): domain Eukaryota; kingdom Metazoa; phylum Chordata; class Hyperoartia; order Petromyzontiformes; family Petromyzontidae; genus Lampetra; species Lampetra planeri. The sequence goes on from NC_136169.1 coordinate 4,862,570, forward strand.
GCAGCATCCAGCAGCATCCCGCAGCATCCCACTGCCTCGTGTAATGCTACTCCCAGGCGGCTCTACAACCGCTTATTGCTACTCACACGACGTAGTTCTGTTCACTCAATCGCGTCATATCCAATTCGCGTTCTGAAAACACGCAGCGATATAGGAGAACAGACTGGAATAAACAGACTGCCTGGGATTTACAGGTCTACACGTCCTGATTTACAGAGCTCGTTGTTGGAATTTTACAGGGTTGGCAGTTTTTCTTCACCTCTGTCCACCCAGCTGTGGAAATACTGAACTAAAACTATTTTTTTACCAAGTAAGGCCCACTGAGCTATGTAGATCTTTTTCAGAAGCGATCTGGCGATCACAGATGATAGGTCAACGAAGTGGCTTATCATCATCATCACGTGGAAATGTATAGCAGCCAAATACTCTAAACGCGTGATGCTGATTCTAAATGAGGATGGAAAAACCAGAGGACCTGGAGAAAAATCCACAAGACATGCAAACTCCTAATATACAGCAGCAGGCGTCTAGGTCGGAGTCGAACCCACGTCCTCCTGTATACCAGGCGAGGTAGTGAACATCTCCTAGCCGCCGTGGCATCCCCAGGTTCACCACCACAGTCTACACATCGGTAGGTCGCGTGCAGTGGCGTGAAGTGTGGACGCATCTACCTCTTCCAAGACGTCTGTTCAGCGTGGAAGAGGAGACCAAATATCCCCTAGATCTCCCTCTAGTGGAGGCCCTTCCGACAGCAGTGGTGTGAGCCGGCAACTGCAGGGCTGCACCTTTACCTTGTATCCAGACACGAGGGGCGAATGCACCACGCGGTGACTGGGGCCTGCGCCGTGCGGTGTGTACGTTCACGTGCCAATCCGTGCGTTCATTACTGATAGTCTCAGCAATTGGTTCGCGATTTCTGACTTTTGGAACCGGTAATCAATTCTGACAACGATTACCGATCACCGTTTAATAACCGAACCAACGATTACGTTTTTCAGCTCGAGCTCAGCGGCTGTGGCCATTCCCGTGTTAACCGCACATCGGCACTGTCAACTTCTCCGGCTGAGAGGCAAGCATCGTGGGCTTGCAAGCAAGAGTATGGCGAGATTGTCAATGTGTAAGGTCGGGAACTCGGTACCTGCAGTGGCACGACCCAGTGGTAGGGCATTGCAATGAGGCCAAAGTAGATGGACTGTAGACACACACGCACCCATATAGTTTCACGCGTTAGGCTTTCACGACCAATCTTATCCATGATAAAGGTGTTTTGAATGAGATCGCGTGAACATGAATGTGTCATTAAACCCGCCACCCCCCTGACACAATAAACGAGTGAGGTTTGTCACGTAAACAGAGGGTGCCAAGGAGTTTCTACTTGAGCACACCGCCGCTGTGTTGGAGAGTCAGACGCACAACATTTACAATTTGAATACCGTGACGTTTCTGCCGGTGATTACAACCAGCTTCATAAATGTCAAGGAGAGTGAGCAGTAACAGAAATAGTGAACAATATCACCGATAGAGGTGACTGAAGTAACCGACTCGACTTTTCAGGGTAGCTCAGTGCCACCGGTGCACGCACGACGATTAGTTTGTGCGCGATGCATCTGGTGACACCCTGGACACCCTTGCAAACGAGATTTTACATCTCAAGGGATTTTCCATGTGAAGTATTTTAACTTATGTTTTGTTTTAAGTATTCTGCTGTCAATTTCATTCTTGATCACACATTACTTTTTGTATCACCTTGAAATGTATTTATTTCTGCTTTCTTCCATTTGTAATAGCAGACCACACCTGGTCTACATTTTTTTCGGAGGCCCAAGACCGGTGACGCTGATCTGAGCCGGTTTTGTGCCTCTCCTCGTGTCTGGTATGGAGGAGGTCGTGGGTTCGATCCTGACCCTGACCCCATTTGTGGACAGGTCGCTTCTGAAAAAGAGCTATATAGGTCAGTGGGCCTTGCCTGGTAAAATAAAATAGTTATAATTTAGCTCGCAGAGACTGGTCTCAAGGCTCGCAAGAGCATTGAGAGAGTGCACGTCTGGTACAGACACACAACGGGAGGCTGATCGGTGCCCGAGTTGCCGAGGCTCGAAATGCCTCAGCGAAGCGCCTTAGATCATTTCTCATTTCTGCTCGCACAATCAAAGTGCACCTCCAAGTGGCAGCTGCCCCTGTAGCAGAAATGTTGGGCCATGACACCAGTACACAATGGCCTCGTTATTTAAAATGTTGTCACGGGATCTCTAACGTCCACCGTGAGTGAAGCAAGCAGCGGTTAATACGCCGTGGTTAATACGCACCCGCAGTATTGACGCGGGCAGCCTGCCAGCTGGTAACCACGAACTCTGCAGAAAGCAGCTAATGCCCTATTGCTGGGCCATGTCACTGCTCCCAGATGTCCATTCTATACTCGATGTCACTCTTTGTGTAATTAATTTATTTACAACACTAAACACCTCGTGGCTCAGAGCAGTATGCTAGGCACCGAGCTACTGAACATCTGTCAACTCCTGGACATCTCTGAAAAAATGCTTCATAGCTCATCGGATTCCTCCAGTATGAATACATATGATTATTATTATTCTGTACCCATTCACCGCGAGGCCCTTGGGCTTACCTGATTGAGAATGTGGGGGATAAGGGAATCGCGACAGTAGAGTACGATGTTATAGACCTGGAAATAGGGATGGTATCTTAATACGTGACAGTCATTATTAGCGAGCAACACAAGCACCACGATTGTAACTAAGATCTGTACCATCACAGGTATAACCTCTCTAACGTCACAGGTATAACATCTCTAACGTCACAGGTATAACATCTCTAACGTCACAGGTATAACATCTCTAACGTCACAGGTATAACATCTCTAACGTCACAGGTATAACATCTCTAACGTCACAGGTATAACATCTCTAACGTCACAGGTATAACATCTCTAACGTCACGGGTATAACATCTCTAACGTCACGGGTATAACATCTCTAACGTCACGGGTATAACATCTCTAACGTCACGGGTATAACATCTCTAACGTCACGGGTATAACATCTCTAACGTCACAGGTATACCATCTCTAACGTCACAGGTATAACATCTCTAACGTCACAGGTATAACATCTCTAACGTCACAGGTATAACATCTCTAACGTCACAGGTATAACATCTCTAACGTCACAGGTATAACATCTCTAACGTCACAGGTATAACATCTCTAACGTCACAGGTATAACATCTCTAACGTCACAGGTATAACATCTCTAACGTCACAGGTATAACATCTCTAACGTCACAGGTATAACATCTCTAACGTCACAGGTATAACATCTCTAACGTCACAGGTATAACATCTCTAACGTCACAGGTATAACATCTCTAACGTCACAGGTATAACATCTCTAACGTCACAGGTATACCATCTCTAACGTCACAGGTATAACATCTCTAACGTCACAGGTATAACATCTCTAATGTCACAGGTATACCATCTCTAACGTCACAGGTATAACATCTCTAACGTCACAGGTATAACATCTCTAACGTCACAGGTATAACATCTCTAACGTCACAGGTATAACATCTCTAACGTCACAGGTATAACATCTCTAACGTCACAGGTATAACATCTCTAACGTCACAGGTATAACATCTCTAACGTCACAGGTATAACATCTCTAACGTCACAGGTATAACATCTCTAACGTCACAGGTATAACATCTCTAACGTCACAGGTATAACATCTCTAACGTCACAGGTATAACCTCTCTAACGTCACAGGTATAACATCTCTAACGTCACAGGTATAACATCTCTAACGTCACAGGTATAACCTCTCTAACGTCACAGGTATAACCTCTCTAACGTCACAGGTATAACATCTCTAACGTCACAGGTATAACCTCTCTAACGTCACAGGTATCAGATTTGAGTAGTGACATCGGGGATGTCTCTACATGGTCCCTGCCTGAAAGGGCCACGGCACGCGATGCACCGTCATCGCGTGCACCCCGTGGGCGGGTGAAGGACGTTTCGATCGCAACACGAGAGCAATCGTCATCAGGAGAATGATGACGATTGCTTGTGTTGCGATCGAAACGTCGTGATATTTTTTATATTTTTTATTCACTTTATTTTCATTTTTATTATTTTATTGTTATTATTTTTTCTATCTACGTGACTTTACCGAAAGAACCATAGAATATAAATTACGAATCGTACATTTAACAGTATAATTCCCGTGTTATTAGATCAATTTACACACAGAGTGTTTGCAACAAATGAACCACGATGCCTGGCTGATCTCGTTAAAAGTGCACGGCTCCAGTGGCTTCCAAATATCGGAAGGAAGAGCGTTCCAGACGGCCACAGAAGCACATTTGAAAGGGTGCGATGCAGTGACCGTCTCTGTTCGCTGGTTAGCCAAAAGCTGCTACTGCGAGGATGACCGGAGTTTGCGTCACGGTTGATGCTCCTTGACGAGATCAGTCAGGTATTGTGGTTCATTTGTGGCAAGCACTTTGCGGGTGACGATTGCGACCTCAGTGTATTCGTTCGGCAACGAGGGTCATGATGAGTTCACGAGCACGATGTCAAGCTTGCGGCCCCACTGAGGTGAAGGAGGGGGCCGCTCACGTGACCCACCGCCACCCTCGTCCTTACCTCCTTGCGGCGAATCTCCCGGAACATGTTGTCAAGGGCCAGGAGGTCGGGAGACTGCCCCGTGTCCTTCAGCTGTATGGTGCTCAGCGTCACGGCCATGCTGCTGCTGCTGCTGTCCTCCAGGAAGCTCGCCACTTCCTCCACAGACAGGCGCAGAGCTGGTGGGAATCGTGGGCAGTGGCGTCACAGCACCGCTCTGTTGGAATTCGTCGTTTATTGGCCTGAATACTTTTACGGTTATTTCATTGAACCAGGCGATAAGTGAAGATACAAGTACGTCTCACTTGCAAGAATGACACGGGACATCACGTTTACAAAAGTAATTACTTAAAAACAAGAACAACAGTGACGCAAATTCAGACCAAAAACAACCAAAATAAAAAAAAATTGAGCAGAGACAGTCAATTTGAAATCATCGGAAAAGCAACTGTGTTACAGGAGAGAACAAGTGCACAGACACAATGGACATTGAATCAAGTGAATTGCCACGAACAAAACTTCGCTTTTTCTACTTAGCACGGATGGCTACGGACGGTGCGAACGAAGTGCAACATACAAACATAAACAGACGACGACGCAAGTCTGAGATGAATCCCTGCCACAGCAACGCGCTGCACCTTGGTAAGAGTGAGCCCGGGCGCAAGAGAGCCGAGAGAGCAGCGGGGCAATCAGTGCCTGATCTGATGGTGGCACTTTAAAACAAACACAATCGATATGAATTTAAGAAACTTGCCCCACTTGTTTGAACTGCCGCGCCGGGAGATCCAATGGAATCAGCGACATCTGGATAACAAGGCCAGTGGGCTGAGCATTCCATCACAACAGCTCCCCCTCTCTCATTTAACAAAGAGTGGGAAGCTCACGTGAATCGCTCGACAATTCCACAGAGTGCTCATGATGCATGTAACATTAACGTCGTTTTTTATTCTCTGCATGTACAGGTGGGTTTCAACGTGGCAGACAATTGGCGAATTTACGACAGAAAAAGTAGTATGCGAGTATGTGGGTCCACGATCGTGAAAGAGACCCGACAAGCTATCAGGAAATATAAGAACTATTTTTCACAGAGATTTCAATAAAACGCGCTCCTTCACGCGACACATTAGGGGCATGGAAGTGTGCGGAACTGCTCTTACAGTTGACAGCCATCCACTTGGCGAACTTTGGCACAAACCCAGCCGCAGTGCGCCGTCGATGGATGGCAACACACGGAGTTGTTGGGATCAAGGCGCGTTTTAGTTTACACGCAAAGCGACTTTGCCGCCACGCTGTATGTGCGAGGCAAACCAGAAAAAGCGAATTCACCCAACAACCCTCGCGGCTCCTCGGTCGTGACCCCGACCCGCGGGTCAGGGCAGCGAGTCCGCACGCCGCCCGGGCCATCCCCGACCTTGCGGGTTTGTTGCGCCGAGTTTGTGTCACGTTACCTGCTGGGTTCTCCGCCTCCTCCCCCCCCTCTTTTTCTAAAATCCACTTTGTATTCTGGGTTTTTGACTGAGAGTAAAAAATATATATATAAAAATTGTAAAACAAATTCAAAAGTAACTAAAGAAATCTGATAGGTAAAAATATATTTTGCCAAAAAATAAACACAAAAAGTAAAAGAAGAAATCTCTGCCACGAACCGGGGTCGTGGAGGATGATGGCCCGGCGCCACTTTGCCTGCGACGCGAGCCACTGCGCGGCTCCCAGCACGACGCCGCCGCCGGGGTAGAGCGGGAAGGCTCGTCCAGAGCAGCAGCCGCTCCCCGCGTACAGCACCGCGCCCGGAGACGCCGGGACGATGAGTCGGGGCCGCGGGGAGCTTCTCTGCTCCCTGGGGGCGTCGGGCCGGGCCACCCACACCTCGTCGCGGCACGGCGCGGCTGCGTGCGGGAGAATGGAGGAGGACTGACTCACTCGTGCTTGTTAGAGACTGGATGAATCCGATGAGCCGTGAAGCTCTTTTTGTTCACAGGTGTCCAGCACAACGTCCACGTGGGGCAACGCGTCCGCAGAAATAGTTTAGCTTGTTGAGGCAGCTGGGTCAGGACTATTGGTCCCCACTCTTGAGCAACACAGACTTGTGTTACAAATCTAACAACATTGAAGAAAAAAGCTGTCTCGGGTGTGGACCAATCAACTTCAAGGACAGTGCACATTATCAGAGTTGTGTTTTTTGTTTGCATTATGACTGCAGGTATTGTGGTCTATGCAAACATGACTCCTTGTAAAAAGGTGTCAGTTTTGTTGCCAGATAGAAGGGTAAAAAAACAATTATCATATTTTTACTGGCAAATGAGGTTCCAATGGTGAACATTGAAGAATCACAAGACACATATATACTACGACAAATAATTAAAGTAACATTGTATACAACTTAAAGTCTCATCAGTGGTCCTTAAACTATCCAGGGCACTGTTGCGGTGCCCAGCCAGGCTGTTTCAAACACTGTGAAGTGAAAGTTATTTCCTGCTATTTGTATTTTGCCAGGCAAGACCCACTGAGCTCCATAGCTATTCTTCAGATGCGACCTGGCCACAAATGATAGCTCAACGAAGTGGCTTCTCATTATCAAGTGGAAATGTATAGCAGGAGGGATAAACCGGAAGACCTGGAGAAAAATCCACATGACCACGGGGAGAGAGAGAGAGACACGCACACTCCGAATATACAGCAGGCGTCAGGGTCGGAATCGAACCCACGGACCCACTGTATACCAGGCGAGGTAGTTAACATATCCTAGCCACCGTGGCACCCTGAAGTGAAAAGTCGTTCCATTTTGTACTCAGTCGATCCATGTGATTACTATACTTTGGTGGCTCAGTGGTAGAGCCAGCACCTCGCAATAGGAAGGTTGTGAGTTCAAATCCTGGTTGGGGGTTGATTCAGCCTATCACTCCTACAGGGTCGATACAACGAGTACCACTTTATCAAGAGGTAAACAGTGCTTGTCCAACGGATTAACTTGCTCTTGTCACGAGATTGTGGAATCCCACCACCAGGAGCTGAACCACTGCTTCAATGTTCATTTGAACAGGAAATCACGATTGTTAATCAGAAACATTATTGATACTTGTCATAGATTCGTGTTAATTGTATCAACAATGTATAGAGTAAGCAACTAGTCATGCCAGTACTAATTGACTGAACAAATGGTGAAGGCATGGGTACCCGCGTGGGTCTTGCTTCTGTGGCTGCCATTGCTATGGCCGGTTTGGAGATAACCTGCAAGAGAAGAACAACGTGAATTACAGGAGACACATGCGTTGTTGGATGTGTGCTGTTCATAGCTCAGTAGAAGCGATAGAAGCTTCCTCTCGTTTGGTCATGAATTGAAATATCAGGATCGATTCATTCCGGTTAAATAATACAAATAAAATTGCACCTCGATAGGTGGCGTAACCAACTACATTGTCAGCTCAGGGGGTGCGATAATGGGTCACGTGGGGCCGCAATATTTGATGATGCTCAGGCCGATTCCCCCCCAAGGCGGAATGATCTTCTTGTCGACCTCGTTACCCTGTGGCGGCGGTGATGATGATGCTGATGATGACAGAGAACAAACACGCGATGCGCAATTTGAGGAAGCCAAACTTTACTGCTCTAAGTTAAAATAAAATGTGGAGCGTAATCCCATTTGGGCAATTTAATTATCCGGTAATTTATGGAATATGGAAACTTTAACTGGGACGCACAATGGGTCTTTGCTCGCTTCCAATGACGTCAGCGGATCTTTAAACGTCCACTGTGAGTGAAGCAGACGGCGGGCGCGCTGCGATACGTAACGGATACACGCCACGCCAGTATTGTCCAGGGGCGGCCTGTCGGAGTTGCACCACGAGAACCTGAGACACAAGCGGTGACGTCACCACCCCTTTGTTGCTGCATTCAACATCGACCCGCTGAGTGGCGTCGGGCCGTGTTTTGACACCGCGATAGGCGCGCGAGTGCACGCAGAGGCCGCTCGCTGGTCGTTAACGTTGTTACGTTTCATGAATTATAGATTCGGGTCTCTGAGGCTCACTCTTCCAACGGATGTCCTAAGAGCTTACAGGAAATCCACATCCACGCCTTGTCACTCGAGCAGTTGCCTCTGATGCATCACCGGAATGCGACAACTTTCGTCTGTCATCGTAATCACGGAGCAATGCCCTCATGCAGTCACCAAGGTGTCCCGATGTTGCTTGATCCTTGGCTCGCTTCGAGTGGCTATAACTTAACACACTCGTAGTGAAACATCGCCTGGAGACATCACCCCCCTGGACACCGCGCCGCGCTACGAACTTGGAGACCCGAGTTCGATTCCCGCTCACGGCCACCAACACTCAGTGACGATTATCCGAACCGGTCCTGGGCCCCCTCCTCTAAGTAGACTCAGCCTCACAATGAGTCCTTGGTGTGGCGTGTAAACATCGCCACTCGGGAGACAAAGGCGACCGGGCGTGGTGACAGGTGCTACTCGCGAACAGCACCTTCCCCCAACAGTCTGTGAAGGTTACACGGGGATCTTTGTCTTTGTGTATGGAGTGAAAGAGGTTGACCAACAACCTCGACTCGCGCGGTTGGCTACGTGCGGTTCTACATCTACACACCGACAAAGACCCCACACATACACACAACATACAACATACACACATACAGCATACACACATCAAGTTCATTTATTAGGTATAGCCCTGTGAGCCATTCGGCTCTTGAATCGGGTGCAACCGCAACAAACAAAAACATGAACAAAAAAACATCTTAAAGTGAATATGTGACTGAGTGCAAACATAAAATCCAAGAAAAGATAGCAAAATATTGCAGAAAAAAACACCATACACCAACGCTGTGTGCAAAAATCCCAGTGGGATGCAAGTCAAACAACCAACAAGTAAACCCGTAAAAACAAAGTTTTTCACTATAAATCCTTTATATGCGTGGCGACTAGAGTCCTCTCGTCCTCTGACTTGAGATGGCTGCCACCTATGGGTCAGATGATTGTCTGCCACCATTAAGCAATTGGTAATTAAATATTTCATTTGTTTTCCCTAAACAGTGTAAATTTTGGAATTGTTTTTCACGAAAATTAATTGTCACACACAACGAGTCTGTGTGGAAAATGTCAGCTCGATTGGATCACGGGAAGTGGGTTAAAAAACGAGCGAAAGATTTGCACGGTCCTAAGCAAGCAAGCGAACTTAATATAAAGGATTTAAAAATATATTCGCCTGTGGAGGACGCGGGGATCGATCCCGCGACCTTTGGCATAGGAAGCGAGGGCACTACCAACTGCGCTACTCCGCCACAGCCTGTGGAGGGGTTACGTTCTGGGATTTTACACTGTGACGTTCAGCCAAAGCCACGAATGAGTTCTATTTGAATATATGTAAAATAAATTTGTTTTCCCTAAACAGTGTAAAATTTTGGGAATTTTTTTTTACGAACATTAATTGTCACGCACAACGAGTCTGTGTGTAAAATGTCAACTCGATTGGATCACGGGAAGTGGGTTAAAAAACGACCAAAAGATTTACACGGTCGTAAGCAAGCAAGCAAGCACGCAAGCAAGCAAGCGAACTTAATATAAAGGATTTAAAAATATATTCGCCTGTGGAGGACGCGGGGATCGATCCCGCGACCTTTGGCATGGGAAGCAAGGGCGCTACCAACTGCGCTACTCCGCCACGGCCTGTGGAGGGGTTACGCTCTGGGCTCTTACACTCTGACGTTCAGCCAAAGCCATGAATGCGTTCTATTTGAATATATGTAAAATATTTTTTTTTTGCCTAAAAAGTGTAAAATTTTGGGAATTTTTTTTCACGAACAATAATTGTCTGGCACAACGAGTCTGTGTGGAAAATGTCAGCTCGATTGGATCACGGGAAGTGGGTTAAAAAACGACCGAAAGATTTGCACGGTCCTAAGCAAGCAAGCAAGCACGCGAACTTAATATAAAGGATTTAACAACAACCACAAGACAACTTAAATTAAGGCCATCAGTCTAACTCTGTACTACAAAAAACAAACATGGCTAAACCAATACACTTTTCGAAATCACCTAAATAAAGCCATGAAACCAATGAAACAGTGATCATAGGAACTGTGACGGAATTTTCACAATAAATGGCATAAACAACATGTACTACCAAAACCCTGCAGCCATAATTGGCTGCATGAGTCACTCCACGGGAGCATCAATCCACAGGAGCATCAATCGGAGTATTATAATTTTTCAATGCACCTTTAAGATCCACACACTAAATCAAAACACAGGTCATACTTTGTAGCGATCATCTGGAGCGAAACATTTTATTTTAGGCCACTGAATAGCACTGGCAGCTAGGGGTGTACAACTCCTCTAGAGCAGGTTTGAGTGAGGATCTCATAGGTAGTGACTCAAGTTTCAATTTATTGGCAACATCATTCCAGACCCTGGGGGCATCAATAGCAAAGGCCCTTCCTCCAGTATATGTACGGCAATAGAGAATATGAAGCTGGTAAATGAGCGTAGACCATACAGCATACACACATACAGCATACACACATATACACATACAACATACACATACAGACACGCGACAAAGATGCCACGCGCAGCCCTCACGGCCTACAGGGGCAAGCGCCGTGATTAGCGAGTAGCAGCACCGACGAAGGCCGACACGGCGCACGAGGGGGTGGGTGGACAGCACCACGCCCGCATACAAACATACAACATACACACATAGACACATACAACATACATACACACATACACACCAAGGCCGTAGCCGTGGAGTCAACATTGGGGGGGGACCAAATTTTCCAGGGGGTCTGGGGGTCCCAACCCCCCAGAAAAAAAAATTAAATTTGAAAACGAATTTCCTGCCTAAATTTTTTGTTAAATTAATTAACACATAGGATGGACTTTTTATTTATTTGTTACAATAATGTCTAATAGTGTATTGCATTACACTGCTCTGTTTTTTCTTTTTTCCCTTTTGTTTCATTGTATGTAATGGCAGAGATTAGGGATTAATAAAGTACAACCATAACCACAATAATATAAACAGAAATATATGCATTGTTACATGAAGACAAGTCCAGATATTGTGGCCAAGGTTTCGCGAATTGTTGTTTCTATTTACATAGCATAGCAATTATTTTAAAATATTTTTATAGCAAAATATTGGGGGGGTATATTTTGAGCATATTTGAATATTGGGGGGATGTGTCCCCCAATATATATTATATATACGGCCTTGATACACACATACAACATACACACAATATACATGGCGATATCCTGATGTGTAGATTGGGTAGGGTAGGGTGTGTAGAGTGTGTATGGTGTTTATAGTGTGAAGGGTGTGTGTGGTGTGTAGAGTTTGTGGAGTGTGTATTGTGTGTAGAGTGTGTAGGGTTTGTATGGTGTGTTGGGTGTGTAGAGTCTGTAGGATGTGTATTGTGTGTAGAGTTTTTATAGAGTGTATATTGTGTGTAGAGTTTGTCGGGTTTGTATGGTGTGTTGGGTGTGTAGAGTTTGTATGGAGTCTGTGTGGTGTGTATTGTGTGTAGAGTTTGTGTGGTGTGTAGAGTGTGTTGGGTGTGTATTGTGTGTAGAGTTTGTATGGAGTCTGTGTTGGTTGTGTATTGTGTGTAGAGTTTGTGTGGTGTGTAGAGTGTTGGGTGTGTATTGTGTTTGTGGTGTGTTGGGTGTGTAGATTGTGTAGGGTGTGTAGAGTTTTATGGAGTCTGTGTGGCGTGTATTGTGTGTAGAGTTTGTGTGGTGTGTAGAGTGTGTTGGGTGTGTATTGTGTTTGTGGTGTGTTGGGTGTGTAGAGTGTGTAGGGTGTGTAGAGTTTGTATGGAGTCTGTGTGGTGCGTATGGTGTGTAGAGTTTGTGTGGTGTGTATGGTGTGTTGGGTGTGTATTGTGTGTAGAGTTTGTTGAGTTTGTACGTCTCTCTCTCTTACCTGTAGCCGAGCAAAGTGGCAGCAAGAGCGTCAACGCGTGCAGGCAGCCCATGGCTCTCTCACCGGAGAACCCTTCTCAGAGTGAACGTCTCCTCTCTCATCCCTCCACCCCTCTCAACCCACTACCCCTCTCCTCCCTGCACCCCTCTCATCCCTTCCACTCCTCTCAACACAGCACCTCACTCCTCCACGTGGACTTGCCTCCTGCTCGCTCAACACCCAACTTCTACCATCCCCATCACCGCTCCTCCACCATTATCATCCTCCACTCTACCTCATCACTTCTCCTCCCCACCATCCCCATCACCCCACCCCGCATGCATTTTCCACAGGCGCCAGAGACCGTGTCCAGGTATTAAATCAACCTGGCTGCAGGGGTGACAGGACGGATGTGTCTATCGTGGTAACACGGGCCGATGAGAGTCTATGGGCTGTTCCAATATCTGCTATTGTCAATTTGTTTGTTGTATTGAAGCGAGGCTCTTCACAGCTATTTTTCTGGACCGACTCTGCTGACGAGTCTGAACATCTGTGAAAAAGAGCTTCATATATCTCCTCGGATTCCTCCATGACGATTCTAAGTTGTGAACCCCGATGCTGTAGAGAAATCTCGAGCGAGCCGAGGCAGCGCCCGTGATGTGTATTGTTTACTCACGAGGGATATTCCACGCGGCTCACGAAACAAACAATTCTACTCGGGGAGCAGCGTGTTATTATTCCCATTATTATCCAGGCAGCTGTGCAATTCAGGAACATGTGCAAAGTCCATTGTGTAAGGAATGTAAGGCGGAGCAGACCAACTATTTGACTTGAGACTCGCTGTCAGACTCGTAGCTGGACGCTATGTGTGTACTATGTTGAACTTCTTTCGCACTGTAGACTCCCCACGCACGATGCGTCCTCCACATCCAAATGCAATCAAAGAAGCAGAGAGTATTGGATTCCTGCAGTCACGAAAGCTTAAAATGAAGATTGCAATAAAATAGTTTCACGCTGGACGCGCACGATGATTGCTAAACACGTTCCACGAGTCGCGCCAAGCAATTGACGCTGTCTGTGTAATGTGAAACACGTGCACACATACACACTGAAATCTCGTCTTAATGACCAGTTTAACACGCAGGCTTTCGCGACCAATATCATCCATAATAGAGTTTTTTTGGGGGGTTAGATCGCGTAAATTTACGCGATCAAGGGAAATTTCTGGAATACATGGGTACAGGTTGTACAAAAAAAGCTCTATGTTAATACACAACACGAAATGAAAAGTGGATCAGTGGAGAGTGCACTATGGGCTGGGGTAGCATTCAGACACCCAGATAAATAATTCACTCGGACCGTTTTGCAGGAAGAGTTTCCACAAATAGTTTAATGCGCGAAAAGCACTTAAAGCATCCACAATTATCAAGCACAATGCATTGAACAGAGGAATAACAACCGGGGACTGAGTCAGCACTTACTGAGCAAGTTCCCATTACCGTTAACCGAATCAAGCAACCGTTAAAACCCATGTTTGCCGCACATATAAACATATCTAGAGCAATAAACGTGACAGTTTCATCTTTTTGTTGTTGTTTTTAACTGACGGACGAACGGAGCTGCCGCAGCCACGGAAGGGCGCCGCGATGGCGAGGTGATGTTAGCTCCCTCGCCTTTGGTATGCAGGAGGGCGAGGATTCGATCCAGACCCTCACGCCTGTGTTAGTGCAGTTTGCTTATTATCCTTGTGATCGCGTGCATTTTTCTCCGGGTCCTCCGGGTTTCCCCTCCACATTGGAAATAAACACCAGGCGTTTAGAATATTTGGCTACTATAAATTTCCACATGGTAAGCCACTTCGTTGAGCTATCATTTGTGGCCAGGTTGCTTCTGAAAAAAAACTATATAGCTCAGGGGCCTTTCCTCGTAAAACATAAATAATATCAGATTCACGGTTATAACAGTGGACTTGCAATCCAGGGCATGTCGGCTCGATTCCAACTCTCGGCGCGGCAGTTGATCCAGAATACAAAAAATCTTCATTTATCCTGGAGAAATCCGACTAGCTAAGAAGCTCTTTTTAAGGAGGAGGAATCTCCAGTGGGGACGGATCCAAGAGCGCAAGTTTATTTAATCCCCCGACGTCACCTTGGTCCACACAGCAGGATTAACGGGTTAACGGCAAGTATCTCTTTTCCGTTCCGAGCCGCCTGCAAGTTGCAGGGTGGGTGTCCCGTTCACCGCCGAATCTTGGAGCGCCCGAGCGGTTAGCTTTAATTTATTTAGAGAGGCGTAGTGCCGTTGTTTTTAAAGACATTGCACTCACCGCAGATAACTGGAGCGACACGACCGCACTCTATGATCGCTGGCGCCAAACTGTGCCACACACCCTCCCGCATGGCATTGTGATCGATAAAGTTGTTTTATTTTTTCTTCCGATTCATAAAAAAACTATATGACATACACGTACGTCATCGGAATGCGAAAGGGGTAGTCGATCGGCAGGTGACGTGTGGAGGGGTAAAGTGTGGGTACGCCAACCTTATCCAACACGTCTGGTCTACGTGAAAGGGTTTGTAATGGAGGTTTTTCGGATCGCGAAAGGTGACGTGTTAAAGTGAAAGTGTTTGTCAAATACTCTGGGGCCCGGCCGCCAGCTGTGGCGTGAGCTAGCAGTTGTAGGACTGCACCTTTGCTTTTTATTTCCATTTGTTTTATTAACGATCGTTTTTGTTTGCTTTTGTAACTTGCTCACCCGCCCGTTCTGAATGTCTGTGGGAAAAATAGCTTCATAGCTCATCGGATTCCTCCTCCAGTCTAAATGAAGATTCGGATTCACCTGCCCCAAAGCGGGTTGTACGTTCGCGCGTGGCAATCCGTGCATTCCATTTACTGATGTTCGCAACCGGTAATCGATTCTGAAAACGGTAAAACATGTTTGACCGCTTACTCTTTAACAACATTCAAAATGATTGCGCCACCAGATATTTGCGAACGCACTCACAGCGCACTGGCATCACATGATGCTGCTGCTGCTGCTGTCAAGAGATGAATATTGATTGGTTTCGTTTCACTCTTTCAACCCGAGCCCAGTCCTCTGGGGTTGAGCCAGATCGATGCCCTGCGCACGCGCCCATTAGCCGGAACCACTTCTGTTAATTTGTCTGACAAGCGACGTTTTGATTTCTCATTGTCGTGTTCTATTCGTTTTATAAAGAATATTTCAACGATTGTCACGAAGTCCACATCGCGCTTGACTTCTCGGGTTACCGCCGTTAGTGTTTGTTTGTTCTTGATTTCCATTTGCTGCATTGTTGGCTTTTGTCAATATGGTGACCCAGACCCGACTCGTCCTTGTCTCTTGAGTTCTCGCTTGGTTCGACAAAATAAACTTTCAACTTTTCCACAGACCAAACACGCACATGTTTTCTCAGTCAGCATATGGCTATCTTAACGGTGCACTATACTGCAATAAAGTTCAACACAATACCAGTATCAGATCTTCGTACAAATTAATTCCTCTTGATTTGAAATTAATTCCTGCCACCTGACCACAGATGCCAATTCCCGGACTGTCGATATCAAACCTAACTCGCGTAACATGAGGGTATGTTTTATCCATCTGCCGATGAACACATCAGAAGAATCCTATCTATTAAATATGGATGAAGCCTGTATATAAAGGAGATGGTTACTTTCTCAGATTGCCTTTGACCAAGTCTTCCGGAATGTGTTTGATCTGATCATATCCTGGAAGCTAAGCAAATGTGATCCTGGATTGTGCTTGGCACCGGCAACCACCAGATAAAGCCCACTGAGCAATGTTTTCATAGGCGACCTGGTCACACGTGACAGCTCATTCAAATAGCTTATATCATCACGTGGGAATTTATAGCAGTAGCCAAATTATCTAAGAGCATGTTTCTAAATGTGGAGAGCAAAACCGGAGGAACCCGGAGGAGATGTTGAGAAGAGAGCTGGGTTGTTTTAAGTGTAGCGAGTTGATGGTCTCACTCCCAATGATTGCGTGAAATTACTTGAATGTTTACATTTGGTTCGTCACTTTTTAAACGTTGATTGCAAAATGTTATTTAATGTGCAAAAACCTCAGAATGGATTATTTTCTACATTGTACTGTAAATACATTGTGTGATTTACCATATGCGTATTTCAAGTGAGAAATGTTCAACTTACCTGTGTAGAGGAGTAGAGGGGGGTGGTGGCGTCGCGTGCGCTGTCCGGTGCGGTGACATCACGGGACGTGGGGTCGCACGCGCTGGGCAGTGCACGTGACGTCTCGCCTCAGAGGGTATTTAAGGGAGACCCCGTGACGTAAGCGGGGTCACTGGAGGAACGGGGATAGTGGAAGGGGTGAAGAGGGAACCCTTATAGTGATACCTGTTAATAAACCCTGGCGGAAGCCCCTAACTCACCTCCGTCTCCGAGTACCTCCGTCTACAACAGCAACAACTACTTAACACCTGTGAAGTATTGGAAATGACGGCAGGAAACTCCTTGACGGGTAACACACTTTTTATTAAATCTTGACTTGTCACGATACAACGTGTGGTCTCTATTCCTCTGACTGCACACTTCACTTAGCTCGTGTAGACTCTATGCCTCTGGCTACACTCTTCACTTAGCTCGTGTAGACTCTGTGCCTCTGGCTACACTCTTCACTTAGCTCGTGTAGACTCTGTGCCTCTGGCTACACACGCATCACTCGTCTCGTGTAGACCCTATGCCTCTGGCTACACACACATCACTCGTCTCGTGTAGACCCTATGCCTCTGGCTACACACGCTGCATGCTCACACTGCATGCTCACCCTACACTCCGCCTCTGGGTTACACAGAGTCCCGGTCCCCACAGGACAGCGGGACTGGGTACCACAGGGCCCTATCTCTTCCTCTCCGTCTTCAGTCTTCGCTGGTTACACTCTCCCCTTTACGCCTGTGTGCATCACCTTATATAGTCCCTCCTCACGGGAGACGGAGCGGATGCGGACCTCGACGTGAGCATCGCTCCTTAGTTAACCAATCACGACGCGCTATCTCTACGATCCGTTTTCCCCCAGCGCGTGTTTTCACTCGTCAACCAATCACGCCGCGCTGCCACCCGATCACTCCCTCTCAAGCGCGTCACCGGCACACAGCCAATCAGCACCACATAACCCACGACCCCGCGCTGACCCCTGATCCTTCACCGTCAGCGCGCGTCACCACACACACAGCCAATCACTACGCGCTGGCACCCGATCCCTACCCCAGCGCGTATCACCACTACATCACCCCCTCCCACATAGCTCGCAGCCGGCCCGGCTGCTAACCAACAACACAACACAACGTTAACACAACAAAAACCCCACCCCCCAGTGTGCCCCGTAACGCAACAACAACAACACAACAGCAACCTATGTACAAATTGACAACTAACACAAGAAAAGTCAACAACAACACACACAACACCTCGATAAGAAGCTATGTACAGCCCGACGAACAACACAATAAAAGCGATTTCCAGAAAATGAACGCGCCCAGCGTCTCCGTGACTAAACGCAGTGACGAGGCGCTCCAGCTTCCTCGACTCCTCACATGGTAGGTCATAAAAAGTAGCGCGACCTGGCGCGAGTCCGTCTGGCCGGTCCGTCATATGGGACGGGACGCTGACGACCGTCCGGTGGCTCCGGCTGCTCTAGACGGCGCGGATCGGGCCTGAAAGGACCGGCCCCGCCGCGAAGATCCGGCCGCCGGTGGTCGGCAGCTGTCAGTTCCGAGACACCTGGGAGGAGATCAGGCGGAACCATGTGAGGATCAGGCAGAGACATTTCCCCCTTTGGGTCGTCGGTCACGTCACATGCTCGGCCCTCACGACACAAGGGGAGGCCATATGGAGGCGAGAACGGTTTCAGTCGGGAGGGGTGGACGTACCACCGTCGCTTTCCCCATTTTATCTGAACGCACTGGGGGCGTGCAACACGCACGACCTCCACGGGTCCCCGCCATGGCTTCAACAATTTAGGCGACGTAGCCAAAGGTGCCTGAGGGCAATGCAGCCAGGCCCTGTCACCTGGTTTCCAGTCGTGCACGGACACCTTCCGTGCACGCAACCGCTCGTTTGCAATTTGGCGAGTCCGCGAATTAAGCCGTGCGGCCTCCCGTGCCTCTGTCAGCTTATGAATATTAAATTTAATATGTTCTGCCAATTTTGAATTAGTTCGTGGTGCGGACAGGCCAAGCTGCGTTTCCATGGGCGGGTCGGCTTCCCGACCGTACATCAGATAGAATGGGGAAAACCCCGTCGCTGCATGGGGGGCCATTCTATACGCGGCGAGGACCCCCGGGACCTGCAGGTCCCAATCAACATGTGCCTCACACACCCGCTGGCACAGCATAGAAGTCAAAGTCTTGTGGAGTCTCTCCACCATCCCGTCCGTCTGTGGGTGGTACGGGGAGGTACGCACCTTCTTAGTACCCAACAGATCGCACACCTCTTGCAGCAATTTACTTGAAAATTTTTTCCCTTGGTCGGTCAGCAACCGTTCGGGAGCCCCCTTGTCCAGGACGTAGCCCTGGACAAAGGCGTCCGTCACAGCCGCCGCCGACTGGTTGGCGAGTGGCCACGCCATAGGCCACCGGGTAAAATATTCGACCCCCACCAACAGGTACTTATTACCCCTAGGCGTGACTGGAAAGGGCCCCAGAATATCGAGCGCAACGAGCTCGTTAGTGCGCAAGACTTTAATAGATTGCAGCGGTGGATTAGCTGCCACGGGCGGTGGTTTTCGCCTGGCGCACTCAACGCATCCCTTTAGAATATTCACCACGTCACTCCCCATCCCCGGCCAATAATAGTCACGCTGAAGCAGGGCAAGCGTTTTGTTTACTCCCAAATGCAAGAGGCGTTCGTGTGCGGCCAAAACAACTTTCCCCCTCACAGCGGAAGGCACCACAAGTGCATGCCGCCGGGACAAACTGTCCCATCTCATTAACATGCCTTGTTTAAGTACGTAGGAGCCAGTTCGCTCCTGGTCCTCTTTGGGACCCCCCACCCTGCGGCGCAATGCTAGCAGGGAGCTGTCCGCCATTTGGAGACGGCCCCACTCACTCAGCGACAGTGAGAGCAGCGAGTCCTGACCCTGAGAGGTAGCGGGGACATCCCCGATTGGTGCGCCCGCGGTCGCAGCCAATGCCCCCATATCTTCCACAACCGGCGGTTTACAGCGCGCCGATCCCGATAGACACGCACATTTGTGACAAGGCAACAATCGCGACAGGGCATCGGCATTTGTGTGTCGCAACCCCTTACGGTATGTAGTCGTGAACTGATAGTCCTGGAGGACTTCCAACCACCGTGACAATTGGCCCGAGGGTTGGGCGACCCTCAATGAATACTGTAGCGCCGCGTGGTCCGTCCGGACCGTAAAGTGACGACCATAGAGATACGGTCTGAACTGTTGTACAAAAAAAACAATGGCAAGCCGTTCGCGACGGGTGACGCAGTAGCGCTGCTCCGCCGGAGACAACACCCTGCTACCATAAGCGACCACCCTTTCGACTCCCCCAACGACTTGGGATAGCACCCCCCCAATGCCCGTGTTGCTAGCATCCGTATCTAGCAAGAAGGGACTCGCAAAATCCGGATAGCACAAGGGTGGGGCACCCACCAAGGCGTCCCGGAGGGAGCAGAACGCGGCCTCCTCCTCCGGTCCCCATCGGAACTTCACTCCTTTCGCCGTTAGAGCGTGCAAGGGTTTTGCAATAGTGGCGAAGTGCTCAACGAATCGGCGGTAATACGAAGCAAAACCGATGAAACTGCGCACGTCCGAAACTGACGTGGGTGTCGGCCATGAACTGACACAGTCCGTCTTCGCGGGATCGGTAGAGATCCCCGAAGAGTCGACAATGTGACCCAAGTATCTAACGGACTTACGAAAAAGGTGGCATTTGCCGGTTTAAATTTTAATTTAGCCGATCGCATTCGTAAGAACACCCCTCTCAATCGCTGGAGGTGTTCCTCAAATGTTTTACTGAAAACAATGACATCGTCAAGGTAAATCAAGCACGTATCCCATTGCAAGCCCGACAAAACCAACTCCATAAGGCGCTGAAACGTCGCTGGAGAGGAGTGAAGTCCCATGGGTAACCGGTTAAACTAGAACAGGCCCCCTGGAGTCCGAAATGCTGTCTTAGGTTTAGACTCTTCGTCGAGTGGCAACTGCCAGAATCCCGATAATAAATCAAGAGTCGAAAAATATCGCGCACCAGACAATGCATCGAGGGACTCGTCCATCCTGGGGAGCGGATACGCGTCAGCCACAGAGATCTTATTCAGGCGACGGAAATCTACGCAAAATCGCAAGGACCCGTCCTGCTTCTTAACCAGCACAATAGGTGCTCCCCAAGGACTGGAGGAAGGCGAAATAATGTCGGCTTCTAGCATATCGTTAACGGCCGACTGAACATGTTCCTTCTCAGCAGGACTCAGTCGGAAGAGATTTAGCCTGACCGGTGTCGCATCGCCCGTGTCAATGTGGTGGCGTAACAAATCCGTGCACCCAATGTCATACTTATGTTTACTGAACACATCAGAAAATTCCATTAGCAACTCGCGCAGCGCACCCAACTGTACCGCTGACAAATCGTCCGAGTCCGCGCACAGCGAATGGACCCATTCAAGGTCCTCCCTCGGTTCAATGTTCTGCGTGGGGCTCGGATCAACCTGCGCAACCAGCCGCTCATCCGCAGGGACCCGTGCCGCGTGAGCCAGCACGGTGCCCTGCTGAATGACGGCTGGCCGCGACCCAGCGTTTAAAACCATCACAAACGGATCCTTGTCAGCCCGAACCAAAGTGTGAGCCACCGACAAATCGACCCCCCCGACAGCCCTGTTAGAAGGACCCAAAAGCATGCCTTGTTCCGAAGTCCCCCCCACCCATGGTTTCCGCAACCGGAGGTGAATTAACATCTGTGAACCCGGGGGCACGTGCACGGTCTGTTTCGCCAACGCTTGTATCGTAGCGCACGCCGTCCGAATTTCAGTAGGGTTCGTCAAAAATGAAATACGGCGACCCGATGGTAGTTCAATGCAACGCTGATCGATGAGAATTTTAATGGGCATTTTAGCAAAAAAATCAGTGCCCAATAGACAAGGAACCGCCAAAGAAGACGAAACGAAAACGGGTCCCGACAATTTGATATCTCCAATGCAAATGGACGCCCTAATCTGACCGATAATGCCCAACGATCCCCCATTAGCGGCGTAAAATGGCACATCCACTGGGAGCAGCGGACGGCATTGGACGGGGAGAATGTTGTAAATGAGGTCCGATATAATAGTCGCCGACGCCCCCGTGTCCACTAACACCCTGACCTCGACCCCATCAATAGATCCCGTAACGACGGATGAGCCCGCTGAAGCAGCCACAATTCTGTGCCCCAACTCCGACCATTCAATGTCTCCCCGGTCCCGGCCGAACCCCCATCGCCGAACCGAATCCCCGAACCCTAACCGGCCCTCCTCCGCCGCACCGCGACGGCCCATGCGTGTCGAGTATGTAGGCCGAGCATGTGAGGTGCCGCGACTTGCCGGGGTTTGTAGGGATGACTTGGGGCCTTGGTCGTCGTCCAGCCGAGATCCCATGGCGCGCTGACGTGGAGCGCGGCAACCTGACGCCACGTGGCCCCGGAGGCCGCAGTTATAACACGTGATGAGGGTCGTTGGAGATCTCGGTTGCTCCAGCTTGCGGGCCGATCGCAGAGGCGAACGGCCCCCCGACCTCCAGTCCCCTGGTCGTCCCGCGGTGAACGCCTCCTCTCGTGGGCTGACGACTTGGGGTTCGGTGATCACCGGACCCGGAGCTGAGGCCACGGCAGCGTTGCAGACGACCCCCTGTTTGCGTTGAAGGACCTCGTGCGCTTGTATACTCGTAGCGACCCGCAAGGAAGAAATATCGATCTCGTCGGCCGTGTTGATGGGGACCCCCAGGTCCTGCGCCAACTTAAGCAGCTGCTCCAAAACCAACGCATCTTGGCCCTCCTCGTCCATACGAGGGAACGCGGCATCGGCGAGAGCCAGCAACGCCGTGCGATAGGCGAGCGCGGTCTCCGTGTCCGCCTTCCGCCTTGCATAAAAATGATGGCGACACGCCGAGGGAGGTCCGTAGACCTTGGCCATGAGACCCAGCGCTGCCTTAAGCGTGGAGCGGTCCGACCTCCGTGCGGACATGAAAGCCGCGAGCGCGTTGTCGTCCAACATGGCAGGCAGTGCCCGCAGCGCCGTAGCGTCGGACCAGGCGGACATCTCCTGATGCGCCAAAAACCTGCGCTGAAATTGGCCCCAGTCCCCGCCTTCCGCCTTGAAGGCTGACAATGCGGGAAGGCGCTGTTGAAAAATGAAGTCGTCCTCTGCTTCGTGGTTCCTTTCCGCCGCCCCGTCGGTGTGTAAGATGGCGGCCCCAGTGGCGGGTGTCTGATGGCGGTCCGCAGCGCGTGTTGATGACGTAAGCGGGCGCGCTTGGAGAACCGCCGCCACGTGGCGGTCGCCGTTCCCGCCAAAAGTCGGCGCAGATGAAATGGCGGGAACCGCCAAGTCATTTTGGCGGGAATCTGCGGGGCGACCCTGTAGAATGTCCGCCGCCGTCCCCGCTCCTCCCGACGAGCTGATTTCCGCCAGGATGGACGCGGCGGCGAGCAGCAGCTCCGCCAGACGGGAGTGCGCCTCGCGGAGCACGGCATCGGTCCCCAGTCGCTCGCCCGGCGCCGTCGGCGGATCCTGCAGCGTGGGCAATTCTTCGTCCTCACCCCCCGATGCCAGCTGGCCCGAGTCGTCAAGGTTATCCTCGCGGTCAATCCCGTGGGTCCGACTGGTCTTCCTTGTATCCATGCTTGGAAGACTGTTTCACTTCTGATGCCAGTTGAAGTATTGGAAATGACGGCAGGAAACTCCTTGACGGGTAACACACTTTTTATTAAATCTTGACTTGTCACAATACAACGTGTGGTCTCTATTCCTCTGACTGCACACTTCACTTAGCTCGTGTAGACTCTATGCCTCTGGCTACACTCTTCACTTAGCTCGTGTAGACTCTATGCCTCTGGCTACACTCTTCACTTAGCTCGTGTAGACTCTGTGCCTCTGGCTACACACGC
This sequence comes from Lampetra planeri, assembly GCF_965212315.1. Lineage (NCBI taxonomy): Eukaryota > Metazoa > Chordata > Hyperoartia > Petromyzontiformes > Petromyzontidae > Lampetra > Lampetra planeri. Next base: position 4,886,281 of record NC_136169.1, read on the forward strand.
ATCACTCGTCTCGTGTAGACCCTATGCCTCTGGCTACACACACATCACTCGTCTCGTGTAGACCCTATGCCTCTGGCTACACACACATCACTCGTCTCGTGTAGACCCTATGCCTCTGGCTACACACACTGCATGCTCACACTGCATGCTCACCCTACACTCCGCCTCTGGGTTACACAGAGTCCCGGTCCCCACAGGACAGCGGGACTGGGTACCACAGGGCCCTATCTCTTCCTCTCCGTCTTCAGTCTTCGCTGGTTACACTCTCCCCTTTATGCCTGTGTGCATCACCTTATATAGTCCCTCCTCACGGGAGACGGAGCGGATGCGGACCTCGACGTGAGCATCGCTCCTTAGTTAACCAATCACGACGCGCTATCTCTACGATCCGTTTTCCCCCAGCGCGTGTTTTCACTCGTCAACCAATCACGCTGCGCTGCCACCCGATCACTCCCTCTCAAGCGCGTCACCGGCACACAGCCAATCAGCACCACATAACCCACGACCCCGCGCTGACCCCTGATCCTTCACCGTCAGCGCGCGTCACCACACACACAGCCAATCACTACGCGCTGGCACCCGATCCCTACCCCAGCGCGTATCACCACTACATCTGTAAGTCGAAACAATAACTGGGACGTTAACCGCTTATACACGTGACAATTTAATTTGGTTTGCTATGTAAAGCGGTGGAGGGGGTTGTGATGAAAAAAATTGGCCAGATCGTTAGTTACCCACAATTAAATTATCAACCGTGATAAACGTTTTAAAAAAAACTGGGTTTGTGCGCAGCCATTGTATTACCACACGTTCACAAATGTCTAATTGTAATCAACTACATCATTACGTGGCTGAATAATTCCAATTACTCTGCTTGAGATATCTGGCGTGTACGCCAAATTAAATCACACACATCCTTTGCAGCATGTTTCAGCAATTTTATTATTCTTTTTTATATAATTTACTTTTGTAAGTTATATCTAATACATAAAGATACAGGGGCAATGTAACAACATTTTAAGTTTCGATCTACAAAGTGCACCCTTATTCACCAAAGGATGGCAGCACGATGGTTCATCGCACACTCCATCACTTTCCACACTTAGTGCTACGTGAGTCCACAACGCAGCCCATATTTTGGATAAATCTTGCTTTCCACGCCTCGAGTTGAAATCCCCCTCCACACCTGCTGAAATTCTGAAGAGCTGTATCGAATGTACACATCAGCGACTGTTTGCAATGCTGATAGGTCCCCAAAATAAGAATTTGTACGATGCTAATAATTGTTTTGTTTTGTATGGGATTTGCATTTCTGGCAGAGGATCCATTACTATAAACATCTGGCATATTAGTACAGTATTGGCTGAAGCAAGCCTCATTCTACCGATTAGACATCGAATGTCGAAGGCAATCCAGTTTACTTTTAATGAATCAATACTGCTGAAATTATGAACTCCAACAGGGCCGTTTGGCTGATGGGATGTGTTAAATATTCACAATTTTCGCGTGGAGGGACATATATTAAGGGGGTGCATCGTCTGCTTATTTCGCGACACCTGCTCAGTCGGTAAGGTCACTCAATTGCATCTTGGCGAGGTTCCGCAACTCAGCCTCATCATCAACTGCCAGGGTCAGTAAAATAGTACCACTTGACGTGGCTGCAATACGCGGTGCACAAACGTTAACTGCTGTAATTTTTTTGAGGGCACGACAGGGCCCTGTCACACGAAAATGCTCACCAATGTCTCACACCGTCTCTTACGCATGAGGACACTTATAATTGCAAATTTCACACAATGGCATTCAACCATAGCCTGCATTAAGCATACATTACACGAGGCAATATTGCAGCAGTCACAAACCGACACTTTTCATTCACACCCATGGTATAACCATGCCTCTTTCATTTATTATTTGATGAAAAAGTAGCAGTAAAAACGTGATCAAACGGATAGGCTTTCAAAATAGTCAGCTCTAGGCCAGGAATAATTTCGGAGTAGGTTAATTATCTGCAACTTTATGGTAAAACAAACTATCCCAATAAAAGGACTGCTGCCGATGTTTCAATTGGACGAGGGAAAGAATAGCACCAGGCTGCTACCTAACTCCGCCAATTGAAAGATAAATTTTCCCAGCAAATTGTTGACAAAAACGTAACATTGTTTACATGCACTCTGCATAAAATATGCAAAACAAATGTATTGAGTGCACATTTACGATATAGTCGTGGGTACTTCAAATCATTTATTAATTTCAGTATTGTGGTTTGAGAGCGCTGGGACATAAAAGTACACAGTCTTCTTAAGTGAAGGACATCGGAGGATTTTGCCAGCAGAATTACTGGGTCGCTGTGGCAGAATTTTTTTGGGATATTATTCAAACTGGTTTAGTAATTGATCACATTGTTCATCTTAGCTTATGTTAAAATAATGTATATAACGCCTTTTCTAAGGCGCTTTACACATAATTGACAATAGTAAATATGCATGTAATGGTGGAGATGAGGTTAATGAAATAGATGAGAAGAAGCAATGGCCAACCACTGGACATCATCTGATGCACAACCACTGGCTGGCTAGATCGCTCTTCCTTCCAATATGAGGAAGCCACTTGAAATTGATGACAGTAAACGATGATGAATGGATTGAATGAATGGGGAATGAGTGAAAGCCATGTGAGCATATGAAGACGGAAAAGTAACAGTGGCGGATATGAGGTGGAGATGAGGGGGTTGTTGAGTGAGCTAAGGGGAATAAGTGAGTTTTGAGTGTGGACTGGAAACGAGTGAGCGAAGGCGACTGATTAATGTGGAGGGGAAGCTTCATCCAGCGAAGGGGGGAAAGAAGAGGAAACGAGCGAAAGCGTGGATTGAGCGCAAGGAGGAGTAGGAACAGAGAAAGACCGCAAAGATTGTGAACGTAGAGGGCGAGAAGGCGAGAAGGCACGGAGAACGAAATCAGCGTGGCAAGATATGAAGGGGCAAGACCACACAACTTGCATGAACAAAACTCCATATCACCAAGGTACACATTTTCTCAGCTTGGTTATCGACGAATGTAATCTCACTTCCTGGGTTCTTTTCTGAAGATGCTTGATGCAGTTTCAAGCGAAAGGTTGGAAATATAATTACTATATTTTAACGTGAGAATTATTCGTCAACTTACAGGTTTCCTGAAAAAATAATTGGTGCATTGAAGACTTTTACAAGTGAACATTTGTTTGGCTATGTCGGGTGGAAGGTCTTACGACACAGATTTGTCCAGATTATTACAGGACCTAACCCAAAAATCTATTATGAACCACGCTGCATGTTTAAAGAGTAAATTAGACCTTAAGCACCACTGCAGGACTACACATTCACAAACTTCATTGTAACCAACTACAACATTTACAGGCGTCTGCATGAGATACGCCCGCTCACCGCATTGCGAATGTCTATCTCGTAGCAGTAGCAGCAGCTCGTGATAAACAGGCGACCAATCCAGCCACGCACCTTTGTTTCAAACAATGCAGACTCTGGAAGGGCGGATTCGCGGCAGGGATAAAAATGCAGCATTATTGCTGATTAAACAGGATTTTACAGTTAACAAGTAGGTTTTTACAGCCGATGTTAATTCATAATTGATTTTGAGTTAGGCCGCACGACTATCGCGCACATTTTTTATCGTGTAACTTTCCACCACCCGACATTTATTTTGGCTGTCAGGTGGTGGGAGGGTTCGGGGCCATCCATTTAGTCCGTACCCATGGAGGGGGGAGGGGGGGTTAACCCAAATGCGTTCGCTTGCGTATGGGAGTCTACTGACAATGTACGCAGAGGAAACGGGGGGGGGGGGGGGGGGGGTGAAGCCTCGATAATAATTTGTCTACATTGGCCTTCAAATGAGTTAGATAGTCCGGCGGTGGACTATCTGTTTGCTTAAACACGTGAATATTCATCTTCTTGGCTCTTTCACGTTAATATTATGAATCCTTGATCATTTCTGCGTGGATTAAATATCGGCCGTTCTATAGGATTCTGGGGGGGGTGGGGGGTGCGTCAAGCGTACGTACGCAGGTGGGGGGGGGGGTGTAAAAAGTACGCGTGCGTACAGGGTGGGGTCAAGTTTGACAGATGTTTGCGTACCTACTAAATGGATGGCCCTATACACTATTAATTGGCCAGTTCATTACGTGACCAAACCAAAACATTTATTTACGAATCATTATTTGACACCTTCGGGCTTTAAATACTAGGATGCACACGCTCTGCATTTGTATTTGCAATGTATTTTCCTACAATTTGCATTTTACAAGATTACAAGTTTACCCAGGCTTACATTTCTGGGCAACTAACAAGACTCTCGACCCACCGTTCACATTTATTACATGGCCAAAGCGTACGCCCTTAACTGCATTTACAAAAGTTATCCGCTGTAATGTCGCTCAATTCCACTGCGTGAACAGCGCGAGTTGTGAATGATGTCCTGGTCGCCTTTACTTCTCGATGCAGATGTGCCACAGGGCGACACGATTCCAGTAGCAAATGGAACTAAAGTTTCGATGCACAAAGGAACCACAATGGTTGTGTTCAGTCACGTAGCTATGAAGCGAGTTTTATTCTAATGCAAGTGCGTAGCTGGCCGGTCTGGAGCTGAGCATGGACTGGCTCTACCACGAGGTTTGTAAGGGGACCTCCAGACATCTGCGAAAAGAGAAGCCAATGAATTTGTGACCTCACCTAAATGTGCATAATACTTAAGTGTGCTTAATAAGTATTGAACGCTCAATACTTAATAACTACACTCTACAATGCGATGCTAGCGAGTAATATTCCCTTGTTTAATGATACATTGAATTGCACACACGTTGCGAAAAATCTTTGCAAAAAGAATATCGGCGGGCTCTTACAGGTGAACACAAAACAACGCATCTCAATTGGTGATCAAAATGTCAAGGACATCACTACACGAGTTCGCTTTTACAGTTATATATATCTCGTTAAAAAAAAGTTTCAACATCAAATATAGCACCCAGTTGTTACCTGACTGCACTTGACAGAATTCAAGGTACAGACGTCAGGGTGACTGATGATCCAGCGCTCACCGGCTGTACCCTCCACCTGAACAGCCAACACCTTCCTTCGAAAGTCAGTCCTGGCCTCCTGGCCTTGTCTACCAGGGCGGATGGGAAAGGTTTGTGGAAAATGCACGGACCATAGGACTTGGCGCACAGCGCTGCAGCGAGTCCTCACCGGAGCGCGTGCCTCATAGGAAGCGCTGTCCCGATATGCGTGGCCCGCTTGTATGTAACAAAACAAAAACCCACCACGTCCCTTGTACACAGGGAAAACCAGACAGCACCAGCTGTTATTCTGAATATAAATCAGCGTCTATTTTACTGGCCATCATAACCTTTAGTAAAAATCAGTTTTTTTGCTGAAAAATAGTTGACAAAATCGTTAAGTCACAAACCACAATATATTACGGCACTTCATAGACACCAAATTTATATATACATTTGCACATTTAGTTTTGTACTTTTGTCATATGGGATGTGTTTGTATGCGATTATGGTGATTTATGTTTGATAGAGCGGAAGTATCACGCGACAAGTGAATTGTATCACATCTCATCTCAACACACGTGAAGGGGCACCCCTCGTGGCAGCTGTCCACGTGCGACACACAAGGTGGTTTACCGAATTAGCACATAATGGGCTACTCATTTTGAATGACACTTGCTTTTAACATCCACTGTGAAGTAAATGGTGCATAGTATTTCATGGATAACACAGCCACACTATCACCCTGGGCAAGCCCGTCAGATTTGAACGGAACACCTCTGCATTTGTCTTCAATGTATGAACTCCGAGCTATTACAACCTTTAATTAACTTCTAACGATTACAACCTTAAGACGGAGCCGCTTGTTGACGGCCACGTGACCTTGTTAGAACACAAAAAAAGGATCGCCCGGTGTGTGCCAATGTGTTGACGCTGCTCATTATTTGTAATCGGTTAGATGTGCGTAGTCTGTGAAATTTAAATGCTGTGTATTTTGTGTTGATGTTGCGCGTGTTGTGAACGCAAACACAGAAACTCTCGCGATAACTAATACATATACGTCAAGACATTTTTAAAGTCAGAAAACACTACGTCCAAAAACGGTTCGTATGAGCAGAAATACTGTACATTATCCGATGCACACGCACAACCACTGGCCGTCTGGAACGCTCTTCCTTCCAATGTTAGGAAGCCACTTGAGCTATGCAATTTAAATCGAGATTGAAAACTCATTTCTTGAGAACGGTTTTTGTTTTTAGTTTGTTGTCCTTCTCCCACACCTTCGATTAGCACGAGTAGCCATGTACGGTGCAATATACGTTCAGCGTACACATATATATGTGTGCTCTGCAAACAAGCAGTGCAATCCGGAAAGTGGACAATTGGCACAGAGTTTACACGGGCAGCAGAACAGTTGCCCGAAGAAAAATCATTTGTGGATTCAAGTGCCCATCAGGGCCACAAGTTAAAACATTTAACCCTTTGCCATTCCGATGAAGTACGTGTACAACATCAGTTTTTCTTCCGGCTAAAACAAAATAACTTCATCCATACCGAGGCTCACACAAGGCCATGCAGTAGGACGTGCCACAGTTTGACGCCAGCTATCGTATAGCATGGTCGTGTGGCTACAGTTATATGCGACGCGTACAATAATAATTCAAATTTATAATGCACATTCCATGCTGGGATCCCAACGGATTACAAACGTCGCCTATGCCTCTCTAAATAAAATTTACGCGATCCGCTTGCACGTTCCGAGATTCAGCGGTGAACGTGATCCACCCTACAAATTGCAGACGTCTCGGAACGGGTTGACGTGACAGGGCAGCTCAACGTTGCTGAACGGAGTCCCGAACACGATGAGAAGAGTTTGGGGTTGGCGCCCCACCCCCTCCGTCTGGGTTTGAGGCAGACAGTGCAAAACTCGGCATGTGTTCGGGTGACAGCAATTGATTTGTACCGCCCTCCGATTTTTACAGACAGAGGCTGAGAAATGTCCGGATTTGGTCAATGGAAAACGGTGGCAACTTCAACCCGCAATAGTAATATTACAATCTGTACCACTGATTCTGCACTTTGAACAGATAACTGGCCAGTAATTTGAAGAGCTTGGGGACCCTTAATGACTTGTCTCTTTTAACGGGGGGGGGGGGCATGGAGTATTTTATTTATTTAAACATTTATCAAAAAATATAATTTGCGAAGGTGTTCCATGGTTACGTCTAAACAATGTTAGCATATGCGACTTATTCTGCTCAAACTATGTTAAGGATAATTTGTAAACATCAGTGTTATCATTTTGAGTACCACACAAGCTTGCGGGTGCTTACGACTGCAGCGATATCCCTATTTGGAAGAGGCCGTGTCCCAGCACTGCTGAATCAACTCTTTACATCATCTCTCTTACAAACGGAATGGCGGCTGCAATGATGCACTCCCAGAAGGCTGTGTGGAAGATGGGATGTGTAAAAAATACTTTTATTTTTACTTGGAAGATATATGAAGGCGGTGTATTGTCTGCATATCTATTTGTTAAATAATGCGTAAAGAAAGGTTAAATGTAGGTGATGCGATTGGCCCTGCCTACCCTCTGCTGCCTTGGAACTGTGTGGACCCGAGTTCTGAAGCGAAGCTGCCACCGTGTGGTCACATCTCGCGCAGTGGGGCTCGTGGATTGGTGACATCTTATAGCTCTCACTCATCTCCCCGATACACGCCGTATACACAACTACAGAAATAATAATCATTGTAAATGTTGTGGGTTTACTCTCCAACACACAGGTTTGCTGAACGAATAACGATTCGTCATGTTTTTGTTTACGTGACAAACCTAATTGGCCGTATTGGGTGGTGGCGCGTTTAACGACATCGATATTTATGCAATCTTACTCAAACACCTCTATTATGGAACTATTTCCTCTCGGCTGCCCAGTTTCCTTGCGTGTATATCCACGCACGCCTTGGTGCGCAATTATTTAAAAACACGTCGTCAGCGATAGCACAGACGATGACATGAGCTCAAGTGAGGGCAACTGTAGGGAGTGCGCACAGCATTTATTAAAATAGCCCGAGGAACTGTCGTCCTGGAGGTCATGGGTCTAAAGCAATGTGCCAACACCATTGGAATCTTGGGTTCAGATCCAGGTTTCATCTGCGATTATGTACGTATGTTGAACTTTTTTTACAACGTACGTAGCCAATCATGCTAATCGCAGCTGCGAAATTAAACTTTTGAGCACAGAGTCTGACAGAACTCGGCCACCAATGCTTGCAGGAAAAAAACCCATTCTATGACAGTTTGTACTCAAGTTGGTCAAGCTCATTTCTGAAGGGGGAAGTTGACATTGGAAATGACTGCTGATGTTAAACCACATGTACAGCATGGATACGCACCTTCCTGTGCAGGGGACTACTCAAGTGACTTGTAAAGTCGCTCTGAAGCGTCAACTTCCAGGGTCACTCCTGGATTGGAAGACATGATGCTACTGCCACTAGCACGTGTTCCATAGCGTCCAATCCATGCCTACATCCCTTTTAATATTACAACGTTTAATGCACATATATTAAAACATTAATTTTAGTAATTGAAAAAAAACTCATTTTCAGAAGGGCTTAGCCCTAGAATGAGTAGCTCACAATCACAGTTGCGAGTTCAAATCCTAATTGGAGTTGACTCATTTCTAGTGGGTCATTAAAATTTGTTTCACTTTGTGGGAAAATCAAGTGTCCAAAGGATAGATTCACCCTGCCATAGCAATGCTGAATTTTCACCACTGGCTCAGGACTGTAAACAGGAGATAATTATCACCAATGCCCATTTGAGCAGGAAATCCTATTTTTTATCTGTTGGACATTTCACCAATTCCGTGAAGAAGTTACATGCGGGAGAAAACGGGTGTCTAGAGAAAATGCACGCACAAGCCCCGCACAGGTGACGTCAGCCAACCCCTTGCTGTAGCGACTCCAAGAGAAACCTTCCTACCACACAGGGGTTCTCACACACCTCGCCAGAGCTGTTCCGAGGCTTCTCAGTGCATCACAGAGTAGAACAATACCATGAGGCCCTGTGCCAACACACTCAAAAGTAATTTATAGGGTTGTTCTAACATCGTTTTTTTGCATTACCGGTGCTGGATTTGCCACAGGTATAGAATGTCCAGCGATAAAATTAATGTTGCTTTTTCACTAAAAAGCAAAGGGCTCTGCCGTTGTGTAATGCCGGGCACACTGGAATCCAGTGTGGTTGCTGGTTCCTTTAAAACATTGGGAAACTTCCTTCAGTTGCCCCATGCCTCTGTCCATCCTGCAGTATAATGGGTCCACCAGTTGACTGACAGGTCACACGCTCAGGGGGGGGGGTGTATTTGACCTATTCTTACATCTGACGAGACGTCTTGGAAGAGGTGGCTATATTCACACATTACGCCATACATACATGTGGTGGGGTAATGTGTGAATACACCCATCTCTTCTGAGACGTCTGGTCAGGATGCAAGAGTAGGCCAAATACCCCCTTCACCCCCCCCCCCCCGAGAGCTTCCTCGAGTGAAGGCCCCTCTGCCGGCAGTGGCTTGAGCACTTTCGAAGCTACGACCTCTCAACTGAGAAACGAGGGCGAATGTACCATGCGGTGGACTTCGGCCGCCGTGCGGTTTATACATGTGCTCGTGCCAATCGGTGCATTCATTACTGACATTCCAATGGATATGGTGACCGGTTCCAGACTCAGGGAACCAGTCACCGAATATTAAAACGGTTACCAGTTAACAACTCTCGCCAGTCGTGCTCTAGTTCACGTCGTTTTTTTCTGCGACACTCGTTTTCTCCAGCACAAAAAATATACCAAAACGAATTTTAACATTCAATCTGGGATCATCCGAATTCTCAAGACCTTGGTGTGACTTGTCCTAAGGAAAACATGAAATACTGCATTATGTTAAATAGCTGACAGTTATGCAGTTCCTCATCCATCACGTTACACTTGTCTCTACAAGCAATTTGTTTTTAAATGTTGGCTCTGTGGCTCGCAATGAAAGCAATAGAAACCTACGTTGCACTTGCAAACTCCCTGCCCAGTAAAAGGAGGCAGCCTTATTAGCAATTTATAGTTTTGTAAGGAGAAAAATAAACACATTATTAAAAAAAAAACTTTAACATTACAGCTGTAGGATTCATATTACTTTGTTAAATTGGAAATGTGACCAGGTGGCTCAGTGGTAGAGTGAACGGCTCGCTATCATACAGTTGCGAATTCAAATAATAATTATAGCTAATAAAGTGCCTTTCATAAAATCTCAAGGCGCTGCACATCAATGACGATGGGGGGGGGGGGGGCAGGGAGGCATGGGTAAGAATGGCTAAGTTAAAATAGAAAACACCTTCCTGAAATAGAAATGTTTTTAGAGACTTTAAGACCCCAACCCAACCAAACTCTGACAGCCTTCGGCAGAGCATTCCACAATCCAGGTGCCACAGAAGCGAAGGCCTCAATCACCCATGATGGACTTGAGCTTCATTCTGGGGTTGCGGAAGAAATCTGAGTCCACCGACCTCAAGAGTTCTTGTTGGAATCTATGGGGGGATGGGCGCAGCAACTTCCGATTTTACGGAGGTACGAGATCATTCAGGGCCTTGAATGTGAGGAGGAGCTAGAAATCAACGTGGAATTTAACTGGCAACCAGCAAAGAGATGCAAGAACAAGTGTGGTATGTTCTGAATGAGGAGCTTGGGTCAAGACCCTAGCAGTTGCATTCTGAATGGACTGTATTCAACAAAGTACCTTACTGAAGGTACTATTAAAATAGTAAGGCATTGCAGTAGTTGATGCTTGAGAAAATAAAAGCATGAACTAATTTATCCGCATCAGTGGCTGAGAGGATGGGATGTAACCGGGCAATGTTCTATCGTATCCGCCCATACTAGACATCTGTAAAAAAAACGCTTCATAGCTCATTGGAATCTTCCAATATAAATAAATATTCGGATTCTCCCCATTCAACTGGAGGAAATTGTGCTGCATTCAAGCTCCGATTAGTTAAAGTGATTACGAGGGAACATAGAAGGCATCACTTAGACTCACTTTGCAGTGTATGTAAATTTGAGTGTCATCATGAGTGGAAATTTAGACCTAATTAATGGTGGTACCTAATGAAGATGTGTCGATACAGAAAAGAAGTGGACCCAGGACAGACATGGGGGATACGGGCTTAGAGCCACCAAGGCTAAGAAATTGCTTTCGATAAACAGGATCTAATCCAGCATAGTGCAATACTATTAACTCCCACAGGATTCTCCAATCGTTGGTAACCAAGACGCCACAAGCACAAACCAGGTTGAGTGTGTGACCAAAAGCTGGTTGGGGAGTTGTCTTGGGCCATCATCCCTCTGGGGTTGGCAAAATAGGTACCGCTTGGTAGGGAATCAAGTGGCAGTCCTATGGATAAACATGACTCAAGCAGTTTCTCTACTTGCTTACATTTGTTACATTTAATAAAATCCTTATGTTTACATAATCGTCCAATAATGACCCAAAATCTGTTGATGTTGCTCAAACTCAATTTGATTTAAAGGTTTTAAAAATTTGTCCAAACCAACATTTGTTCCTAAAAATGTATTTCATGTGTCTGCAGTGTTTTCAATGTATTCTATAATGGGGATGTTTTTGCTCCGATTTATATCTGCTTCATTGTTGTAGTTATTTTTGTATGTTATGGCTTGTCACTTTGGTGACCAAGATCATTTCTGGTCTCTTGAGTTCTCACCTGGTTAAACAAATGAACTGGAAACTCATCAAACTTGACGTTGGGTTGTGCTAAGCAACTCGTCCCTATAAATATTTTGACCAATGTCTTGAAGTAATTGCAGAGATTAAAAAAGTACTTGAAATAGGCAAACACGTAGCCACAAAAGCAGAAAACATAAGCAGCGTCCAGTAAATTATCTTGCAGAGGCAGTTGCAGCATAGTGTGTTGAGGCTTGAAGACAATCGTTCATAGATATAAACAATGAGATAACCCATGTAGCCTTTATATACTGTTAGGGTACATACTTTCAGTGACCACTTATTAAGGCCATAGCAGCACACACGAGGGGTTGGTGTGGTCACTATTATGACCACTCGCCTTTGTCTCCTCAGTGTTAAGAATTACACACAGCACCAGGTACTCATTTAAGACAGGGTCAATCTAGGGGAGGCCTAGACCTGGTTTCAGATATTCAACACTGACACACCACTCCCTCGTGCGTTGTGCTGGTCTTCATAGGTACTCCCGATAGCGTTTATCCCAACAATCTGGTAAAAGCTATGTGGGGCGTCTTTTTTTTTTTACACACACACACAACAGCCACCATTTGCCACCATGTGGCGGTGATGTGATCACAGTGCTTGTGCCAGGCTAGATGCACATTGAGGCCACGTGAAGTGTGGAAGGCTCACCGACAGGTCACAGGACAGACCCTGGTGTTATGGGTTAACTCACTGAGATGACACAAATGTACCACTTGTGCTGCCAAGTGTGCCAACTTGCTGTATTTTAGCTGCCCTGCGCTCCGCTCATTATTGAGCGTTACTCTTCCACCATATTGTTGTTGGGAGAGCGACGACTTCCAAATACCCAGAGGCCAATCTTGACTCTGCTGGTACCAGTCATCGGCAAGTATTATAATCAGCCCCAAATCCTCCCATACCACACAGCCCATCTTTTATCTAGCTCGTGCTGTGCCCGTTTAGCTTCCTTTATCCAACCAAACAGAAGCTACTTAGGCATGCAGTGGCTGGGCATGTGAGCTACAATACCCAGCTAAAGCAGCCTCACTTATCAAAAATATCAGTTATGGGACCATGTCCAGATCTTTCAATGATGAATGAGCTCCTCATACAATCCATCCTGGTTAAAACCAGGATGGATTGTAGGCAGGAAAGCCTGGATGGTTCAAGCCAGCGCAGGTGTTCCTTTAAAGGGGACTAACATTTCGAAAGCATAGAGAAAGAACGGCCTAATTGTGGCCGAGAAGACCCGGAGCTCCATATTGAGCAAGCGGCCAGGCAGCTTTCACAGAGTGGTACTTATGCAGCCGATGAAAAGATAATGCTGCTCGAATGATTGGAAGTGAGACCTCTGCTGCCAAACCGGAGTTGGTCATGAGCACACTGCTGTTATACATATACACATAAACATTAACACTCGCAAACTGTCCTCAGTCCACTCTGGGGCAGGTTATTGCGCTGGCGTTTGTTGCTGCTGTTGCTGCTGTTGCTGCTGTTGCTGCTGTTGCTCCTGCTGTTGCTGCTGCTGCGTCCTACGCGCATGCGCAGCCGAGCGCAGGTGCCGCGTGAGGCTGTAGGGTTTGGCAAAGCGGCGGCCGCAGGCTGCGCACGCGTACGGCCGCTCCCCCGTGTGCAGCCGCGTGTGCGCCGCCAGGTGGGGCTTCTGCCGGAAGCGGCGGCCGCAGGCCGTGCACGCGTACGGCCGCTCGCCCGTGTGCACGCGCCGGTGCCGCGCCGCGTTGGCGCCGCGCGCAAACCGCCTCCCGCAGTCCCCGCACGCGTACGGGCGCTCGCCCGTGTGCAGCCGCGCGTGGGCCGCCAGGTGCTGCCGCTGCTTGAAGCGCGCGCCGCACTGCGGGCAGCCGTGGGGCCTCGGCGCGTCGTGCGTGCGCCGGTGCCGCGCGAGCCGCGGGGCCTGAGCGAAGCGCTTCCCGCAGCGCTCGCACGCCAGCGGCAGCTGCAGGGGGTCGTCGCCGGCGCCGACGGCCACCGTCGCGTCCTCGCCGACGCCGCCGTCCGAGATGCCCTCCATGGCCTGCGAGGCCGCCAGCCCGGCGCAGTCGATGGTCTCGCGCACGACGCTCTCCAGGACGTCTTCTCCCATCGTGGCGCTGCCCGTCGTGCCCACGATGGTACCGTTGACGGAGCCAGGGTTCATGCTGAGCCCAGTGACGATGATGGTGCCGTTGGTGCCAACGCAGCCATCATCATCGCGGCCACCCCCCTCCTCCTCCTTGGTGGTGGTCGCCCTCTTGCGTTTGCTTCCGTGGGCGCGGCGAGCGCTTTTACTTTCAGAGCCGGTGCTCTGCTGCTGCGCGTCCTCATGCTGTGGCTGCTTCTGTGGCTGTTGCTGCTGCAGCGGCTGCTGGTGGTGATTGTGGTGATGGTGGTGCTGCTGTAACAAGTACGATGAGAAGACCAACTCCTTCCAGCAGCCCTCACACTTGAACGTCTGGTCAGCTCTCAGTTGCTGCTGCTGTTGCTGCGGCTGCTGAGGCTGTTGTGGGGTGAGATTCCCACATTCGATCTGAGGCACCACCTGCGCCTGGGAAAGGCAACCGCTGCAAGTGGCATTTACGATTCCTTACATTAAAACGGAGCCGTGTTCAACTGCTACGAAGTGGTAGCTAATGAGAGGCAGCTGAGGCTATTTAACAAAACATTATTAGTCTCGTTGTGGAGAATAGCAGTAACAAAATACATTTCTTATGTTACTTCTATTTCTGCAACGCTGCCAAATTCGAATCGCAAACCTCTGAGACAAACGCCGAACACACTACCACAGGGCCGTGTCACCGCCAATCAAAAAAATATTAATTTTGCATGTACCTGCTGTCCCTCCTGGTGGGGCTGCTGCTGTAACTGACAGCAGACACTCAGAGCGCCGGCCTCGCCCACCACAGGAACCCCGGTCGCTCCTGGCGCCCCCGCCACGATGATAGACGCCGCCACCCCATGCTGGGAAGGCACCACCTGCACGCACGTAGTGGTCATGAGTACAAAGACAAATATCCCCCCTGTTTCCTTAACAGACTGTTGGGGCAAGTGCTGTTAGCGAGCACCTATGTATAATACCTGAAACATTTATTAAAAATGTAATGATAACAATGAACAAAAATCTTATAATTTAAAATAGTTACATCTCAATAACAATATAAATTCCCACTACTCTACAGCATATTCCCCAGTCACCATCAGCATGCAGTAGAGAGGGAAGGTATGTAAAAAGCAAGCTTCAAGAAATATTTACTACCTTGAATGACCTGGATAACCAAGAGCATGGGTTTGCTGAATTCCAGACAACAGAGAAGTATATTGGGTCAGAATTGGTCGTTAACACACTGAATTTCCCACAACAAATACGTGTTTAGCTTCAGTGCAGAGTAGTACTGCTCATTAACTCCACGTGACAATACCACCTATGACCACTGCCATCACGTGATTTTTCACATACACTCCCCCTCACAGTGTGCATATGGGTACCAGTGGGTGGGCATCACTGATTTAACTCATAAGAACACATTTAGCCCATCTAGCCAGCAAACATCTGGCAATTCACTCGCCCTGGTTCGAGCAGCCTAAGACAATGAATGTTGAAACCGGTAGTTTCCTTATATTGAACCAATGCAGATGAAATTACGCAGTCCCAAAAGGCCATGGGGTTTCATGGATTTTTACATGGCTTCCGGGACTAATATGTGAAGGTTGTGTATTGTCTGCTTATTTAATTTGCTATTCATTCTGCACGAAGCTCATGATTCATTTGTGTTAAGTAAAACCAATGATGTTTCGGCACATGATAGCTGGGAATGTGGGGCTTTGTGACCCAACCAACACAACCGTGGAGCTCAATGATGGGCCAAACATGAACACATTAACAGATCTCCACTCAGCTCCACCAAGTGTGGGCCACCTGTACCTGCTGTGTTGGTTGTGCTGTCTGCTGCTGCTGTGCTGGCGGCTGCTGCTGTTGCTGCTGCTGCTGTATGTGCGGCAGTGTAGTCCACTGCAGCTGCAGCGTGGTGACCTTCCCAGTGACGGCACGCTGACCAGACACCGTGTGTGGAGAAATCACAGCCACCGGCTGCTCTGCCGATAGCTGCTGCTGCTGTTGCTGCTGCTGTTGTTGTTGTGGTTGCTGCTGCTGCGTGTTCACCTGCTGCTGCTGGGGCAGTGGGAGGTGGAAGTGTCCTGGGAAGAGCTGGGGGAGCGAACGCTCTGGGATCTCCAACCCCCACACGCCTGGGGCAGTGCACATACAGAGGCAGTGAGAGACAGAGACACAGGACACAGAGACAAAGGCAGAGACAGACACGGATATACACGAAGACAAATATCCCCCGTATAGCCTTAAAAGTGCTGCTAACGAGCACCTACGAAGGCCAGCACGACACACAAGGGGGTGAGTGGCCAGCACCATGCCCCGTCGCCTTTGTCTCCCTAGTGGCGATGTTAACACACCGCATCAGGCACTCATTTGAGGCTGAGTCGACCTAGGGCAGGCCCAGGACCAGTCCAGATAATCGTCACTGGTGTTGGCCATCGGTATAAATTGAACTCGGGTTTCTGAGTTTGTAGCGCAACGCGCTAACCATTACATTAGCGCTCCCCACACACACACGGACAGGTGATAAGTAGACGACCGAAAACCAGTGGGTGAGTGACTGAAGTGATTCTGTGAGTTCTGGATCATTAATAACCCCGTTTCGTGTTGAATTCTCAGGTGCAGTGAAGTAGGAACTTGGATACTCCACCTCAAATATACAACAGTTCTCCCAACTTTGGCCGTATGTGTGCTTTAAATAAGCTTTTGCAAAGTAAACCAAGATTTTTAGATGATGCCTCTTTATCCAGATGAGTAACAAAGCTGTTCCATAATCAGCTCATTTGAGATTGCTGCACCAAGCAGATTCATGGTTTCACTATGCATATGAATATCATTGTTAAATATAGTGGCAGTGACGGTTGAATTGAGTCTGACATATTATCATCGACCAGGGTTTTTAGTAGTGGAATGTGATGATGTTTGTTTGAATTGAAGAATGGTGATGTATGATATCTCTGTGTTGCTTGACAGTGTATTATGGTGTAATATACCGAGTTAAGTGTAAAGTAGAGCTGCCTGCATAATATTTCATGCAGTACAGTAGTATAACACAACCCAGCATTGGATGCTCTCTGTTGCAATGTATGTAAGTGTTTTTTTTTACTCTCATACACTGTACATATTTCCTCGTCTGGTTACATAATGGTACGATAATGACCCTAACTAAATTTGACTAGACTTTTTATTTTAGCAGATAAGGCTCACTGAGCTACATAGCTATTTTTCCGACGTGACCTGGTCACACATTTTAGCTCTACAAATTGGCTTATCACGTGGAAAATTTAGAACAGCCAAATACTCTAAACATTGAGGTTCCTGTAATTAAAAGTATTTTTGTCCAAGCCAACTTTTGTTACTTGAAATGTATTTCATTTCACATCGATTATGTTCGTGCAATTTTCGATTTACTCTGTAGTGCAAGCATTTTTGTACGCACTTTTATTTGACATTATTTGGTAATAAACACAAATAAAACACTAAACTTAGTGTTTTATAACTTAGTAGTCAAAAACAGTGGCCTTAAAAGGGAAAATATGTAATTGATCACATTTTGGACAATGGCAATCTTCCTAGCACATAGCCTGACTTCATTCATGTGCTTTTTAATTCTGGTTGGTTAATTTTGTTGAGATTTCTTTTGCTTAATTGAACCTTATGGCGGGAACCCCGGGGTCCCATAAGCCCCCGGCTCTCGCATAAACTGCATTGCTACGTAAATTTCTGTCTTTTGAAGGCGAACGATGCGGCAATCTATTGCTCTCGACGAGCTCTACACGATCCGCTAATCAAAGTTAATCGTTTTGTTTTTTCTGCGCATTTGTCCTCGCTGCGCTTAAGGTTCAATTGTGAATGTTATTTATATTGTCGTTTTGATGACTATGTTTGTATGTTGACATTCTTTCACACCGTACATAGCCAATCGTGCTAATCGGAGGTTCGGTGTTCTCACCAGGTTACACTAAATTAATTAACTTGAAGAGTGTGGCATAGTGCCATACATTGCTGTAGGATACCGTACTGCTGTTTTGTAGTGCTGTTGTACAGTATGTGGTGTGCATGTGTGAATGTGCGCGACCCAGCGCTGGCTATGCCCACAGCCCACACATGTACCTGCTGTCAGCGGGGGGTTGTCCTGGCAAAAGCTCATGGCTGCTGCTGCTGCTGTGTTAGCGTCCGTGATTGTCCTACACCCAGACAAGTGGAGTGAAAAACAACCCAAAATAAGGCCACAGAGATCGGGCAATTGTTGGTGTCTGTTGCCCTGCCCTTCCGCTTGTCTATGGTTCCCCACTTCTATATGTATATTGCATTTATTTTGCACCGTATGTAGTCAACATGCTAATAGGTGGATGCCTAAACAGTGCGAGTTGCAAATTATACATTTTTAGATACTAGTAACATGAATGATGCTAAAAACATAAATTATTCAAACGTAAAAAAGAGCAGATAAAGAATATGGAAAAACTGACCGTGTTAAACGACATGCACTTTCTTGAGGCAGACAAGCTCGTATACGAATTAACTCATAATGAAAATGCATATGATGTTAATCAGTAACCCACATAAATCATGAAATAATACATATTAAATTGTACTTGTTTGGCTAGGTCGGATCGTGGACAGTTTCAACAGTTGGCCAGAACATACAAAATTAAATACCTTCACCCAAAAATAAATTTTTAATCAAAAGGTAGAGAGAACATCTAATTGTCGATTAACAGCCAAGCAAGTTCCACGCAGTGTTACAGAGCTGACAAAATAATTGTGATTGACTGACAAGGAACATTGATTCAATCATCAGTGCACGCTGATAGACCAGAATGTGACATTTCATGCTGCCCTTGTTCCCTCTTTCAGGTCTAAAAGAGGAATTACCCTCAATCGACATCCTTCGCACCACGTGTTGTTTAGCTGGAAGTGTTTATTCTCTATTTACCTTGAAAATCAACCCTCTCTCTCAACGTGATTAAGGTTTTGGAGGACACATTTCCCCAAATGGATTACCACATCAGAAGCCGGGGTCGACTTGGCAACGAAACATGATCAGGTAAGGCATTGGATGTTTACTTCTTCCACATGTTGAAAACATTTATTCTGCAATTATCAGTTCATGTTCATTTGGATCATTTGGATGTCAATCTCTTCAAACGGGGATAATATATTTTGATGCTCCAAATACAAACATCCCCTGTATAGCCTTAACAGACTGTAGGAGCAAGTGCTGTTTGCGAACACCTATGAAGGCCAGCACGGCACACGAGGGGTTGGGTGGCCAGCACCACGCCCGGCCGCCTTTGTCTCCCGAGTGGCAATGTTCAAGCATGGCATCAGGTACTCATTTGAGGCTTAGTCGACTGAGGAGTGGCCCAGGACCAGTTCAGATAATCGTCACTGGTATTGGCTGTGAGCGGAAATTTGGCCGTGAGCGGGAATTTGGCCGCGGTCACCCCTACCGCTTCAGTCCCTCACACACAACCAGTTCGCAACTCCTCGGTTCAATAATTGCATCACGTTTGTGGGGTTCAAAGGGGGTTACGTCGATCACAGGCCCGAGTCATATCTGACACCATCCTTTCCTGATTAAAAATGGACATCTTAAAATAAAACTGGAAGTGGTGGACAGTGTGGATGTGATGGAGCAAAATGTATCATTTGTGCCCATTGTGAGCTTAGTCTGTGTTTCCATCACTTCTATCTTAATTTCCACTATTTTACCTCATTATTTTGAAATTGTAATAAACCAGCCCATGTGAAATTTCACCAATAATTTTCTATCACTAGGTGCTCTTGATGTCCAATTTTTGGTGGAAATCGTCACACTCCGTGAATGTTCCATGCTTGTCATGAGACCCCTGCTGCCAAACTGGCACTGGCCAATAGCACTGTCCAGCGATGAGCATTCTTCAACCTTCGCATGAAACAGAAATGTCTAGCAATACATTATTACCTTTTAAACTGATACATTAAGGGAGCTGCCATCGTGCTGTAATGGTTTGCACATTGGGCTTGCAATTGAAATGGAGGCGGGTTTCTTAATTCTTATCTGTCCACCCAGCAGTATAAATGGCTACACCACAGTCGATCAGCAGGTCGCATGTGTAGTTGGGTAAAGTGTGGGTACACTCATCTCTTACAAGGAGTTGGGCTTCACTCTTACAATTTAACTGAGAAACGAGGACAAATGTCCCACGCGGTGACTTAAAAATGCGCCTTTAAGTTTATATATTTGCGTGTGCCAATCCGTGCATTCATCACTGATATTCTACAGGAATCGGTTACCGGTTCCAGATGTTCAGAGCCAGTAACCAAATTTGAAAACTGTTACCGGTTTACTGGTTACCATTTAACAACCCTACTCATTCTTAATGGACAGGGGTGGCTAGTGAATGTGATACAAGGTACTGAAGCAGGTGTTTTGTGGGTTGTTGAAAATTACAAACCCATGCGGCTGCACATAAATCTGAGCATGATACTGTTATCGTTAAGGTGATCTGGCCCATCCATACCTTCTGATCACTCCCGTTTGTTACCATCATAACCCTCGAGGGCATTGACGTTCAATAATATTACCGATCTTGTTTTGTTCTCAATACATAACAGGCCAGGTGGTCCAGCGGTTGAGCTAGCGGCTCGCTATCAATTTCTGGTTGGAAAGTGACTGAGCCCATCACACCTACGGGGTCAATACAATTATTACCACCTTGTGGGGGAAGTCAACAGCGGTTGTCCTATGAAGATACTCGCCGCCGCCATGTGAATGCGGAATTTACACCACTGGGTCACGACTTTAAACGGGAAATGAGTAACCGCCTGAACGTTCATGTGAGCAGCAAAACTTGCTTGAACATGCATATAGACACACATCTACCATCACCCCAACAGCAATCGCTGTTCATAAATAAGTGGCGCTGACGTCGCCCCGGCGCTGTGCCATGCTCGGTGCACTCTGAAGCCACGTGAAGTGGAAGGCCACTGGCAGGTCACATGACAGGCCGAGGTGTCATGGGTTGACTGCCTGGAATGACTGAGGGTAGAGTGAGATATCACTGACCCTACTACCATCGTCACTTAGGCATAGCTTCACCCTCACAATTACCCTCACCACACTCACCACTACCGTCACCATCACTCCCCCCTATCCACCCCACCCCAGCACACTCACAGCTACCCTCACAGTCACTCAACCCTAATCCTCACCATTTTACTCACCCCTATCTTGACCATCACTCTCAACCATATCCTCACCATCACTCACCCCCTACCCTCACCATGACACTCACTCCCCTACCCTCACCGCTGCACTCACTCACCCCTTACCCTCACCATGACACTCACCCCCTACCCTCACCGCTGCACTCACTCACCCCCTACCTCACCGCTGCATTCACTCACCCCTTACCCGCACCATGACACTCACTCCCCTACCCTCACCGCTGCACTCACTCACCCCTTACCCTCACCATGACACTCACTCCCCTACCCTCACCGCTGCACTCACTCACCCCCTACCCTCACCGCTGCACTCACTCACCCCTCACCATGACACTCACTCCCCTACCCTCACCGCTGCACTCACTCACCCCTAACCCTCACCGCTGCACTCACTCACCCCTTACCCTCACCATGACACTCACTCACCCCTTACCCTCACCATGACACTCACTCCCCTACCCTCACCGCTGCACTCACTCACCACTTACCCTCACCATGACACTCACTCACCCCTTACCCTCACCATGACACTCACTCCCCTACCCTCACCGCTGCACTCACTCACCCTCACCATGACACTCACTCACCCCTTACCCTCACCATGACACTCACTCACCCCTTACCCTCACCATGACACTCACTCACCCCTTACCCTCACCATGACACTCACTCACCCCTTACCCTCACCATGACACTCACTCACCCCTTACCCTCACCATGACACTCACTCACCCCTTACCCTCAACATGACACTCACTCACCCCTTACCCTCACCATGACACTCACTCACCCCTTACCCTCACCATGACACTCACTCACCCCTTACCCTCACCATGACACTCACTCACCCCTTACCCTCACCATGACACTCACTCACCCCTTACCCTCACCATGACACTCACTCACCCCTTACCCTCACCATGACACTCACTCACCCCTTACCCTCACCATGACACTCACTCACCCCTTACCCTCACCATGACACTCACTCACCCCTTACCCTCACCATGACACTCACTCACCCCTTACCCTCACCATGACACTCACTCACCCCTTACCCTCACCATGACACTCACTCACCCCTTACCCTCACCATGACACTCACTCACCCCTTACCCTCACCATGACACTCACTCACCCCTTACCCTCACCATGACACTCACTCACCCCTTACCCTCACCATGACACTCACTCACCCCTTACCCTCACCATGACACTCACTCACCCCTTACCCTCACCATGACACTCACTCACCCCTTACCCTCACCATGACACTCACTCACCCCTTACCCTCACCATGACACTCACTCACCCCTTACCCTCACCATGACACTCACTCACCCCTTACCCTCACCATGACACTCACTCACCCCTTACCCTCACCATGACACTCACTCACCCCTTACCCTCACCATGACACTCACTCACCCCTTACCCTCACCATGACACTCACTCACCCCTTACCCTCACCATGACACTCACTCACCCCTTACCCTCACCATGACACTCACTCACCCCTTACCCTCACCATGACACTCACTCACCCCTTACCCTCACCATGACACTCACTCACCCCTTACCCTCACCATGACACTCACTCACCCCTTACCCTCACCATGACACTCACTCACCCCTTACCCTCACCATGACACTCACTCACCCCTTACCCTCACCATGACACTCACTCACCCCTTACCCTCACCATGACACTCACTCACCCCTTACCCTCACCATGACACTCACTCACCCCTTACCCTCACCATGACACTCACTCACCCCTTACCCTCACCATGACACTCACTCACCCCTTACCCTCACCATGACACTCACTCACCCCTTACCCTCACCATGACACTCACTCACCCCTTACCCTCACCATGACACTCACTCACCCCTTACCCTCACCATGACACTCACTCACCCCTTACCCTCACCATGACACTCACTCACCCCTTACCCTCACCATGACACTCACTCACCCCTTACCCTCACCATGACACTCACTCACCCCTTACCCTCACCATGACACTCACTCACCCCTTACCCTCACCATGACACTCACTCACCCCTTACCCTCACCATGACACTCACTCACCCCTTACCCTCACCATGACACTCACTCACCCCTTACCCTCACCATGACACTCACTCACCCCTTACCCTCACCATGACACTCACTCACCCCTTACCCTCACCATGACACTCACTCACCCCTTACCCTCACCATGACACTCACTCACCCCTTACCCTCACCATGACACTCACTCACCCCTTACCCTCACCATGACACTCACTCACCCCTTACCCTCACCATGACACTCACTCACCCCTTACCCTCACCATGACACTCACTCACCCCTTACCCTCACCATGACACTCACTCACCCCTTACCCTCACCATGACACTCACTCACCCCTTACCCTCACCATGACACTCACTCACCCCTTACCCTCACCATGACACTCACTCACCCCTTACCCTCACCATGACACTCACTCACCCCTTACCCTCACCATGACACTCACTCACCCCTTACCCTCACCATGACACTCACTCACCCCTTACCCTCACCATGACACTCACTCACCCCTTACCCTCACCATGACACTCACTCACCCCTTACCCTCACCATGACACTCACTCACCCCTTACCCTCACCATGACACTCACTCACCCCTTACCCTCACCATGACACTCACTCACCCCTTACCCTCACCATGACACTCACTCACCCCTTACCCTCACCATGACACTCACTCACCTTACCCTCACCATGACACTCACTCACCCCTTACCCTCACCATGACACTCACTCACCCCTTACCCTCACCATGACACTCACTCACCCCTTACCCTCACCATGACACTCACTCACCCCTTACCCTCACCATGACACTCACTCACCCCTTACCCTCACCATGACACTCACTCACCCCTTACCCTCACCATGACACTCACTCACCCCTTACCCTCACCATGACACTCACTCACCCCTTACCCTCACCATGACACTCACTCACCCCTTACCCTCACCATGACACTCACTCACCCCTTACCCTCACCATGACACTCACTCACCCCTTACCCTCACCATGACACTCACTCACCCCTTACCCTCACCATGACACTCACTCACCCCTTACCCTCACCATGACACTCACTCACCCCTTACCCTCACCATGACACTCACTCACCCCTTACCCTCACCATGACACTCACTCACCCCTTACCCTCACCATGACACTCACTCACCCCTTACCCTCACCATGACACTCACTCAACCCTTACCCTCACCATGACACTCACTCACCCCTTACCCTCACCATGACACTCACTCACCCCTTACCCTCACCATGACACTCACTCACCCCTTACCCTCACCATGACACTCACTCACCCCTTACCCTCACCATGACACTCACTCACCCCTTACCCTCACCATGACACTCACTCACCCCTTACCCTCACCATGACACTCACTCACCCCTTACCCTCACCATGACACTCACTCACCCCTTACCCTCACCATGACACTCACTCACCCCTTACCCTCACCATGACACTCACTCACCCCTTACCCTCACCATGACACTCACTCACCCCTTACCCTCACCATGACACTCACTCACCCCTTACCCTCACCATGACACTCACTCACCCCTTACCCTCACCATGACACTCACTCACCCCTTACCCTCACCATGACACTCACTCACCCCTTACCCTCACCATGACACTCACTCACCCCTTACCCTCACCATGACACTCACTCACCCCTTACCCTCACCATGACACTCACTCACCCCTTACCCTCACCATGACACTCACTCACCCCTTACCCTCACCATGACACTCACTCACCCCTTACCCTCACCATGACACTCACTCACCCCTTACCCTCACCATGACACTCACTCACCCCTTACCCTCACCATGACACTCACTCACCCCTTACCCTCACCATGACACTCACTCACCCCTTACCCTCACCATGACACTCACTCACCCCTTACCCTCACCATGACACTCACTCACCCCTTACCCTCACCATGACACTCACTCACCCCTTACCCTCACCATGACACTCACTCACCCCTTACCCTCACCATGACACTCACTCACCCCTTACCCTCACCATGACACTCACTCACCCCTTACCCTCACCATGACACTCACTCACCCCTTACCCTCACCATGACACTCACTCACCCCTTAACCTCACCATGACACTCACTCACCCCTTACCCTCACCATGACACTCACTCACCCCTTACCCTCACCATGACACTCACTCACCCCTTACCCTCACCATGATACTCACTCACCCCTTACCCTCACCATGACACTCACTCACCCCTTACCCTCACCATGACACTCACTCACCCCTTACCCTCACCATGACACTCACTCACCCCTTACCCTCACCATGACACTCACTCACCCCTTACCCTCACCATGACACTCACTCACCCCTTACCCTCACCATGACACTCACTCACCCCTTACCCTCACCATGACACTCACTCACCCCTTACCCTCACCATGACACTCACTCACCCCTTACCCTCACCATGACACTCACTCACCCCTTACCCTCACCATGACACTCACTCACCCCTTACCCTCACCATGACACTCACTCACCCCTTACCCTCACCATGACACTCACTCACCCCTTACCCTCACCATGACACTCACTCACCCCTTACCCTCACCATGACACTCACTCACCCCTTACCCTCACCATGACACTCACTCACCCCTTACCCTCACCATGACACTCACTCACTCCTTACCCTCACCATGACACTCACTCACCCCTTACCCTCACCATGACACTCACTCACCCCTTACCCTCACCATGACACTCACTCACCCCTTACCCTCACCATGACACTCACTCACCCCTTACCCTCACCATGACACTCACTCACCCCTTACCCTCACCATGACACTCACTCACCCCTTACCCTCACCATGACACTCACTCACCCCTTACCCTCACCATGACACTCACTCACCCCTTACCCTCACCATGACACTCACTCACCCCTTACCCTCACCATGACACTCACTCACCCCTTACCCTCACCATGACACTTACTCACCCCTTACCCTCACCATGACACTCACTCACCCCTTACCCTCACCATGACACTTACTCACCCCTTACCCTCACCATGACACTTACTCACCCCTTACCCTCACCATGACACTCACTCACCCCTTACCCTCACCATGACACTTACTCACCCCTGATCTCCCCCGCTGCTAGTGCGCGACCTCAAATGCAGCTCCCCGAGCACCCAACCATCGCTATCACCGCTGCCATTGTTGCTGTCGCCGCCGCTGCCGCCGTTGTTGTTGCTGTCTCCCCTGCCGCTGTTATTGTTGTTGTCTCCGCCGTTGTTGTTGATATCCCCGCCGCCGCCGCCGCCTCCTCTTCCGCTGCTCTCCTCACAAACAAAATGGCTGCCTCACCCAACCATTCCCAGGGCCCGCGTAAAGTTCCCTCCCGATAGGTTGAGCTACGGCGCGGATCTCCCTCCTGATTGGCTGAGCACTGCAAGTTCCACCGCCCACTGCAGGAGTTGATTGGCTCCGCCTATGAAGGTCCAACCTGACATAAGCCAAACTTAACCCCGCCTTCCCCGTCTTCTGATTGGCTGGATCGCGCATAGCCCCGCCTGATTTGTGACACGATTGGCTGTAATGACGGCTCGGGCCAGCGCATGATTGACAGCTGTCATCGGAGCCGATCTCAACGATAGCGAACCTCACGGAGCCGGAATCTCCCGGAAGCCGGAATTCGGGGGGAAAACTGGAAATGCTACCGAAATAGATATGTAGTCATTTCTAAATCTTTCTTCTAAAAATATCCTCAAGCAAAAAAGATTAGTGACAGATGTGATTTGTAACTTTGAACCTTAGGGGCCGACCATAAATGACGTAACGCGATTTTGGACGATTTTTTTACCCCCCCCCCTTCGTCACACGGCGTCGCAAAAATGCAGACCCCTCCTCAAATATGACGTCACAAAGCTCTGCCCCACCCCCCAAAAAATAAAACATTCTTCAAATCGCTTTAAACTATTGTCATTGTAGTGCGTATTTAATGTACCGCTGCCCTCTGATGTTGTAGGAGAAAACATGTATTAAAAAGTATATTTAATTAAGTAGAACGTAAAATTTTGATTGAAAGCTTTCGTGACTGCAGGGATTCATATTCTTGGTTCTTTCGATAAAGTCACGTAGAAGGGAAATAATACAATAATAAAAATATAAAACAATAAAATTCTCACGACGTTTCGGCTGCAACACAAGCAATCATCAGGTGTAAAATCCACAGCAAGGAAATTTGAAAAAGTGGCGGTTTTTTTCTTAACGTCAGCACCACGGACAGCGATTTGGCTGTTGGTCAGATAGACGAGTCCATCTATGTTCGGAAAAGAGGAGGGGGGAGAAGAAGAGAATGGAATGCGGTCTGAAAGTCACCGTAAGCATGAACACAATCAATTAAGACCCGAAATGGTTTATCAAATCCTTCCAATGATTACTAAGCCAGAATCCATCTCGGTTGAAATTGTCTCTGTGTTTGTATATGTGGATATCCTCATGAACGAATCTCTCATGGTAGCCAGATGGCTTGCAGAGAACCTCTGTCTTGGAGAAGTCAATATCATGTGAGCCCACTGAATTGTAACAGTGATCTGCCACGGCTGAGGTGTTTGTCCTACCGTGTTTAAAGTCTGCTTTATGTTCACGGATGCGGTCCGAGACATATCGATTGGTTTCTCCAATGTAACTGCTACCACAGAGGCAACTTAGTTTGTAGACGCCAGGGTACTGTATATCTGGAACCACATCTTTTACAGACGGGACCAGATCACGGATTTTATGTAATGTGTTGAATCGGACCTGGATCTTGTGTTTTATCAGGATTTTGGAGATCTTTTTTGCGACCCCAGCAATGTAGGGTAAGGTGATGGTTTTGAAAGGCTCCGCAACAGGATCCTTCTTGATGGTTGGAGTGATGGCTTTGCGGATTGTGTAGTCGGAGTAACCATTAGCCTTAAGAGCTTGGCGTACGTGTTTTGAGTTCACTGGCAATGTGTTCCTGGTCGGAGATGCATTGGGCTCTATGGTATAGAGTGTTGATGAGGGAATTCTTCTGGGATGGATGGTGGTGGGAATCCGGTTTTAGGTAAGCATCCGTATGGGTGGCTTTCCTGTAGACAGAGTGGCTCATTGAACTGTAATGTAGTAACTCGGCGGGAGACGACTTCACGGGTAACACACTCTTTATTTTATCAAACTCGTTTACAGGTGACTAACACCTACTTTGTATCTCGGGTGACAAACACCCACTTAGCTATCTCGGGTGACAAACACCCACTTAGTATCTCGGGTGACAAACACCCACTTAGCTACTTGGCGACTAACGCCCACTGAGCTACTCGGATGACCAACGTCCACTTAGTATCTCGGGTGACAAACACCCACTTAGCTACTCGGCGACTAACGCCACTGAGCTACTCGGATGACCAACATCCACTTAGCTACTCGGCGACTAACGCCACTGAGCTACTCGGGACACTCCCTGCCCGGGGTATCCGTCTCGACTGTGGGTCCCCAGCCCGACCCACGGGGGCGTCGGACCCCGGGTCCCACAGCCTCGCCTCCGAGCCACACAGGGCCCCGGTCCCCACAAGGACGGCGGGACTAGGGGTCTCGGGGCACTAGGTCTTCAGCTCCGTCTTCGGGTCTTCAACTGGGTAACTCTTCCCGAGTGCTCTCGCGCGTCCCCCTTTATACCCCACCTGCGGACGTCGCTGCGAGCACCCACTTATTCGACCAATCGCCGGGCGCTGGCTACGATCCTCTTTTCCCACATCTCATCGTGCCTCACCACCCACGCCGCGCCGCCCCGTCATCTGTCACTCCCGGCGCGCGCGTCCACACCACGCCCACAACGCGTGCCCAACCCCGCACCCCGCGCCGCCCCGTGATCCATCACTGTCACAGTCGGCGCACGTCAATACCACCACTACATCACCCCCTACCACATAGCTCGCAGCCGACCCGGCTGCTATAAAAATATACAAACCGCCCTGTGTGCCCCGTAACACAACACAACAACAAGAACAACAACTAACTTAACAACACAACACGACGCGAACACTACCATCCGCAACCCTCAACCAATGCCACCGCGACAATAGAACAATATATACAAACCGGCGAGTGACAATAGCAATGTGTATGCAAAAAGGAAAATAAATGGAAAATTTTTTTTTTTCTTTCGACTCGTGCAGTGTCCCCTTCTTCTTCCGAGCGTCCCTACAACGGGACATTACCCCGGCAGAGGGGAACACCGGGCGAGCTCGGTGTAGAGAAAAAAACGTCTTCATGAAAATTGTTGAGACCTAGCCCGAGTCCGCCTTGCCGGTCCGTCGTACGGCACCAGACGCGGTTGAACGTCCGGTGGTGCCGGCGGTTCAGGAAGACATCGGCCAGGCATCGAGGACCCGTGCGTGCCCCGGGGTTCAGGCTCTCGACGGTCAGCAGCCGTCAAGCCCGAGGCACCTGGGGGTGGGTCAGGTGGAGACACGTGAGGATCAGCCTGCGACACCTCCCTCCCCGAGTCGACGGTCACATCACACGCCCGGTCGTCACGGCACAGAACGGGGTCACACGGTGCCGCATAGGGCTTCAGTCGGGAGGGGTGCACGTACCAACGGCGTTTCCCCCATTTAATCTGTATACTCTGGGGTCGTGCAACCCGCACAATTTCCACCGGTCCCCTCCAAGGTCTCAACAACTTGGGGGACGTAGCCAACGGTGCATGTGGACAATGCAGCCAGGCCTTATCGCCTGGTTTCCAATCATGCGTATGCACCCTCCGCTCATGCAATTTCTCGTTCGCAATTTGCCGCGACCGCGAATTCAACCTTGCCGCCTCCCGCGCTTCAGTCAATTTGGCGATATTAAATTTGATGTGGTCTGCCAATTTAGATTTTGCACGTGGCTGGGAAATCCCCAGTTGGACGTCCATGGCCGGATCGGCCTCCCGCCCATACATAAGAAAAAATGGGGAAAACCCCGTCGCCGCATGAGGGGCCATTCGATAGGCCGCGAGTACCCCCGGCACCTGTAAGTCCCAATCAACCTGATCGTCGCAGACCTGTTGGCACAACATAGACGTAATCGTCCTGTTCAGACGCTCAACCATCCCGTCAGTCTGCGGGTGGTAGGGGGAAGTACGCACTTTCTTTGTACCCAACAGGTCGCACACCTCGCGCAACAAAACGCTCGAAAAATTCTTTCCTTGATCCGTCAGCAAGCGTTCGGGGGCGCCCTTGTCCAAAACATAACCCTGGACAAAGGCGTCCGCCACCGCCGCAGCCGACTGGTTGGCGAGCGGCCATGCCATAGGCCATCGGGTGAAGTATTCCACGCCAACCAGCAGGAACCTATTTCCCCTTGGTGTAGCCGGAAAGGGCCCCAAGATGTCCAACGCTACCAATTCGTTTATACGCGAAACCTGAATGGATTGCAGCGGTGGATTAGCTGCCAATGGTGGCGGTTTCCTTTTGGCGCACCCTACGCATCCCTTAAGAATATTCGCCACGTCGTTACCCATCCCCGGCCAATAATAGTCTCGCTGGATTAGGGCGAGCGTTTTGTGAAAACCCAGATGCATGAGCCGTTCATGAGCTGCCAGAACAACCCTACCCCGCATAGCAACAGGCACAACGAGCACGTGACGCCGGGACATGTTGTCCCACTTCATCAAAAGGCCCTGTCTGCACACCCAGGAACCGACCCGCGCCTCCCCTTCCTCGGGAGCGCCAACTTTCCGACGTAGCGTAAGTAGGGAGCTGTCGGACATCTGGAGGCGGCCCCACTCAATGAGGGGCAACGACAACAGCGAATCCCTCCCCGTGGGGGCGTCCTCTCCCGGGGTGTCAGTGGCGGCGAGCGCAACTCCCGGGGTGCCGGCGACCGGGGGTTTGCACCGCGCCGATCCCAACAAACATGTGCAGTCCGTGCACGGAGGCAACCGCGACAAGGCGTCCGCATTTGACTGTCGCAACTCCTTGCGGTAAATCGTCGTGAATTGGTAGTCTTGAAGGACCTCCAACCATCGGGACAATTGGCCCGATGGCTGTGCCACGCGCATAGCGTATTGTAGAGCCGCATGGTCCGTACGGACCGTAAAATGACGGCCGTAAAGATACGGCCTGAATTGCTGTGTAAAAAACACAATGGCTAACAATTCACGACGAGTTACGCAATAGCGTTGTTCGGCGGGGGAAAGAACTCTACTACCGTAGGCGACCACCCGTTCAACCCCCCCGACCACCTGTGAGAGCACCCCCCCGATACCCGTATTGCTGGCGTCCGTGTCAAGCAAAAACGGTTGTGTGAAATCGGGGTAACACAAGGGGGGAGCCTGCACCAAGGCGTCACGGAGGGAGCAGAACGCAGCCTCCTCTTCCGCCCCCCAGTGAAACCTCACACCCTTAGCCGTCAAAGCGTGCAGGGGCTTGGCTATGGTGGCAAATTGCTTGACAAAACGACGGTAATAGGAGGCGAAACCAATGAAACTACGAACCTCCGTGACCGAGGTTGGCGTTGGCCATGAGCTGACGCAATGCGTCTTAGCAGGGTCCGTCGAGATCCCTGAACGACTCACGATATGGCCCAAATACCTGACCGATTCCCGAAGCAGAAAACATTTAGCCGGTTTAAATTTAAGCTTAGCGGAACGCATCCTGAGGAACACCGCTCTCAGTCGCTGGAGGTGCTCCTCGAAAGTCCGACTAAAGACGATGATATCGTCGAGATAAATCAAACAGGTATCCCATTGGAGGCCCGACAAAACCAATTCCATGAGTCTCTGGAACGTGGCGGGAGCGGAATGTAAGCCCATGGGCAAACGGTTGAATTCAAATAGGCCCCCAGGTGTCCGGAAAGCAGTTTTAGGTTTAGACTCGTTATCGAGTGGCAATTGCCAAAATCCAGAAAGCAGATCGAGTGTGGAAAAAAACTGCGCTCCCGCCAAGGCATCCAGCGACTCATCCATCCTGGGGAGCGGATACGCATCCGCCATCGAGATTTTGTTTAAGCGGCGGAAATCGACACAAAACCGCAAGGACCCGTCCTGTTTCTTTACTAGGACAATAGGAGCACCCCACGGACTAGAAGAGGGCGAAATGATATCGGCCGCCAACATATCATTAACCGCCGATTGCACATGTTCCTTCTCGGCTGGGCTGAGCCGGAAGGGATTCTGACGAATAGGGGCCGCGTCCCCTGTAGCTATGTGGTGGCGCAACAGGTCAGTGCAGCCGATATCGTACTCATGTTTGCTGAACACGTCAGCAAACTCGATTAGCAAACCCCTCAATGCTCCCAATTGCACCCCGGACAAGTTAGCAGAACCGGCACACAACGAGTCCAACCACTCAGTCCCCTCATCACTTGGAGGATGCGACTTAACAGTGAAATCTGCTTGAGCCACGAGCCGTTCCTCAACGGGTAGCGGCGCGGCGTGAGCCAGCACCGTTCCCTGCGCAATTACGGCCGGCCGCGACCCCGTATTCAGGACCATTACGAACGGCTCACTGTCCCCTCTCACCATGGTTTGAGCAACCGCTAAGTCGAGGCCCCTACTGGCTCTGTTAGACGGCCCCAACAGCACCCCCTGTGCCTCCGCACCCACTTCAAGTGGCTTCCTGAACCGAAGGGGTACTAACATTTGCGATCCCGGGGGCACCCGTACAGTGTGAGTCGCCAGCGCCTGCACCGTCGCACAAACCGTGCGCACTTTGATAGGGCTCGACAAGAAGGCAACCCGCCGACCTGACGGAAGCTCTATGCAGGCCTGATCTATAAGAATTTTGATGGGCATTTTGGACAAAAAGTCCGTACCTAGCAAACAGGGAACGGCCAGCGATGATGATACAAAAATAGGGCCCGCCAATTTGATGTCACCAATGCAAATAGTCGCCCGAATCTGGCCGATGATCCCCAGGGATCCCCCATTCGCCGCATAAAATGGCACGTCTACTGGCAGAAGGGGTCTACTTTGGACGGGAAGAATGTTATAAATAAGGTCCGAGATGATGGTGGCCGACGCACCCGTGTCAACAAGCACCCGGACCTCAACCCCGTCAATGAACCCCGTTACCACGGACGACCCGGCCGACGCAGCCACGATCCTGTGGGCCAATTCGGACCACTCGACTGCTTGCGGGCCGCGTACGGACCCCCCTCGCCGAAATGAACCCCCGGCACCCAGCCGCGAACCCCCCACCGCGAAGCGGCGACCCGAATGTGCCGTGTTTGTGGACCGAACGTGTGAGGTGCCGCGACTTGCCGGGTTTTGTTGGGATGACTTGTGGCCCTGGTCGTCGTCCCGACGTGGTCCTGTGGCGCGCTGACGCGGGGCCCGGCACCCGGCTGCGACGTGACCCCGAAGGCCGCAGTTGTAGCAGACGACGGACGTCGTAGGTTTCGGTTGCTCCAGCTTGCGGGGCGAACGTGTGGGCGAACGACCTCCCGTTCTCCACTCCCCCGGACGTGATGCAGCGAAGGCCTGCTCCTGCACCGCAGCTGGCTGAGGTTCGGCGATCGTGGCGGCCAGTGCCACGTTCCCCGCCCATTTGCAGACGACCCCCGGCTTGCGTTTGAGGACCTCGTACGCGTGAATGCTCGTGGCGATCGCCAGGGAGCATATATCCATCTCGTCCGCCACGTTGATGGGGACCCCCAACTCGTGGGCCAACACCAGCAGCTGCTCCGTCACCATGGCGTCCTTCCCCTCCTTATCCATGCGGGGAAAAGCTGCGTCCGCCAAGGCGAGTAGTGCCGTGCGATAGGCGAGCGTCGTTTCTCCAGCCACCTTCCGCCGATCGTAGAACTGGTAGCGACACGTGGAGGGCGGCCCGAACACCTTCGCCATCAGGTGTAGTGCGGCCTGGAGCGTAGAGCGGGACGACCTTGCAGCAGATGTGAAGGCTGCAAGCGCGTCGTCGTCAAGCATCGCTGGCAACGCACGCAGGGCAGTGGTGTCGGACCACCCCGACATCTCCTGATGAGCGAGGAACCTTCGTTGGAAGGCTCCCCAGTCGCCCCCATCCGCCTTGAACGCCGACAGCGCGGGCAATCTTTGCTGGAGGACCCGATCGTCGTCGACGTCGGAGAGATTTTCCCGCGCTCCGCTGTAGTTGTGTAAAATGTCGGCTCAGTTGTCAGGCGCAAAATGGAGGGCTCCGGCGCGCGCTGATGACGTGGGCTGCGCTGCGCGGAGGTGTCCGGCCACGTGGCGTCCGTCTTTCCCGCCAATCGGTGGCGGCCCCCCAAAAACGGCGGCAACTTCCAGACTTTTGGCGCGAAGCGCCTTTTGGCGGGAATCCTCCACCGTCGCTTCCTCCACGACCCCCGCAGCCGTTTTTCCGCTCGCCGGAACGGAGATGTCGGCCAAGACAGCGGCGGCGGCGAGTAGCAACTCCGCCAACCGGGCGTGCGCGTCCTGGAGGCTGGTGTCGGAGGCAAGCGGAGCGTCGGCCATCACCGCGAAGTGCTGCATCGGCGGCAACTCCTCGTCCTCTACTCCCGAGGTCGGTGTCCCCGGTACGCCGTCGTCGTCCCGACCTCGCTCGTGGGTACGGGTAGTCTTCCTCGTGTCCATACTCCTTGAAGACAGGTTTACTTCTGACGCCAGTTGTAATGTAGTAACTCGGCGGGAGACGACTTCACGGGTAACACACTCTTTATTTTATCAAACTCGTTTACAGGTGACTAACACCTACTTTGTATCTCGGGTGACAAACACCCACTTAGCTATCTCGGGTGACAAACACCCACTTAGTATCTCGGGTGACAAACACCCACTTAGCTACTTGGCGACTAACGCCCACTGAGCTACTCGGATGACCAACGTCCACTTAGTATCTCGGGTGACAAACACCCACTTAGCTACTCGGCGACTAACGCCACTGAGCTACTCGGATGACCAACATCCACTTAGCTACTCGGCGACTAACGCCACTGAGCTACTCGGGACACTCCCTGCCCGGGGTATCCGTCTCGACTGTGGGTCCCCAGCCCGACCCACGGGGGCGTCGGACCCCGGGTCCCACAGCCTCGCCTCCGAGCCACACAGGGCCCCGGTCCCCACAAGGACGGCGGGACTAGGGGTCTCGGGGCACTAGGTCTTCAGCTCCGTCTTCGGGTCTTCAACTGGGTAACTCTTCCCGAGTGCTCTCGCGCGTCCCCCTTTATACCCCACCTGCGGACGTCGCTGCGAGCACCCACTTATTCGACCAATCGCCGGGCGCTGGCTACGATCCTCTTTTCCCACATCTCATCGTGCCTCACCACCCACGCCGCGCCGCCCCGTCATCTGTCACTCCCGGCGCGCGCGTCCACACCACGCCCACAACGCGTGCCCAACCCCGCACCCCGCGCCGCCCCGTGATCCATCACTGTCACAGTCGGCGCACGTCAATACCACCACTACAGAACCATCAGGTCTCCTTTTAATTAGGACATCCAAAAAGGGTAGCTTGCCATCTTTTTCGACTTCCATGGTGAATCTGATGGCTGGGTGTATGGAATTGATGTGGTCGAGGAATTGGTCTAGAGCAGGCCGGCCATGTGGCCAGATGACAAAAGTGTCATCTACGTACCTCTTCCATAAGGTCGGGCGTAGAGTGGCAGTCTGGATGGCGTTAGCCTCAAATATCTCCATGAAGACGTTGGCTACAACCGGAGATAGGGGGGGGCCCATTGGGGTGCCCTCAGTTTGTTTGTAGAAAGTTCCATTCCAGGTGAAGTATGTATTGGTTAAGCAGTGTCTCACCAGGGGGGGTACCTCAGTATTCAGTCCTTGATGAACCAAGTCTTCAATGATTGCGATGGTGTCAGGTACAGGAACTTTGGTGAATAAGGAAACCACATCAAAACTGACAAGCAGGTCGTCTGGGGACAGGGAAACGTCGTGAGAATTGTATTTTGTTTAGTTTTTATTATTTTATTATTTCCCTTCTACGTGACTTTACCGAAAGAACCAAGAAGATTTACTATGTTTTTTTTTATACCTGATGACGATTGCTTGTGTTGCAATCGAAACGTCCTATTCTATTATTTAATGTATTTCCTTTCTACGTTACTTTACCGAAAGAACCAAAAAGCAAAATTAAAATTCTCTGAAATAACTTGACCAACATGGTCGCTGTAGCGCCACCGTGTGGTCACATAGTGCAACTGCAGTGCCTCAGCGCGCTAATTGGAGCAGTGGAACTGTTCGGTGTCTTCACGGCTTCATTGCAGCCAACCCGCTTGGGACAAACGCCAGAACGCAGCAGCAGCAGCAGCGACTCACAACTAGGGGGTGACGCCTGACAGCGGAAACTGCTGGCGTGCTGTTGGCCTACACTGCACATGTCCACCAGATAGCAGACGTCACCACGCATTGAATACTTGTCCACCAGAGGGCACACGTAGCACGTCAAGCGGCCGATTTGCACTGCAATTCTTTATTTATTCACGGATTAAAAAAAAGAAGTGGTTGGGGCGCCTCCCTGCGTGGTGACGTCATCGAGCTCGGGTTGGATGGGGCGCCTCCCTGCGTGGTGACGTCATCGCGCTCGGGTTGGTTGGGGCGCCTCCCTGCGTGGTGACGTCTTCGAGCTCGGGTTGGTTGGGGCGCCCCCGTGCGTGCTGACGTCTTCGCGCTCAGGTAGATAGGCGCCCCCGTGCGTGGTGACGTCATCGCGCGGGGGGGGAGGGGCTGGTTACGTGGGCGGGGGGGGCTGGTAACGTGGGCGGGGGGGGGCTGGTCACGTGGGCGGGGGGGGCTGGTTGGGGCGCCCCCGTGCGTGATGACGTCATCGCGCACGGGTTGGTGGGGGCGCCTCCGTGCGTGGTGACGTCATCGCGCTCGGGTTGGTGGGCGCCCCCGTGTCGTGACGTCATCGCGCTCGGGTTGGTGGGCGCCCCCGTGTCGTGACGTCATCGCGCTCGGGTTGGCGGGCGCCCCCGTGCGTGGTGACGTCATCGCGCTCGGGTTGGCGGGCGCCCCCGTGCGAGGTGACGTCATCGCGCTCGGGTTAGCGGGCGCCCACGTGCGTGGTGACGTCATCGCGCTCGGGTTGGCGGGCGCCCACGTGCGTGGTGACGTCATTGCGCTCGTGGTGATGGGCGGTCCCCCACTTACGAACACCACCCCCCCCGCATACCCCCACTTACGAACACCCCCCCCCCGCATACCCCCACTTACGAACACCACCCCCCCCGCATACCCCCACTTACGAACACCACCCCCCTGCATACCCCCACTTACGAACACCACCCCCCCGCATACCCCCACTTACGAACACCCCCCCCCCCGCATTCCCCCACTTACGAACACCACCCCCCCGCATTCCCCCACTTACGAACACCACCCCCCCGCATACCCCCACTTACGAACACCACCCCCCCGCATACCCCCACTTACGAACACCACCCCCCCGCATACCCCCACTTACGAACACCACCCCCCCGCATTCCCCCACTTACGAACACCACCCCCCCGCATACCCCCACTTACGAACACCACCCCCCCGCATACCCCCACTTACGAACACCACCCCCCCCGCATACCCCCACTTACGAACACCCCCCCCCCGCATTCCCCCACTTACAACACCACCCCCCCCGCATTCCCCCACTTACGAACACCACCCCCCCGCATACCCCCACTTACGAACACCACCCCCCCGCATTCCCCTACTTACGAACACCCCCCCCCCGCATTCCCCCACTTACGAACACCACCCCCCCGCATTCCCCCACTTACGAACACCACCCCCCCGCATTCCCCCACTTACGAACACCACCCCCCCGCATACCCCCCCTTACGAACACCACTCCCCCGCATACCCCCACTTACGAACACCACCCCCCCCGCATACCCCCACTTACGAACACCACCCCCCCCCGCATACCCCCACTTACGAACACCACCCCCCCCCGCATACCCCCACTTACGAACACCCCCCCCCCCGCATACCCCCACTTACGAACACCTCCCCCCCGCATACCCCCACTTACGAACACCACCCCCCTGCATACCCCCACTTACGAACACCACCCCCCCGCATACCCCCACTTACGAACACCCCCCCCCCCCCGCATACCCCCACTTACGAATAATAACAGGGGAGTCAGTTGTGAGTGCGAAGGGACTGGTGATGCCAGGCTAGGTGTCTGTACCCCCCCCCACTCACCCCCCTCTCTCTCTGTGTCTCTCTCTGCTTGTTAAATCATCACCAGCGGTGCCAGGCTAGGTGTCTGTACCCCCCCCCACTCACCCCCCGGTGCCAGGCTAGGTGTCTGTACCTCCCCCCCCACTCACCCCCCTCTCTCTCTTTGTCTCTCTCTCTGCTTGTTAAATCATCACCACCACGGTGCCAGGCTAGGTGCCTGTACCTCCCCCCACTCACCCCCCCCCCCCCGGTGCCAGGCTAGGTGTCTGTACCCACCCCCACTCACCCCCCTCTCTCTGTGTCTCTCTCTGCTTGTTAAATCATCACCACCACGGTGCCAGGCTAGGTGTCTGTACCCCCCCCACTCACCCCCCGGTGCCAGGCTAGGTGTCTGTACCTCCCCCACTCACCCCCCCCCGATGCCAGGCTAGGTGTCTGTACCCCCCCCCACTCACCCCCCTCTCTCTCTGTGTCTCTCTGCTTGTTAAATCATCACCACCACGGTGCCAGGCTAGGTGTCTGTACCCCCCACTCACCCCCCGGTGCCAGGCTATACGGGCGATCTTTGTGTGTTGGGAGCAAGTTTGAGTGGCATGTAACCGTGGGAGTTGAACGGGCGCCTGCTGCTACTGACAATCGTTGACAACGGTTGGATAGACGCTGATAGACACACACACAGACAAGACCAGGTGGACAGACACAGACAAGAGGAACAGAGACTGAGAAAGATACACAGAGACTAAAAAACACAGGCAGAGAGACACACAGAGGCGAACAGAGACACAGACGGACAGAGATGTTGAATCGAACTCGCTGAACTCGCTCCATTGAAAGAGATTCCTCGATCTTTGCCCATCCCCAGAAGTCGTTCTAGTTTCTATTTATTTCATTGTGTGTGGTGTGTAGTGTAAGCCATGTGGGATATCGATGTACACGGACATGAACAACATCAGCAGACAAGACGTCTTTCATACTCTTTGGTTTCTTCGGTAAAGTCACGTAGGTAAAATAAATAAATGACGAAGTTTCGATCGCAACACGAGCGGTCGTCCTCAGGCGAAAACATCCAGACATTGTCGCGGCAGAAGTCACGTGAGCTACAGCTGAGCATTGTTGTCATGCGGTGGGCTCACGCGAAATTGATTTCTGCAACACGAAGGTACTTTGAAAACCCACTGGCGATGCTCTTTTATATAAGCGCACAACTTTATCTATCTGTATTCTTAGTTCTTTCTTAAAATTCTTAATTTTTATTTCATTTTTTACCTACGTGACTTTACAGAAAGAACTAAGAATATGAATCCTTGCAG
Organism: Lampetra planeri; assembly: GCF_965212315.1. Classification (NCBI taxonomy): domain Eukaryota; kingdom Metazoa; phylum Chordata; class Hyperoartia; order Petromyzontiformes; family Petromyzontidae; genus Lampetra; species Lampetra planeri. The sequence continues at coordinate 4,925,985 of NC_136169.1, forward strand.
TCACGAAAGCTTCAAATCTAGAATTAATCTGTGATGAATGCTGCACTTTCCGTCGTTTTCATGCAGGGGGCGCTATAACCCTACGCGCCTCCTGCATGAGCGACGGAGGCGCAGGGACAGACGTTCGACCACGTTGGAATCGATCTGCAGACGGCGGTCGTCTGGCACGGCCAGCTCTGTGTCGCCTCATCTCAATCCCGCGATCCCAACCAGGTGAAAGTCCGCATCGAACCGAATCCCCGGCAAGGCCATCTACTTAACGACGAGAGAAAATTCACACGAAATGTCGTTTTCAATTAAGTCTTCCAGATGTAAAATGATATAAGCTTTTATTGAAGAAACACAATTCAAAACATAATACAATTCAAAGTTGTTTCATTTTTAAACTTCAAAACGGAGCATTGGGAGTTGGCGTGGATGCGTCATTCGTGTGCAATTTTCTTCGTGACTTTCCTGGCCCAAGGCCGTAAATGGTTGAGGGGCACCGCAGGCAATTAGGCTTGCTTCACCCCATGGTTGTCAACATCCAGACGTTAATCAGCAAGGACCATTTCTTGTCCTAGTTCGCAAACATATAAGACATCAAGCAAAATTCTCATGAGTGTTGTTGTGGAGAATGCATCTACTAGATGTGCTCTGCCTTGTAACCAAATACAAATCTGTACCAAAAATGTATTTCAAATGTGCTCTTAAAATGACCTCCTTGCTATGAAGCAGATCAGCAGACACGACATGTTTCATTTATCGATCTCTCCACGAAACAAATGAATGTTTTACACAAACTATAACTAGCACAGACTTCTGGGAGCGCGTCATTGATTCAGTGCAAGCCACCTGTGGACCCTTATTGGTGCACAGCGTCTCAACAGCAGCTGGGCTTGCTTCAACCGATAGCTTCAAACATCCAGACGTTAATCAGTAAGGCGCATTTCTAGTCCTAGTTAGACGAAATGTGTCAACACGTAATACAAAATTATAATTCAAGTTGTTGAGAATGTATCTCCTCTACGTGTAACTTTTAAGTGGTTTGCCTTGTAACTGATGAATGATCCGAGTGTGCTCCCTATTTCAAAGACAATGAGTTGCTCCAGAGGGAGATGCTTCCTGAAAACACAAAAGTACCCTTTGACCTATATCACAAGAACAATGAGTCTCACCTGAGTGATCTGTACAGGTTACTTCCAAAACACACAGTGTCCTAACATGACTTATTCAATGTTTGACCCTTATAGACAAAATGGTACATGTACGCACACAATCAGACAAGTATTCATTCAAAATTAGTGACAGGCATATTAACAAAATTGAATTACTGCACTGAAATATACTGCATTAGGTTACATTGCATTAACAAGAAGCTAATTTAAAAAAATACGCACCGTCTGCTTAACAGTGTATGTACAACATACTAATGCACCATTCAAAACGAGTCGGCCATTGCATGCTGGTGTCTGGGTAAAAATTGATAAAAATTCTAAACATTACCTACAAACTCCACAACTGAGATGCCACATCAACCATTGCCCCCTACTGACAGGCTCTTGTCCACATGCAGGCCGGTGCAGGGCCACCACCTTGTGCCACACAGGGGCAGCTGCTACTTGGGGATGCTCTTCGAGTGTTTGAGACGAGAAACGATACAAAACTACGAATTGCCGAGGCAATTAAGCAAGCACAATATAAATGCAATTGATAACATTGAATGCTTGGGAGCTTATTGGCATTCGCTCCTGGTTAGAGGTCTACCCATCACACAGGTCCACAAAGATTGGCCGCTCTTACCCTGCAGGTTGAACCTAGGAACTGAGTGTTCAACTTCACATTCTTGTCATTAGAGGCCTGTGACAAAGGTGCATCTATTGGAGCGGCATCGTCTAAGGCAGTGGTTCTTAACCTTGTTGGAGGTACTGAACCCCACCAGTTTCATATGCGCATTCACAGAACCCTTCTTAATTGGAAAAATAAAATATTTTTTCAAATTCAAAACATAGGTACATGTTTTACTGGTGCACAATCATGAGTCAGGTGTGTGTCTTAACCTCCGCCGAACCCCTGAGACTGACTCACCGAACCCCTGGGGTTCGATCGAACCCAGGTTAAGAACCACTGGTCAAAGGCTTACGCATCTCCCGGGTCTCCATTTGACTTTGTATTGTCTCGGAGGAAGTCCACCCACACCTCCACTTCCACAAACTGCTGGGAGTCGCCTCGCTCTGCCTCACAGTCAGAATTCTCCTCCTGCTTCACGTTGCCTCCATCGATACGAAGGTCCCATTTGGGAGTTGAATCTTCATCTTCACATTTTACCTTCACTTCTTTGCTCTTCACCATCACGTCTTCACATTTCACATTCACCTCTTCATATTTCACCTCGTTACCTTTAAAAGTGTCCAAGCTGGGATTTTCTTCCGGTTCTTGTTTGATGAGCGATGGGCTCATTGCAGCACTTTGACTTTCACAAGCTGATTTCACACTCCACTCCTGGTGGATCTTCTGATGCTTGTGTGTTCTCTGGTGTCTTTGAAGATGTGGTGACCATGCAAACGCCTTCCCACACACACTGCACTTGAAGGGGTTTTCTCCCGTGTGTGTTCTCTGGTGTGCTACAAGAGCAGATGACTGTGCAAACGCCTTCCCACACACACTGCACTTGAAGGGTTTCTCTCCATTGTGTGTTCTCTGGTGTTTTATAAGAGCAGATGACTGTGCAAACGCCTTCCCACACACACTGCACTTGAAGGGTTTCTCTCCCGTGTGTGTTCTCTGGTATGTTACAAGAGCAGATGAATGTGCAAACGCCCTCCCACACACACTGCACTTGAAGGGTTTCTCTCCTGTGTGAGTTCTCTAGTGCCGTGTCAAATGTTCAGGACGATCCGTGCTGTATGCACACCGGTCGCATTGATGCCTTTTTGCACCAAGCTGCGCCGAGTGCCTTTGCTCCATGAGACCACTTCTGCAGAGGCAGCGACAGCTGCAGACAGAAAAAGAAGAATATCCACACCATCTACACGTCAGTATTGAGGCACAGAGGAATGCATATACACAGTCACACGTCACTTACACGTCTATAGTTATTCATATATTTATGATATATAAAAAAAAAAGTGTCCCAAATTCATCACACGGGCTGTTATGGCACACAATGAGAGGCCAAATGGTCATAAACATGCCTGGAAACCCTCGTATCTTCAAAATGAACGTTAACCCGAAACTCAGAGCACACAATTTCAGCTGTTTGGCTTCAAAATAAATGTTTATGAAAGCTAAATTCAGCTGACATAGCAAAGGGTGTTGAAAATAATACTATTTGTGTCATGCACAAATGCATAATTAATGTTCAATCGCAACTTAGAGGTGCGAAGCCAGGCACAGATGTCCTTGATTGCTGGGATGAGCAGTTCCGACTTCAGCTGCTGCACGTGTGTGCTGTGATCACTTCCTGACTCCATTCTTACAAAGAGTTCCAGAGGAAAACTAAAATAAACTACTGTTTTGATATAACCTCTGTGCTCAATAGAGTTAATAGACTTTACTGCAAATACAAACTTGACACTGTCACACACTCAGAGGTGGAGCCAGGATTTTCAGGTAGGGGGGGAAACCCCTCCAGCAATGAAAAATTACAGGAGTTGTTAGTGAGAAAGGAGTTGTTAGTGAGAAAGGACTTGTCCCTTGCTTTTCATTCGACGCGTGTGATCGTCATCGCGCTCGCTGAACGTGTTGATGCCTTCAGGAAAGAAAAATAAACTTTTGTATTTTGGGGGGGGGGGGGGGGGAAATGACCATGACGTATGTGGCGTCAACCCGCATCACACCTGAGCTAAGCGCTCTGCAATGCTTACCCCCCTACCACATGGCTCTTTGCGCGCCGTACTTCTACAGCTGTTCACAGCGTGCCGGGAGATTTTAGGTGGCGCTTCGCTCCTGGCCGATTAAGTCATTGGCTTCTCGGAGTTTCAATCCTAATCCGTGTGAAGAACGGGTACAACTGCCATCTTAAATATAAAGCAGAACTTACACCTGTTTGTTTGTGTGCAGCAGCAAAAACTCTCCAACGCTGAGCTCTGGCGTCATGAAATTTTCACAGCTTATGCTGTCTGGAATTTCTAAGCGAACGCCGCGTCATTCCCTTCCCGAGTGGCCAAAATCGACCTGACGTAGCAGTGGGTTCAGGTTGAATTTCCTTGAGTGAAAACATCCGATTTAGGTAAATTGAAGTGTTTCGGCTTCCTTCTTGCAAGCATCAATTTTTTCAGGGTTTTTCATTGAATTATGAGGGAATATTAAATTAATCCAAGACAAGAATCCAAGTCCCGGGCAAAGCCGGGTAGTGAAGCTAGTTACTAATAAACCCCAATGATCCTATCGAAATTAGGGATTTCTATCGGATCGTTGGGGGGGCACGTGCCACCCCACCCCCACTGGCTCCACCACTGTCACACACTGGCAGCATGGTTCACAGGTGGTGGTGTGTCCAGACCCACGCCTGGCCACCTTCACCTGCTCAGTATTAATGCTTCCTCACTCCACCAAGTAATTCATTGAGGATCAACCAACACCGCCGAGGCTGCGTGTCTCTCTGTGGTGAGATGTTAACTACCTGTCCTGGCATACAGGAAGTCGTGGGTTCGATCCCGACCCTGACGCCTGCTGTATATTTGTAGTTTACGTGTCTCTCTCTCTCTCTCCCCGTGGTCGCGTGGATTTCCTTCCCGATCCTCGGGTTACCCCTCCACATGTAGAGAGTGAACACCGCCACGCGTCTAGAGTGAACACCGCCACACGTCTAGAGTGAACACCGCCACGCGTCCAGAGTGAACACCGCCACGCGTCTAGAGTGAACACCTCCACGCGTCTAGAGTGAACACCTCCACGTGTCCAGAGTGAACACCTCCACGCATCTATAGTGAACACCTCCACGTGTCCAGAGTGAACACCTCCACGCGTCTATAGTGAACACCGCCACGCGTCTATAGTGAACACCTCCACGCGTCTATAGTGAACACCGCCACGTGTCCAGAGTGAACACCTCCACGCATCTATAGTGAACACCTCCACGTGTCCAGAGTGAACACCTCCACGCGTCTAGAGTGAACACTGCCACGTGTCTATAGTGAACACCGCCACGCGTTCTAGAGTGAACACTGCCACGTGTCTATAGTGAACACTGCCACACGTCTAGAGCGAACACCGCCACGCGTCCAGAGTGAACACCACCACGCATCTAGAGTGAACACCACCACGCGTCTAGAGCGAACACCGCCGTGTCTAGAGCGAACACCGCCACGCGTCTAGAGTGAACACCGCCACGTATCTAGAGTGAACACCACCACGCGTCTAGAGCGAACACCGCCACGTGTCTAGAGTGAACACCACCACGCGTCTAGAGTGAACACCGCCACGCGTCTAGAGTGAACACCACCACGCGTCTAGAGCGAACACCGCCACGTGTCTAGAGTGAACACCACCACGCGTCTAGAGTGAACACCGCCACGCGTCTAGAGCGAACACCGCCACGTATCTAGAGTGAACACCACCTCGCGTCTAGAGCGAACACCGCCACGTGTCTAGAGTGAACACCACCACGCGTCTAGAGTGAACACCGCCACGCGTCTAGAGCGAACACCGCCACGCGTCTAGAGCGAACACCGCCACGTGTCTAGAGTGAACACCACCACGCATCTAGAGTGAACACCACCACGCGTCTAGAGCGAACACCGCCGTGTCTAGAGCGAACACCGCCACGCGTCTAGAGTGAACACCGCCACGTATCTAGAGTGAACACCACCACGCGTCTAGAGCGAACACCGCCACGTGTCTAGAGTGAACACCACCACGCGTCTAGAGTGAACACCACCACGTGTCTAGAGTGAACACCGCCATGTGTCTAGAGCGAACACCGCCACGCGTCTAGAGCGAACACCGCCACGCGTCTAGAGTGAACACCGCCACGCTGTTGACGAGCCTCACCTTGTTGTTATTGTTGTTGTGGGCAGGTCGCTTCTGAACACAAGAGCGGTACAGCAGCTCAAGCGGGCGTGGCCTGGTAAGAAATGAAAAAAAACTGTGAATATTTAAAACAAAACAAGTTACAAAGTAGCGAGCCAGGTGAAGGGAAATTAAAACTTAAGCAAGATACTCTTTCGGTAAAGTCACGTAGGTAAAACATTAAAATTAATGAAAGTAAAATAAAATAAAATATTTTATTTTATTTTATATTATTTTACTTTCATTAATTTTAATGTTTTACCTACGTGACTTTACCGAAACAACCTAAGAATATGAATCATTGCAGTCACGAAAGCTTCAAATCTAGAAGAAACTCTTTGGTTCTTTCGGTAAAGTCACGTAGAATAAATAAATAAAATAATAGCATACGACATTTCGATTGCAACACAAGCAATCATCATCAGGTACAAATGAAAGAGAAAAAAAACCTAGTAAACTTAGAAATGTAGTGCAATACAACACAGAGAGTCGGCTAACATAACAGTCAACAGCCCACCTGGTTGATAACGTTCTTCCAAAGATTGCTCAATTTGAGAGAGAGACACGGAGACACATAGACAGACACATAAGCAGAGAGAGAGAGAGAGATGACACATAGACACACAGAGAGAGATGACAGAGAGACACACAGAGACACACAGAGACACACAGAGACACACACAGAAACAACGCCTCTGTGTCGAGGCCTTAAATAGAGAGAGAGGGGGGCAGAGAGAGAGAGGGGGGTAGAGAAAGGGGCAGAGAGATGGGTGGTGGTGGGAATCCGGTTTCAAGTACCACCATCCCTCTCAAAAGAATTCTCTCATCAAAACGCTATACCGCAGAGCCAATGGCATTTCTGACCAACACCACTTGGCCGGTGAATTAAGTCATGTACATCGGGCCCTCAGGATGAACGGATACTCTGACCGCACTATCCGCCAAGCTGTTTCTCCCACCATACAGAAACAGCCACATGAAACTCCAACCAAAACTATCACGTTGCCATACATAGCAGGCGTGACCAAAAAGATCTCCAAAATTCTAAACAAACATAAGATCCAAGTCCGATTCAGTACAGTGCATAATATCCGTTATTTGATTCCATCTGTGAAGGATGTCGTTCCTGACTTACAGTATCCTGGAGTCTACAAATTGAGTTGCATTTGTGGTGATTGCTACATTGGAGAAACGAAACGTCATGTTGCTGATCGTGTCCGCGAGCACAAGTCAGATCTGAAACACGGCAGAACTGATTCTTCGGCCGTTGCCGATCATTGCTACAACTCGGTGGGCTCTCATGAAATTGTCTTTTCCGAGACCAAGGTTCTCTGCAAGCCTCCTGGCTACCATCAAAGGTTTGTGCACGAAGCCATACAAATATACAAACACAGACATAATTTCAACCGTGATGATGGGTACAAACTTAGTAATCATTGGAAAGATGTTATCAACCACGCAAAAAAGATTTAACTACACTTATTTGCCAATCTTATTTGACAGACAACTATTACAGTTTTACCATGTTTAGTGGTGGTATCCCTGCCACAGGTTGAGTCACAAACCGCACCTCTCCACAACAAAGGCTCAGCCTTTGTTATGCAGTCTATTCTTAGTCTTAAGCCTCACCTTACCATATTAATAATGCGCCCCTTGCACCACGATCTTCTCCAACCATTATATAAACGGAGTGGTAGCTACTGCAATCTCTCATTTACTTGATACAGCTGTCGTGGCTGTGACGGTACCACCTGAAGACGGAAGCTTGTGTTGCCTCCGAAACGTCGTGATTTTTTATTTTATTTTACTTTTTTACGTGACTTTACCGAAAAAACCTAATAATAAGCGAGAGAATTGAAGCAAACGCGACCAGGCGAGGGCAGGAGGCAAGGCCCCGCGTTGTAAAGTTCCAAAGTGGACATCGCTTCCATGCTCGCTGCTACTCAATTGACATCCCTACGAGAGAGAGAGCGAGGCGCTACCTCGGTAAACAACAACCACCACAACCACCACAACAACAACCACCACAACAACCACAATCACCACAACCGCGATGAGAATCTCACCTCGGATTTCAGTGCACGGGCCGAGCGGAAACTTCCCGGTCCCTCGTGACGTCACGCGGCAGCAGGTGACATGACGTCACTTGCGGTGTACGATGACACTCCCCTCCCCACAATGAGCGGCTCGAAACTCGCGACGACTTCACGAATAAATTATGTTAATGAGCCGCCAGTCACCGGGCGTGGCTTTGCCCAAATAAGGATTGGCACTGGGACAGGTATCGGCAGCGGCTGAGTGGATGTGACGTCACGCTCAAGAGCGCGGTGGTCGGGGGTGAGTGACATGACGTCACTAACGAGGCACCTCCCCCTGGCGTTTGACGCCGATGAGGTCACGCTGAGCGGTGACGTCAGAAGCCATACAAATATACAAACACAGACATACATTCAACCGTGATGATGGGTACAAACTTAGTAATCATTGGAAAGATGTTATCAACCACGCAAAAAAGACTTAATCACAAATTTTTTGGACCATCTTATCTGACAGGCACTATTTTACTGTACTTTACCGAGTGTTAACATCCCCAGTTATTTTAACAGTACTCTCTTCATTGTTCAGCCAGCATTGGTATAAACATGGGCATTTTCGTTCTTTTGTCTATCATGTGTATTAGAGCTTCCCTCCTCCTCTCTGCCCATTGTGTTGGCGGGTGCAGTGGCTGGCCGCTAGCGCACAATCGCTCCATTGTGTTGGCGTGTGCAGTAATTGGCCGCTTGCGCACAAGCGCTTCCACGTCCATCGCCCACCCTTTTGGCCTCGCCCCCCCCTCCCTCCCGATACGTTCCTTTCATTGGCTACCATAGTCTGATGAGCTCCACCCTCCCTCTCCCTCCCCCTTCAACTCGCTTTTAAGGGATTACATCTTGAATCATGGCCTCACTTGATGCAGCTAATCTGGCTGTGACGGTCCCACCTGATGACGGAGACTTGTGTTGCCTCCGAAACGTCGTGATTTTTTATTTTATTTTATTTTCATTCATTTTGATGTTTTACCTACGTGACTTTACCGGAAAAAACCTAAGAAGAAATTTAACATGGTTGCTGCAGCGCCACCGTGTGGACACATAGTGCAACTGCAGCGCCTCAGCGCGCTAATTGTAGCAGTGGAACTGTTCGGTGTCTTCACGGCTTCATTGCAGCCAACCCGCTTGGGACAAACGCCAGAACGCCGCAGCAGCAGCAGCGTGGGGGGGCTGGTCACGTGGGTGGGGGAGGGGTGGGGCTGGTCACGTGGGCTGGGGGAGGGGCGGGGCTGGTCACGTGGGCTGGGGGAGGGGAGGGGCTGGTGACGTGGGCATGGGCTGGTCACGTGGGCGGGGGGGGGGCTGGTCACGTGGGCGGGGGGGGGGCTGGTCACGTGGGCGGGGGAGGGGCTGGTCACATGGGCGGGGGGGGGAGTGGCTGGTCACGTGGGCGGGGGGAGGGGCTGGTCACGTGGGTGGGGGGGGAGGGGCTGGTCAAGTGGGCGGGGGAGGGAGTGGCTGGTCACGTGGGTGGGGGGGGAGTGGCTGGTCATGTGGGCGGGGGGAGGGGCTGGTCACGTGGGTGGGCGGGAGGGGCTGGTCACGTGGGCGGGGGAGGGGAGGGGCTGGTCACGTGGGAGGGGGGAGGGGCTGGTCACGTGGGCGGGGGAGGGGAGGGGCTGGTCACGTGGGCGGGGGGGGGGGAGGGGCTGGTCACGTGGGTGGGGGGTGGAGGGGCTGGTCACGTGGGTGGGGGGGGAGGGGCTGGTCACGTGGGCGGGGGAGGGGAGGGGCTGGTCACGTGGGCGGGGGGGGGGAGGGGCTGGTCACGTGGGCGGGGGAGGGGCTGGTCACGTGGCGGGGAGGGGAGGGGCTGGTCACGTGGGCGGGGGAGGGGCTGGTCACGTGGGCGGGGGGGGGAGGGGGCTGGTCACGTGGGCGGGGGAGGGGAGGGCTGGTCACGTGGGCGGGGGAGGGGAGGGGCTGGTCACGTGGGCGGGGGAGGGGAGGGGCTGGTCACGTGGGCGGGGGGAGGGGAGGGGCTGGTCACGTGGGCGGGGGAGGGGAGGGGCTGGTCACGTGGGCGGGGGAGGGGAGGGGCTGGTCACGTGGGCGGGGGGGGGGGAGTGGCTGGTCACGTGGCGGGGGGGGAGGGGCTGGTCACGTGGGCGGGGGGGGGCTGGTCACGTGGGCGGGGGAGGGGAGGGGCTGGTCACGTGGGCGGGGGGAGGGGCTGGTCACGTGGGTGGGGGGGGGAGGGGCTGGTCACGTGGGCGGGGGAGGAGAGGGGCTGGTCACGTGGGCGGGGGAGGGAAGGGGCTGGTCACGTGGGCGGGGGAGGGGAGGGGCTGGTCACGTGGGCGGGGGGGAGGGGCTGGTCACGTGGGCGGTGGTTGGAGGGGCTGGTCACGTGGGCGGGGGAGGGGAGGGGCTGGTCACTTGGGCGGGGGGGGGGAGTGGCTGGTCACGTGGGCAGGGGAGGGGAGGGGCTGGTCACGTGGGCGGGCGAGGGGCTGGTCACGTGGGCGGGGGGGAGGAGCTGGTCACGTGGGCGGGGGAGGGGCTGATCACGTGGGCGGAGGGGGGAGGGCTGGTCACGTGGGCGGGGGAGGGGAGGGGCTGGTCACGTGGGCGGGGGAGGAGAGGGGCTGGTCACGTGGGCGGGGGAGGGGCGGGGCTGGTCACGTGGGTGGGTGGGGGGAGGGGCTGGTCACGTGGGTGGGTGGGGGGGGGGCTGGTCACGTGGGCGGGGGGGGGAGGGGCTGGTCACGTGGGCGGGCGGGGGGGCTGGTCACGTGAGCGGGGGAGGGGAGGGGCTGGTCACGTGGGCGGGGGGGGGGCTGGTCACGTGGGCGGGGGAGGGGAGGGGCTGGTCACGTGGGCGGGGGGAGGGGCTGATCACGTGGGCGGGGGGGGGGAGGGCTGGTCACGTGGGCGGGGGAGGGGAGGGGCTGGTCACGTGGGCGGGGGAGGGGAGGGGCTGGTCACGTGGGCGGGGGAGGGGAGGGGCTGGTCACGTGGGCGGGGGAGGGTCACGTGGGCGGGGGGGGAGGACCTGGTCACGTGGGAGCGGGGAGGGGAGGGGCTGGTCACATGGGCGGGGGAGGGGAGGGGCTGGTCACGTGGGTGGGGGGGGGAGGAGCTGGTCACGTGGGCGGGGGAGGGGAGGGGCTGGTCACGTGGGCGGGGGAGGGGAGGGGCTGGTCACGTGGGCGGGGGAGGGGCTGGTCACGTGGGTGGGGGAGGGGAGGGGCTGGTCACGTGGGCGGGGGAGGGGAGGGGCTGGTCACGTGGGCAGGGGGGAGCTGGTCACGTGGGCAGTGGGTGGAGGGGCTGGTCACGTGGGTTGGGGGGTGCTGGTTGGGGCGCCCCCGTGCGTGGTGACGTCATCGCGCTCGGGTTGATTGAACCCGAGCGCGATGACAAGAATCTGATCTGTCCAGGTTACTTGCAAAACACACACCGTGTCCTCACACGACTCATTCAATGTTTGACCCTTGTAGACAAAATGTTACACGTACGCACACAATCAGACAAGTATTCATTCTAACTTATTGACAATCATTTTTACAAAGTTAAATTACTGCACTGAAATATGCTGCATCAGGTGACATCGTATTAACAAGATAAACAAAAAACACTGTCTGCTTAACAGTGTATGTACAACATACTATTGCTCCATTCAAAACAAGTAGGCCATTGCATGTTTAATGTAGCAAATTCTAAAAACATTATCTACAAACTCCACAACTAAGATGCCACATCAACCATCGCCCCCTACTGACAGGCTCTTGTCCACACGCAGGCCCGTGCAGGGCCACCACCTTGTGCCACACAGGGGCAGCTGCTACTTGGGGATGCTCTTCGAGTGTTTGAGACGAGAAACGATACAAAACTCAGTGTTGCTGGGGCAATTAAGCGAGCACCATATAAATGCAATTATGATAACATAGTGAATGCTTGGGAGCTTATTGGATCTCGCTCCTGGTTAGAGATCTACGCAACCCACAGGTCCACAAAGACTGGCCGCTCTTACCCTGCAGGTTGAACCTAGGAACTGAGTGTTCAACTTCACATTCTTGTCATTAAAGGCCTGTGACAAGGGTGCATCTATTGGAGCGACATCGTCTCAAGCTTACGCATCTACAGGGTCTCCATTTCACTTTCTATTGTCTCGGGGGAAGTCCACCCACACCTCCACCTCCACACTGCTGAGAGTTGCCTCGCTCTGCCACAGTCAGAATTCTCACGACGTTTCGGCTACAACGCAAGCAGCCGTCCTCAGGTGAAGAATGAGACGCCGCCAAGCTTGGAGCGTATTTTGAAGCTGGAGCGTACATTTAAGGCCTAAAGGTTCAACCTCCATTTATCCAACGTTCCTCATCTTTGGACACCCAAAGGGCGACAGATCCCAACATCTTCAGGGGCTGGTCACTGTACTGGGTGGGCTACGCTAAGCGCACCATATACAGGGCAAGGAGGGTGGTCGTGGAGGGGAAACGTCCGGCCAGCAGCCTGGGCATCTTCCACACTCTGGTCAGTGCCAGGGTGTGTGGACTGAAATTCCAGCATGAAAAAATTGGAGAAGCTCCGCATCAAGCGGATTTCACAAGTAGTACTAGTCGCATTCCTGCATTTCCCATACATATGCTAAATTCCTCGCGAGTGGTGAGGGCGAGTGGTGAGGGCGAGTGGTGAGGGCGAGTGGTGAGGGATAGGGGTGAGGATGAGCGTGAGTGGTGAGGGAGATGGGTGAGTGGTGAGAGTGAGTGGTGAGGGAGAGGGGTGAGGATGAGCGTGGGTGGTGAGCGGTGAGGGGTGAGGGCGAGTGGTGAGGGAGATGGGTGAGTGGTGAGAGTGAGTGGTGAGGGAGAGGGGTAAGGGAGAGGGGTGAGGGAGAGTGGTGAGGGAGAGTGGTGAGGGAGATGGGTGAGTGGTGAGGGAGAGTGGTGAGGGAGAGGGGTGGGGGAGTGAAGAGGACGTGAAACTTTGATGAATTTACCTCAGCGTCGCGTGTTAATGCGTGCGCATATTTTTAACGCGAATTAAAAATGGCGTCCACCCTGCAGCGACGGCGTTGCTGCCCGTTGCCAGGGGCAACCGCCCTGGTCGGCGTCTCGCGCATGCGCAATGGCGTGCTTCGTCACGTGCCGGTCGGCAATAGTAAATAAATAAATATAGAGAAACCGCACTAAATCGAAAATCGGACCGATTTCAAGGTGACGGACGAAAAAACGGAAATGCCTATTCCCACCGCGGGGCACGGGACGTGCCTCCTGTTGTGTTTATACCCCCTTTTTATATTAAGAATAATGAAGAAATTTTTTTTCTTCTATTTTTATTTAATAATGAAAACAACCCACTCCTCCTCACAAGCACACCAGGAATCCATGAAACATGGAGGGCCATTAAAACGGTAAGATTTCGGTCACAGAGAGGTCATAGACATCCAGATGGACAAAGATCGATGGACTAACCTCCCAAGACATCTGGATGTCTACAGATAAGGTGCAGAGTAAAGGATAACAACGGTTGCAACTCGCGTTTTCTTTAACGTTTTCCTTACCGAAAAGTAGAAACTTAACAAAAAGAATTAACCAACAAACAATAGGGGCTTGTTATTAGATATTCCCTTATATTACTCGTATTCACCGTATATATATATATAATTTTGTATTGTATGTTTCTATCTACCTGACCAAAAAAAATAATAATTACGAATTCCAACAGTTAAGGAAGCGTAAGTGGCAACTTACACTTAACCTCAAGACATTAAACAAAATAACTCGAGTAAAACAGTGCGATCCCTGTATATAGATAGACAACAAACATCAATAAACTCTACGAAATACGTGTTAATAACCATGGTAAATCACAAACTGAATAATAATTATTAAGTGTTAGAACAACGGTCATCCAGAAGAATAGGAAGTCAAAATAGGTCAACCACGCACAACTTAAAGAATATGCATTCCATAGAACCAAAAATCTCCTCGGCCACCTTTGTCTTCCAACGATTTGGCACAAACACATACCAGCCTGAATACGTATTGGGGGTCTGGCCTCGGAATGACCCACTCAGAGGGAGGGGTCAAAGGGTCGCGAGGGGGGGGGGTCTGTGCTGGCATAGCTGGGACATCTGTTTCTCTCGTTGTTGTTCCTCTCGCAAGAGATGCGCAGAGAGGGGAGTCACGTTTTGAGTTTTAAGCACAAGCGCACATCACGAATGAGCAGTCTGGTTCGAGTGGCGCTCACTCTCGCAACTCGGCTCGCAAGAGAGCTGGGGCAGATCGTGCCTCGAAGAGAGATGGAACGAGGAGGGGTCGTTCGAGTCGCAGAAGTCTGAGTTCAACCTGGGTCGAGGCTGGGTTCAGCCGTGCTCCGGCTGGGTTCAGCCGTGCTCCGGCTGGCGGAGCGTCGTGAGGGAGCAAACGCCGATGCCGATAGCAGGTGTCGCTTCTCGCAGAACGAAGTTAAGTGCGAGTGAAGCTGGCAGCTGCACGAACAAAGGAAAGCACGGAGAAGAGAGAGTGACGAGTGACAAGCAATCGACCTATAGAAAGGGCGGAAACCATCAAGCGTCGACCAAGCGAGCATCGCAAAGGACGAGCAGCAGCGGATGAGCAACAAGAGCCATCGTTCATCGCCAGGGCGCTCCAAGCCGGTGAGCGCGCAGAGCCACTTCGTCCAGAGCCTGAGCCAACACAGCCTGAAGTAAGGGCGGGTGTCCGTGTGAAGTTGGCAGCGATCAAGGAGAGAGGGACAGCAGCAGCACGACTCGGGCATCACCGAGCATCGTGCCGACTCAACAATCATCCAGCAGTGGAGAAGCCTAGAGCTGCCACCAAGAGAGAGAGAGCGCCATCGAATGCGCCGTGTGTTTGATACACACACACCGACCAACACCCAGTGAGAACAGACAAGACGTCCAGCAGCGACGACGGAACCATCAAGCGCCAAGCAAGCAAGTTTCTTCAAGGAACATGGTGCCAACGCCGCTCAATCCAGCAGTGGAGAGAGGGCGCAGCACGGGCTCGCTGCGGCCACGCCCAAGCCAGAGAGAACCTCTCTGGCCACTGTTTGTATAATCCCTCCCCCACCCCACAAGCTAAAGACAAAACTCCCGGCTCTAATTTTTTTTAAATTAATATTACAAGGGGACAACGCGCACACAACACGCACACGAATAAGATTTTAAAAAGTTATCTTTGTGTTTCAAAAGGGGTTGCCATTTCAAGGTGGTGCGTTCAATATCAACTGATCGTGCAAAGCAGTTGCTGCCGTTGAGTTACATGAATAAGAAATGTTTTATTTTTCGATTTAAAGCTTTCGTGACTGCAAGGATTCATCTTCTTGGTTCTTTCGGTAAAGTCACGTAGAAGGGAAGTAATAAAATAATAAAAATAAAACACTCACGACGTTTCGGCCACAACGCAAGTAGCCGTCCTCAGGTGCCATAGACAAACCCAACATTAAACCCTCCCCGTAGAGGCGGTTAAATTGCAGTCACGAAAGCTTTAAATCGAAATTTAACCGCCTCTACGGGGAGGGTTTAATGTTGGGTTTGTCTATGGCACCTGAGGACGGCTACTTGCGTTGTGGCCGAAACGTCGTGAGAATGTTTTATTTTTATTATTTTATTACTTCCCTTCTACGTGACTTTACCGAAAGAACCAAGAAGAAGAAATGTTTTAGTCATTTATTTTCGTTAATTGCATAATCTTGCCGATTGAATCTATTGACGTATACTTTTGCATATTAGCAGAGGTGTGGACTCGAGTCATGTGACTTGGACTCGAGTCAGACTCGAGTCATGAATTTGATGACTTGCGACTCGACTTGGACTTGCATAACAATGACTTTGTCCCACCTCTGCATATTAGTGTCATATGTTTGTTTAGAATTAAAATTGCTTAACACCAAGTGTTCGAGTGCTTCTCTCCCAGTCCATGCAAAACTGTCTACCTGCGATGAGATATGAATTTGGAGACCTAACATAACATAAACACACTAAGATAATCAATAAATGTGTAATGCGGGTGTAATCGACCTTCGGGATGTGACGTCACGGGGAGGTGGAGTCATGTGACGTGGGAGGAAGGTTCGGGTCCTTAAGCGGTAAAACCGGAAGGAGAAGGGAGTTGGGTTGAGACTGGAAAAGGGTGAGGCCACGCGGGCGAACCAAGGAGGGGTGGCACCGTCGGCCAGCGGTGGCCAACCCCGGAGACAGTAGTGGGCTACTGGAGGGAGTGAGGCTGCAGCGAGTACAGCCAGGGAGGCTGTGTAAGAGAGGCAGCGGTGAGGCTGCCAGGAGCTACGGGAGCGACAGAGAGAGAGACAGCAACGAGGCTGTCAGAGTCTACGGGAGTGACCCAGAGAGGGGGGCTGCAGCGAGTACAGCCGGAGGGGCTACGTGAGAGTAACAGCAGCGGGGCTGCTACGGGAGCTACGGGAGCGGCGGAGACCAACAGCGGAGCTGTTGGCGGTGACGAGAGAAACAGCGAAGTCGGCACCGTGTGGAAGGAGATAAATAAGGACAGCCGTGTGGGAAACAGAAACCGAACTAAATAAAGGACACCGAGCCAGACATCGTGGTCAAGTCTTTTATTACAAATGTTTAATCAAAGATAATCGGTTATCCTGATTGATACAACTCTGGATAACGAAGCTAAGGCATAATTATAATAACTGCATACATTAACATAATCACAAGCATTCGCATAAATTACTACGATTATCTCCGTGATTATCATAATTTATGTATATTATTACATATGTAGTGGTGATACGCGCTGGGTGTATATGTCGTGTGCCAGCGCGTATGTACGGGTGTGTGTGTGGTGACGCGCGCTGACGGGGAGGAGCAGGCGTCAGTGCGCGGGTGGGGGTAGTGCTGCTGATTGGCTGTGTGCCGGTGACGCGCCCAGAGGGAGTGATCGGGTAGCAGCGCGGTGTGATTGGTCGGGGAGTGGAAACACGCGCTGAGCGGAACCGGATCGTAGGGATAGCGCGTGGGGATTGGGTAACTGAGGAGCGGTGCCGACGTTGAGGTCCGCATCCACTCCGTCTCCCGGGAAGAAGGGGTATATAAGGTGATGCACAGAGAAGAGAGGGGCAGAAGTGGAACCATCTAAGAATGAAGACGAAGGTGCAGAGATAGAGCCCGGAGTGGAGAGTAATGGAGAGTAGAGGAGAGTAAGGTATAGTGTGTAGCCAGCGAGAGAGAAAGGTCTACACGAGCTGAGTAATGTATAGTGTGTAGCCAGCGAGAGAGAAAGGTCTACACGAGCTGAGTAATGTATAGTGTGTAGCCAGCGAGAGAGAAAGGTCTACACGAGCTGAGTAATGTATAGTGTGTAGCCAGCGAAAGAGAAAGGTCTACACGAGCCGAGTATGCATACGGTGTAGCCAGCGAGAGAGAAAGGTCTACACGAGCCGAGTATGCATACGGTGTAGCCAGAGGGAGATGCAAAGTCTACACGAGGCGAGTGGAGAGTGTAGCAGAGGCGCAGAGTCTACACGAGGCGAGAGAGGAGTGTAGCCGAGGCGCGGAGTCTACACGAGGCACAGAGAGCCGGCAGCACAGAATCCAGAGTCAAGAGAAGCGCATTGTGAGAAGAGAGGCCACGCGTTGTATTGTTACGAGTCAAGATTTAATAAAAGAAGTGTGTTCCCGTCAAGGAGTTTCCTGCCGTCATTTTCCAATACTTCATCTGGCGTCAGAAGTGAAACAGGCTTCCAAGTATGGAGACGAGGAAGACCCGTAGGACCCACGGGATTGACCGCGAGGAAGACCTGGACGACTCGGGGCCGCTGGTGGCGGGCGGTGAGGAAGAGGACTTGCCCACGCTGCAGGGTCCGTCGACGGCGCCGGCCGAGCGACCGGGGACAGACGCCGGGCTTCGTGAGGCGCACTCCCGACTGGCGGAGCTGCTGCTCGCCGCCGCGTCCATCTTGGCGGAGATCAGCTCGTCGGGAGGAGCGGGGACGGTGGGGGACATTTTACAAGGTCGCCCCGCAGATTCCCGCCAAAACGAATGGGGGATTCCCGCCATTGCGCCTGGGCCTACTTTTGGCGGGAACGGCGAGCGCCACGTGGTGGTGGGTTCCCAAGCGCGCGCATCGACGTCATCAGCGCGCGAGGGGGTCCGCCATCTTACGTCTGCTGCTGGAGCCGCCATCTTAGACACCGACGGACAGGCGGAGAGGAACCACGAGGCGGATGACTTCATTTTTCAGCAGCGCCTGCCCACGTTGTCAGCCTTCAAGGCGGAAGGCGGAGACTGGGGCCAATTTCAGCGAAGGTTTTTGGCCCATCAAGAGATGTCAGCGTGGTCCGATGCTACGGCGCTGCGGGCATTGCCCGCCATGCTGGACGACGATGCGCTCGCGGCCTTCAGGGCTGCACGGAAGTCGGACCGCTCCACGCTGAAGGATGCGCTGGGGTTGTTGGCCAGGGTCTACGGGCCTCCCTCTGCGTGCCGCCATCAGTTCTACGCAAGACGGAAAGCGGCCACGGAGACCGCGCTGGCCTATCGCACGGCGTTGCTGGCTCTTGCTGATGCGGCGTTCCCTCGGATGGACGAGGAGGGCCAAGACGCGATGGTTTTGGAGCAGCTGCTCAAGTTGGCGCAGGACCTGGGGGTCCCTATCAACACAGCTGACGAGATTGATATTTCTTCTTTGAGAGTCGCCACGAGTATTCAAGCGCACGAGGCCCTACAACGGAAGCAAGGCGTTGGTTGCAACGCTGCTGTCGTCGCAGCCCCGGGTTTGGTGGTCGCCGAACCCCAAGTCGTCAGCCCACGAGAGGAGGCGTTCGCCACGGGACGACCAGGGGACTGGAGGCCGGGGGCCCGGTCGCCTCTGCGATCGGGCCGAAAGTCGGAGCAACCAAGATCTACTCCGACCCTCGTCACGTGCTATAACTGCGGCCTCCGGGGCCACGTGGCGTCCGGGTGCCGCGCTCCGCGGCAGCGCGCCATGGGAGCTCGGCTGGACGACGACCGAGAGCCCAAGTCATCTCTACAATCCCCGGCAAGTCGCGGCACCTCACACGCTCGGCCTGTTTATTCGGCACACATGGGACGCCGCGTTGCGGCGGAGGAGGGCCGGTTAAGGTTCGGGGATTCGGTTCGGCGAGGGGGGTTCGGCCGGGACCAGGGAGACATTGAATGGGCGGAATTGGGGCATAGAATTGTGGCTGCTTCGGCGGGTTCGTCCGTTGTTACGGGATCTATTGATGGGGTTGAGATTAGGGTGTTAGTGGACACGGGGGCATCGGCAACTATTATATCGGACCTCATTTATAATATTCTTCCGGTCCAATGTCGTCCGCTGCTTCCAGTGGATGTGCCATTTTACGCCGCTAATGGGGGATCGTTGGGCATTATCGGTCAGGTTAGGGCGTCCATTTGCATTGGAGATATCAAATTGTCGGGACCCGTTTTCGTTTCGTCTTCTTTGGCAGTTCCGTGTCTTTTGGGCACTGACTTTTTGGCTAAAATGCCCATTAAAATTCTTATCGATCAACGATGCATTGAACTGCCATCGGGTCGCCGGATTTCATTTTTGACGGGCCCTACTGACATTCGGACGGCGTGCGCTACGATACAAGCGGTGGCGACGCAGACAGTGCAAGTGCCCCCGGGTTCACAGATGTTGATTCCCCTCCGGTTGCGGAAACCATGGGTGAGGGAGGCTTCGGGACAGAGTTTGCTTTTGGGTCCTTCTAACAAGGCTGTCGGGGGTCTTGATTTATCGGTGGCTCACACTTTGGTGCGGGCTGACAGGGATCCGTTTGTGATGGTTTTGAACGCGGGGTCGCGACCAGCTGTCATTCCGCAGGGCACCGTGCTGGCTCACGCGGCGCAGGTCCCTGGGGATGATGGGTTGGTTGCGCAGGTGGGCTCGAGCCCCGCGCGGAACGTTGAGCCAAGGGAAGACCTTGAGTGGGTCCATTCGTTATGTGCCGCCTCGGACGATTTGTCGGCGGCGCAGTTGGGTGCGCTGCGCGAGTTGCTCATTGAATTCTCTGATGTATTCAGTAAACATAAGTATGACATTGGGTGCACGGATTTGTTGCACCATCACATTGAAACGGGCGATGCGGCGCCGGTCAGGCTAAATCCCTTCCGACTGAGTCCCGTGGAGAAGGAACATGTTCAGTCGGCTGTTAACGATATGCTAGAAGCCGATATTATTTCGCCCTCCTCTAGCCCGTGGGGAGCGCCTATTGTGCTGGTTAAGAAGCAGGACGGGTCCCTGCGATTCTGCGTTGATTTCCGTCGCCTGAATAAGATCTCTGTGGCTGACGCGTATCCGCTCCCCAGGATGGATGAGTCCCTCGATGCATTGTCTGGTGCGCGATATTTTTCGACTCTTGATTTGTTATCGGGGTTTTGGCAGTTGCCGCTCGACGAAGAGTCGAAACCTAAGACAGCATTTCGGACTCCAGGGGGGCTGTTCCAGTTTAACCGGTTACCCATGGGACTTCACTCCTCTCCAGCGACGTTTCAGCGGCTTATGGAGCTGGTTTTGTCGGGCTTGCAGTGGGATACATGCTTGATTTATATGGACGATGTCATTGTTTTCAGTAAAACGTTTGAGGAACACCTCCGGCGATTGAGAGGGGTGTTCTTGCGAATGCGATCGGCTAAGTTGAAATTTAAACCGGCCAAATGTCACCTCCTTCGTAGGTCCGTTAGATACTTGGGTCACATTGTCGATTCTTCGGGGATCTCCACCGATCCCGCGAAGACGGATTGTGTCGGTTCGTGGCCGACACCTACGTCCGTTTCTGACGTGCGTAGTTTCATCGGGTTTGCTTCTTATTATCGGTGGTTCGTTGAGCACTTCGCCACTATTGCAAAACCCTTGCACGCTCTAACGGCGAAGGGAGTGAAGTTCAAATGGGGACCGGAGGAGGAGGCCGCGTTTCGCTCCCTCCGGGACGCCTTGGTGGGTGCCCCACCCTTGTGTTATCCCGATTTTGCCAGTCCCTTTTTGCTGGACACGGATGCTAGCAACACGGGCATTGGGGGGGTGCTATCCCAAGTCGTTGGGGGTGTCGAAAGAGTTGTCGCCTACGGTAGTAGGGTGTTGTCGCCGGCGGAGCAGCGCTACTGTGTCACCCGTCGCGAGCTGCTTGCCATTGTTTTTTTTGTGCAGCAGTTTAGGCCATATCTTTATGGTCGTCACTTTACAGTCCGAACGGACCACGCGGCGCTACAGTATTCATTGAGGGTCGCCCAGCCCTCGGGCCAGTTGTCGCGTTGGTTGGAAGTCCTCCAGGACTATCAGTTTACGACTACGTACCGTAAGGGGTTGCGACACACGAATGCCGATTGCTTGTCGCGGTTGTTGCCTTGTGATGAATGCGCGTGTTTGTCGGGATCGGCGCGCTGTAAACCGACGCTTGCGGGGGAGATGGGGGCACTGGCTGCGACAGCGGGCGCACCGATCGGGGATGATTCCACTGCCTCTCAGGGTCGGGACTCGCTGCTCTCGCTGTCGCTCAGCGAATGGGGCCGCCTCCAGATGGCGGACAGCTCGCTGCTAGCATTGCGCCGCAAGGTTGGGGGTCCCGAGGGGGACCAGGAGCGTACCGGCTCCTATGTACTTGAGCGGGGCGTGTTATTGAAATGGGACAGTTTGTCCCGGCGGAACGCACTCGTGGTGCCTTCCGCTGTGAGGGGGAGGGTTGTCTTGGCGGCACACGAACGCCTCTTGCACTTGGGGGTTAACAAGACGCTTGCCCTGCTTCAGCGTGACTATTACTGGCCGGGAATGGGAAGTGATGTGGTGCATATTCTGAAGGGGTGCGTTGAGTGCGCCAGGCGTAAACCACCGGCCGTGGCAGCTAATACACCGCTGCAATCTATTCAGGTCTCGCGTACCAACGAGCTCGTTGCACTCGATATTTTGGGGCCCTTCCCAGTCACGCCGAGAGGGAATAAATATTTGTTAGTGGGGGTCGAATACTTTACCCGATGGCCTATGGCGTGGCCTCTCGCTAACCAGTCGGCAGCGGCTGTGACGGATGCCTTCGTCCAGGGCTATGTCCTGGACAAGGGGGCTCCCGAACGCCTGCTGACCGACCAAGGTAAAAATTTTTCGAGTAAATTGTTGCAAGAGGTGTGCGATCTGTTGGGTACCAAGAAGGTGCGTACCTCCCCGTACCACCCGCAGACTGACGGGATGGTGGAGAGACTCCACAAAACCTTGACTTCCATGCTGTGCCAGCAGGTGTGCGAGGCACATGTAGATTGGGACCTGCAGGTCCCGGGAGTCCTTGCCGCGTATAGAATGGCCCCCCATGCAGCTACGGGGTTTTCCCCATTCTATTTGATGTACGGTCGGGAAGCTGACCCGCCAATAGAAACGCAACTTGGCCTGTCCGCTCCACGAACTAATTCTAATTTGGCAGAACATATTAAGTTTAATATTCACAAGCTGACAGAGGCAAGGGAGGCCGCGCGGCTTAATTCGCGGGCTCGCCAAATTGCTAATGAACGGTTGCGGGCACGGAAGGTGTCCATGCACGAATGGAAACCAGGTGACAGGGCCTGGCTGCATTGCCCTCAGGCACCCTTGGCTACGTCGCCTAAATTGTTGAGACCGTGGAGGGGACCCGTGGAGGTCGTGCGCGTTGCACGGCCCCAGTGCGTTCAGATAAAGTGGGGAAAGCGCCGGTGGTACGTTCACCCCTCCCGACTGAAACCGTTCTCGCCTCCATATGGCCTCCCCTTGTGTCGTGATGGCCGGGCGTGTGACGTGACCGGCGACCCAGAGGGGGAAATGTCTCTGCCTGATCCACACGTATTTTCGCCTGATCTGCTCCCAGGTGTCTCGGAACTGACAGCTGCCGATCACCGGCGGCCGGATCTCCGCGGCGGGGCCAGCCCTTTCAGGCCCGTTCCGCGCCGTCTGGAGCAGCCGGAACCGCCGGACGGTCGTCAGTGTCCCGCCCCATACGATGGACCAGCCAGACGGACTCGCGCCAGGTCGTGCTACTTTGCATGACCTGCCTCGTGAGGAGTCGGGGCAGTTGGAGCGCCTCGTCACTGCGTGTAGTCGCAGGGACGTGGGGCGCGTTCGTTTCGAATTTGCTCGTATCGTGTTATTGTTGACTTTTCGGGTTCATTGTCAATCTGTACATAGTTATTCTTGTTGTTGTTGTTGTTGTGTTATGTTACGGGGCACACTCGGGGGGTTACGGGGTTTTTTTTTGTTGGTTGTCGTTTTATCGTCGCGGTTGGTTGTTGTTAGCAGCCGGGCCGGCTGCGAGCTATGTGGGAGGGGGTGATGTAGTGGTGATACGCGCTGGGTGTATATGTCGTGTGCCAGCGCGTATGTACGGGTGTGTGTGTGGTGACGCGCGCTGACGGGGAGGAGCAGGCGTCAGTGCGCGGGTGGGGGTAGTGCTGCTGATTGGCTGTGTGCCGGTGACGCGCCCAGAGGGAGTGATCGGGTAGCAGCGCGGTGTGATTGGTCGGGGAGTGGAAACACGCGCTGAGCGGAACCGGATCGTAGGGATAGCGCGTGGGGATTGGGTAACTGAGGAGCGGTGCCGACGTTGAGGTCCGCATCCGCTCCGTCTCCCGGGAAGAAGGGGTATATAAGGTGATGCACAGAGAAGAGAGGGGCAGAAGTGGAACCATCTAAGAATGAAGACGAAGGTGCAGAGATAGAGCCCGGAGTGGAGAGTAATGGAGAGTAGAGGAGAGTAAGGTATAGTGTGTAGCCAGCGAGAGAGAAAGGTCTACACGAGCTGAGTAATATATAGTGTGTAGCCAGCGAGAGAGAAAGGTCTACACGAGCTGAGTAATGTATAGTGTGTAGCCAGCGAGAGAGAAAGGTCTACACGAGCTGAGTAATGTATAGTGTGTAGCCAGCGAGAGAGAAAGGTCTACACGAGCCGAGTATGCATACGGTGTAGCCAGCGAGAGAGAAAGGTCTACACGAGCCGAGTATGCATACGGTGTAGCCAGAGGGAGATGCAAAGTCTACACGAGGCGAGTGGAGAGTGTAGCAGAGGCGCAGAGTCTACACGAGGCGAGAGAGGAGTGTAGCCGAGGCGCGGAGTCTACACGAGGCACAGAGAGCCGGCAGCACAGAATCCAGAGTCAAGAGAAGCGCATTGTGAGAAGAGAGGCCACGCGTTGTATTGTTACGAGTCAAGATTTAATAAAAGAAGTGTGTTCCCGTCAAGGAGTTTCCTGCCGTCATTTTCCAATACTTCACATACATTAACATAATTCATGCGAATTACGCATTTTTTTGAAACAAGAGCAGTACAGCAGCTCAAGCGGGTGTGGCCTGGTAAATAATGAAAAAAAAAACTGAATATTTAAAATAAAACAAAGTTACAAAGTAGCGAGCCAGGTGAAGAGAAATTGAAACTTAAGCAAGATACTGTTTGGTTCTTTCGGTAAAGTCACGTAGAAAAAATAAATAAATTACATAATAGTTTTAGTTTCATTTATTTGGTATAGCCCCGTGAGCCATTCGGCTCTTGAATCGGGTGCAACCGCAACAAACAAACAAAAACATGAACGAGAAAACAAACCTAGTAAACTTAGAAATGTAATGCAATACAACACAGAGTCGGCTAACATAAGTCAACTCCCCAACTGGTTGATGACCTTCTTCCAAAGATTGCTCAATTTGAGACACGGAGACACGGACAGAGAGAGATGACAGAGAGAGAGACACACACACACACACATAGACACACAGAGAAAGATGACACAGAGACACACAGAGAGAGACAAAGATAAAGATCCCCCGTATAGCCTTAACAGACTGTAGGGGCAAGTGCTGTTAGCGAGCACCTATGAAGGCCAGAACGGTACACGAGGGGGTGGGTGGCCAGCACCACGCCCGACCGCCTTTGTCTCCCCAGTGGCGATTTTACACACCTCACCGGGTACTCATTTGAGGCTGAGTCGACCTACGTACACTCACTCACGGACGTACACTCACTCACACGGACACTCCACATGCAGCTGTGGTGCCACAGCGACGGGGCCGCTCTGCCGAGCCAGGGAGCCGCCCGGCTTCCCCCACCGCACTGCCCCCATCACCCCCCCCACATAAGCACACATCCGCACGCATTCCCCCCCCCCCCCCCCCCCATAGAGCTGGAAGGGAAGGTCACCTGATCGACCGGTTTTTATCCGAGAAACCCTCATCAGGATTAATTCTCACGGTTTCCGGCGATCAGGGAATTGGATGACCTCCCCCGTGCTACGTGGCACCGCGGCGCTGCGGCCGGCCTTAATATGGTGTGGTCGCGGCGTGGGGCATTTGGCCACCGCGGTTGAGGCGCATTTCCCCCCACACAGGCGAGTATCGACGGGGCAGGCAGAGGGAATAAGTATTGTGATGGAGGAGCATCATTAGAAAACACGCAGCGCATCTGAACTGCATAATCAGGCACCCCCGCACCGGCAGCGGAGGGACGACGTAATTACGCTCGGGCACGCAGGCACCATTATTAGGGGAGTTAAAGGATGAGGCTATTAGTATGAATAACCTGGAGAGCGGGGTCACGCGGGCAGCCGTGCACAAATTCCCACGGCGCACCTTTGTCATGGACGCCGCCGCATGAACCTCGATGATGGGGGCCTGCGTGAGAAAGGGATTAATTAGGATTTACGCCGCTCACCGATTAGCGGATCAAAAGCGCCCGGAACCGCCGTGCGCGGGCTCGAGGTGCACGAGCCCATTGTTCAGCGCAGCATCCCTTTGAGGTAGAGAGAATAAAGAGGGGGGGCGCAAGGGGGAAGGGGCTCTCTTCTCTCCAGGCCAGCGGACCAGCAGCAGCTCCAGCCAGCAACCCGGACGTCCGTGTGACGTATCGAGGTACCTCCGCGGGCGCCAAACAGTGAGTGGGGAGGTGAAGTAGGATAATAGCAGATAAATAGGGAATAGGTACCGGTTTAGTGGAATAGGCCAGCCTCGTCGACTCACCGATTCAACATTAGTTACCAGGTAATAAATCATTAATAGCGAAGCGTGGTCTCGCGTGATCTTGTCGTGCAGTGTGTGCGTGTGTGCGCTCCGTGTGCGATACAGGTGCGCGATCCTAACGCGAGTGGTCAGTGTTGAGTGAGTGCCGTGCAGAGCTGCGTGCGTGAGTGCGCATACGTTCGTTACGTGGCGGATACGGATGCGCGTTGGTAACGTGCCGCACAGGGCTATAGATGGGCACACGCTCGCAGTGTGCGAGAGCTGTACGTAGCGGTGTAAAGATGGGGAGTGGGGCGTTTGATTGATGATGCTGTGCGCACGTATGCTCGCAGCGTGGGAGCGCGGCGCGAGGCTGTAACCGTAGGGGCGTCGCGTTCGAATGCCGGCGAAACCGTAGCAGGTAATAGGGAGGTGGGGTAACGTAAACGAAATAGGGGATGGAGGCGGGAGGGATCTCGGGGGCTAGCGACCCCCCACACAGCGTCCCCCCGACTCCTCCATTGAGCTCATGCCCTCCAAGATGCGGGAGGTGCTGGTGGTGGTGGTGGATGAGGAGGTGGAGGTGGTAGGGGTGGTGGTGGTGGAGGTGGCGGTGGAGGTAGTATGGACGGTGATGGTGGAGGTGGAGGCAGTTGTAGTGGTGGTGGTGGCGACTAGCAGCACTTGCCCCTACACCGTTAGAGGCTACACGGCGGGGTGGGCGCGTGACCTCCGCCTTTTGTTCGCGACGCAGCTGAAGTCGTTCGTGGCCAAGGCGGTGGTGAACACGGACGGGCGACGGAGCAACATTATTGCGCCCTACAGGGTGACCGCACGTACACTCACACACGCGCACACGCGCACACGCGCACACGCGCACGTACAGTCACGCGCACATGCGTACACGCGCATGTACAGTCACGCGCACACGCGTACACGCGCATGTACAGTCACGCGCACACGCGTACACGCGCATGTACAGTCACGCGCACACGCGTACACGCGCATGTACAGTCACGTACACGTACGTAGCACGCGCGTGCACTCACGCACGCGAGTGCACGCACGCGCACGCACTCACGCACGCGAGTGCACGCACGCGCACGCACTCACGCACGCGAGTGCACGCACGCGCACGCGCGCGCACTCACGCACGAGAGTGCACTCACGCGCACTGCTACTATTACTAAACGTGTGGTGGTGGTGGTGGTGTCTCTGTGCTGTGCAGTGTCGCTGTAACGGAGTGTGCGACACGCGGCGGTGTGGCTGCCTCCGTGCGGGCGTGGTCTGCTCGCAGCAACGCTGCGGCTGCGAGGACCACATGTGCAGGAACCGCAGCTGGGGGTGCAGCTGGTTGATGCGGGTGCAGCTGCGAGTGCTGTGGGTGGTGATAGGGGTTGTGGGTGGTGATAGGGGTTGTGGGTGGTGATAGGGGTTGTGGGTGGTGATAGGGGTTGTGGGTGGTGATAGGGGTTGTGGGTGGTGATAGGGGTTGTGGGTGGTGATAGGGGTTGTGGGTGGTGATAGGGGTTGTGGGTGGTGATAGGGGTTGTGGGTGGTGATAGGGGTTGTGGGTGGTGATAGGGGTTGTGGGTGGTGATAGGGGTTGTGGGTGGTGATAGGGGTTGTGGGTGGTGATAGGGGTTGTGGGTGGTGATAGGGGTTGTGGGTGGTGATAGGGGTTGTGGGTGGTGATAGGGGTTGTGGGTGGTGATAGGGGTTGTGGGTGGTGATAGGGGTTGTGGGTGGTGATAGGGGTTGTGGGTGGTGATAGGGGTTGTGGGTGGTGATAGGGGTTGTGGGTGGTGATAGGGGTTGTGGGTGGTGATAGGGGTTGTGGGTGGTGATAGGGGTTGTGGGTGGTGATAGGGGTTGTGGGTGGTGATAGGGGTTGTGGGTGGTGATAGGGGTTGTGGGTGGTGATAGGGGTTGTGGGTGGTGATAGGGGTTGTGGGTGGTGATAGGGGTTGTGGGTGGTGATAGGGGTTGTGGGTGGTGATAGGGGTTGTGGGTGGTGATAGGGGTTGTGGGTGGTGATAGGGGTTGTGGGTGGTGATAGGGGTTGTGGGTGGTGATAGGGGTTGTGGGTGGTGATAGGGGTTGTGGGTGGTGATAGGGGTTGTGGGTGGTGATAGGGGTTGTGGGTGGTGATAGGGGTTGTGGGTGGTGATAGGGGTTGTGGGTGGTGATAGGGGTTGTGGGTGGTGATAGGGGTTGTGGGTGGTGATAGGGGTTGTGGGTGGTGATAGGGGTTGTGGGTGGTGATAGGGGTTGTGGGTGGTGATAGGGGTTGTGGGTGGTGATAGGGGTTGTGGGTGGTGATAGGGGTTGTGGGTGGTGATAGGGGTTGTGGGTGGTGATAGGGGTTGTGGGTGGTGATAGGGGTTGTGGGTGGTGATAGGGGTTGTGGGTGGTGATAGGGGTTGTGGGTGGTGATAGGGGTTGTGGGTGGTGATAGGGGTTGTGGGTGGTGATAGGGGTTGTGGGTGGTGATAGGGGTTGTGGGTGGTGATAGGGGTTGTGGGTGGTGATAGGGGTTGTGGGTGGTGATAGGGGTTGTGGGTGGTGATAGGGGTTGTGGGTGGTGATAGGGGTTGTGGGTGGTGATAGGGGTTGTGGGTGGTGATAGGGGTTGTGGGTGGTGATAGGGGTTGTGGGTGGTGATAGGGGTTGTGGGTGGTGATAGGGGTTGTGGGTGGTGATAGGGGTTGTGGGTGGTGATAGGGGTTGTGGGTGGTGATAGGGGTTGTGGGTGGTGATAGGGGTTGTGGGTGGTGATAGGGGTTGTGGGTGGTGATAGGGGTTGTGGGTGGTGATAGGGGTTGTGGGTGGTGATAGGGGTTGTGGGTGGTGATAGGGGTTGTGGGTGGTGATAGGGGTTGTGGGTGGTGATAGGGGTTGTGGGTGGTGATAGGGGTTGTGGGTGGTGATAGGGGTTGTGGGTGGTGATAGGGGTTGTGGGTGGTGATAGGGGTTGTGGGTGGTGATAGGGGTTGTGGGTGGTGATAGGGGTTGTGGGTGGTGATAGGGGTTGTGGGTGGTGATAGGGGTTGTGGGTGGTGATAGGGGTTGTGGGTGGTGATAGGGGTTGTGGGTGGTGATAGGGGTTGTGGGTGGTGATAGGGGTTGTGGGTGGTGATAGGGGTTGTGGGTGGTGATAGGGGTTGTGGGTGGTGATAGGGGTTGTGGGTGGTGATAGGGGTTGTGGGTGGTGATAGGGGTTGTGGGTGGTGATAGGGGTTGTGGGTGGTGATAGGGGTTGTGGGTGGTGATAGGGGTTGTGGGTGGTGATAGGGGTTGTGGGTGGTGATAGGGGTTGTGGGTGGTGATAGGGGTTGTGGGTGGTGATAGGGGTTGTGGGTGGTGATAGGGGTTGTGGGTGGTGATAGGGGTTGTGGGTGGTGATAGGGGTTGTGGGTGGTGATAGGGGTTGTGGGTGGTGATAGGGGTTGTGGGTGGTGATAGGGGTTGTGGGTGGTGATAGGGGTTGTGGGTGGTGATAGGGGTTGTGGGTGGTGATAGGGGTTGTGGGTGGTGATAGGGGTTGTGGGTGGTGATAGGGGTTGTGGGTGGTGATAGGGGTTGTGGGTGGTGATAGGGGTTGTGGGTGGTGATAGGGGTTGTGGGTGGTGATAGGGGTTGTGGGTGGTGATAGGGGTTGTGGGTGGTGATAGGGGTTGTGGGTGGTGATAGGGGTTGTGGGTGGTGATAGGGGTTGTGGGTGGTGATAGGGGTTGTGGGTGGTGATAGGGGTTGTGGGTGGTGATAGGGGTTGTGGGTGGTGATAGGGGTTGTGGGTGGTGATAGGGGTTGTGGGTGGTGATAGGGGTTGTGGGTGGTGATAGGGGTTGTGGGTGGTGATAGGGGTTGTGGGTGGTGATAGGGGTTGTGGGTGGTGATAGGGGTTGTGGGTGGTGATAGGGGTTGTGGGTGGTGATAGGGGTTGTGGGTGGTGATAGGGGTTGTGGGTGGTGATAGGGGTTGTGGGTGGTGATAGGGGTTGTGGGTGGTGATAGGGGTTGTGGGTGGTGATAGGGGTTGTGGGTGGTGATAGGGGTTGTGGGTGGTGATAGGGGTTGTGGGTGGTGATAGGGGTTGTGGGTGGTGATAGGGGTTGTGGGTGGTGATAGGGGTTGTGGGTGGTGATAGGGGTTGTGGGTGGTGATAGGGGTTGTGGGTGGTGATAGGGGTTGTGGGTGGTGATAGGGGTTGTGGGTGGTGATAGGGGTTGTGGGTGGTGATAGGGGTTGTGGGTGGTGATAGGGGTTGTGGGTGGTGATAGGGGTTGTGGGTGGTGATAGGGGTTGTGGGTGGTGATAGGGGTTGTGGGTGGTGATAGGGGTTGTGGGTGGTGATAGGGGTTGTGGGTGGTGATAGGGGTTGTGGGTGGTGATAGGGGTTGTGGGTGGTGATAGGGGTTGTGGGTGGTGATAGGGGTTGTGGGTGGTGATAGGGGTTGTGGGTGGTGATAGGGGTTGTGGGTGGTGATAGGGGTTGTGGGTGGTGATAGGGGTTGTGGGTGGTGATAGGGGTTGTGGGTGGTGATAGGGGTTGTGGGTGGTGATAGGGGTTGTGGGTGGTGATAGGGGTTGTGGGTGGTGATAGGGGTTGTGGGTGGTGATAGGGGTTGTGGGTGGTGATAGGGGTTGTGGGTGGTGATAGGGGTTGTGGGTGGTGATAGGGGTTGTGGGTGGTGATAGGGGTTGTGGGTGGTGATAGGGGTTGTGGGTGGTGATAGGGGTTGTGGGTGGTGATAGGGGTTGTGGGTGGTGATAGGGGTTGTGGGTGGTGATAGGGGTTGTGGGTGGTGATAGGGGTTGTGGGTGGTGATAGGGGTTGTGGGTGGTGATAGGGGTTGTGGGTGGTGATAGGGGTTGTGGGTGGTGATAGGGGTTGTGGGTGGTGATAGGGGTTGTGGGTGGTGATAGGGGTTGTGGGTGGTGATAGGGGTTGTGGGTGGTGATAGGGGTTGTGGGTGGTGATAGGGGTTGTGGGTGGTGATAGGGGTTGTGGGTGGTGATAGGGGTTGTGGGTGGTGATAGGGGTTGTGGGTGGTGATAGGGGTTGTGGGTGGTGATAGGGGTTGTGGGTGGTGATAGGGGTTGTGGGTGGTGATAGGGGTTGTGGGTGGTGATAGGGGTTGTGGGTGGTGATAGGGGTTGTGGGTGGTGATAGGGGTTGTGGGTGGTGATAGGGGTTGTGGGTGGTGATAGGGGTTGTGGGTGGTGATAGGGGTTGTGGGTGGTGATAGGGGTTGTGGGTGGTGATAGGGGTTGTGGGTGGTGATAGGGGTTGTGGGTGGTGATAGGGGTTGTGGGTGGTGATAGGGGTTGTGGGTGGTGATAGGGGTTGTGGGTGGTGATAGGGGTTGTGGGTGGTGATAGGGGTTGTGGGTGGTGATAGGGGTTGTGGGTGGTGATAGGGGTTGTGGGTGGTGATAGGGGTTGTGGGTGGTGATAGGGGTTGTGGGTGGTGATAGGGGTTGTGGGTGGTGATAGGGGTTGTGGGTGGTGATAGGGGTTGTGGGTGGTGATAGGGGTTGTGGGTGGTGATAGGGGTTGTGGGTGGTGATAGGGGTTGTGGGTGGTGATAGGGGTTGTGGGTGGTGATAGGGGTTGTGGGTGGTGATAGGGGTTGTGGGTGGTGATAGGGGTTGTGGGTGGTGATAGGGGTTGTGGGTGGTGATAGGGGTTGTGGGTGGTGATAGGGGTTGTGGGTGGTGATAGGGGTTGTGGGTGGTGATAGGGGTTGTGGGTGGTGATAGGGGTTGTGGGTGGTGATAGGGGTTGTGGGTGGTGATAGGGGTTGTGGGTGGTGATAGGGGTTGTGGGTGGTGATAGGGGTTGTGGGTGGTGATAGGGGTTGTGGGTGGTGATAGGGGTTGTGGGTGGTGATAGGGGTTGTGGGTGGTGATAGGGGTTGTGGGTGGTGATAGGGGTTGTGGGTGGTGATAGGGGTTGTGGGTGGTGATAGGGGTTGTGGGTGGTGATAGGGGTTGTGGGTGGTGATAGGGGTTGTGGGTGGTGATAGGGGTTGTGGGTGGTGATAGGGGTTGTGGGTGGTGATAGGGGTTGTGGGTGGTGATAGGGGTTGTGGGTGGTGATAGGGGTTGTGGGTGGTGATAGGGGTTGTGGGTGGTGATAGGGGTTGTGGGTGGTGATAGGGGTTGTGGGTGGTGATAGGGGTTGTGGGTGGTGATAGGGGTTGTGGGTGGTGATAGGGGTTGTGGGTGGTGATAGGGGTTGTGGGTGGTGATAGGGGTTGTGGGTGGTGATAGGGGTTGTGGGTGGTGATAGGGGTTGTGGGTGGTGATAGGGGTTGTGGGTGGTGATAGGGGTTGTGGGTGGTGATAGGGGTTGTGGGTGGTGATAGGGGTTGTGGGTGGTGATAGGGGTTGTGGGTGGTGATAGGGGTTGTGGGTGGTGATAGGGGTTGTGGGTGGTGATAGGGGTTGTGGGTGGTGATAGGGGTTGTGGGTGGTGATAGGGGTTGTGGGTGGTGATAGGGGTTGTGGGTGGTGATAGGGGTTGTGGGTGGTGATAGGGGTTGTGGGTGGTGATAGGGGTTGTGGGTGGTGAGTGGTGATAGGGGTTGTGGGTGGTGATAGGGGTTGTGGGTGGTGATAGGGGTTGTGGGTGGTGATAGGGGTTGTGGGTGGTGATAGGGGTTGTGGGTGGTGATAGGGGTTGTGGGTGGTGATAGGGGTTGTGGGTGGTGATAGGGGTTGTGGGTGGTGATAGGGGTTGTGGGTGGTGATAGGGGTTGTGGGTGGTGATAGGGGTTGTGGGTGGTGATAGGGGTTGTGGGTGGTGATAGGGGTTGTGGGTGGTGATAGGGGTTGTGGGTGGTGATAGGGGTTGTGGGTGGTGATAGGGGTTGTGGGTGGTGATAGGGGTTGTGGGTGGTGATAGGGGTTGTGGGTGGTGATAGGGGTTGTGGGTGGTGATAGGGGTTGTGGGTGGTGATAGGGGTTGTGGGTGGTGATAGGGGTTGTGGGTGGTGATAGGGGTTGTGGGTGGTGATAGGGGTTGTGGGTGGTGATAGGGGTTGTGGGTGGTGATAGGGGTTGTGGGTGGTGATAGGGGTTGTGGGTGGTGATAGGGGTTGTGGGTGGTGATAGGGGTTGTGGGTGGTGATAGGGGTTGTGGGTGGTGATAGGGGTTGTGGGTGGTGATAGGGGTTGTGGGTGGTGATAGGGGTTGTGGGTGGTGATAGGGGTTGTGGGTGGTGATAGGGGTTGTGGGTGGTGATAGGGGTTGTGGGTGGTGATAGGGGTTGTGGTGGTGATAGGGGTTGTGGTGGTGATAGGGGTTGTGGTGGTGATAGGGGTTGTGGTGGTGATAGGGGTTGTGGTGGTGATAGGGGTTGTGGTGGTGATAGGGGTTGTGGTGGTGATAGGGGTTGTGGTGGTGATAGGGGTTGTGGTGGTGATAGGGGTTGTGGTGGTGATAGGGGTTGTGGTGGTGATAGGGGTTGTGGTGGTGATAGGGGTTGTGGTGGTGATAGGGGTTGTGGTGGTGATAGGGGTTGTGGTGGTGATAGGGGTTGTGGTGGTGATAGGGGTTGTGGTGGTGATAGGGGCTGGGGTGGTGATAGGGGCTGGGGTGGTGATAGGGGCTGGGGTGGTGATAGGGGCTGGGGTGGTGATAGGGGCTGGGGTGGTGATAGGGGCTGGGGTGGTGATAGGGGCTGGGGTGGTGATAGGGGCTGGGGTGGTGATAGGGGCTGGGGTGGTGATAGGGGCTGGGGTGGTGATAGGGGCTGGGGTGGTGGTAGGGGCTGGGGTGGTGGTAGGGGCTGGGGTGGTGGTAGGGGCTGGGGTGGTGGTAGGGGCTGGGGTGGTGGTAGGGGCTGGGGTGGTGATAGGGGCTGGGGTGGTGATAGGGGCTGTGGTGGTGATAGGGGCTGGGGTGGTGGTAGGGGCTGGGGTGGTGGTAGGGGCTGGGGTGGTGGTAGGGGCTGGGGTGGTGATAGGGGTTGTGGTGGTGATAGGGGTTGTGGTGGTGATAGGGGCTGGGGTGGTGATAGGGGCTGGGGTGGTGATAGGGGCTGGGGTGGTGATAGGGGCTGGGGTTGTGGTGGTGGTAGGGGTTGTGGTGGTGATAGGGGTTGTGGTGGTGATAGGGGTTGTGGTGGTGATAGGGGTTGTGGTGGTGATAGGGGTTGTGGTGGTGATAGGGGTTGTGGTGGTGATAGGGGTTGTGGTGGTGATAGGGGTTGTGGTGGTGATAGGGGTTGTGGTGGTGATAGGGGTTGTGGTGGTGATAGGGGTTGTGGTGGTGATAGGGGTTGTGGTGGTGATAGGGGTTGTGGTGGTGATAGGGGTTGTGGTGGTGATAGGGGTTGTGGTGGTGATAGGGGTTGTGGTGGTGATAGGGGTTGTGGTGGTGATAGGGGTTGTGGTGGTGATAGGGGTTGTGGTGGTGATAGGGGTTGTGGTGGTGATAGGGGTTGTGGTGGTGATAGGGGTTGTGGTGGTGATAGGGGCTGGGGTGGTGGTAGGGGTTGGGGTGGTGGTAGGGGTTGGGGTGGTGGTAGGGGTTGTGGTGGTGATAGGGGTTGTGGTGGTGATAGGGGTTGTGGTGGTGATAGGGGTTGTGGTGGTGATAGGGGTTGTGGTGGTGATAGGGGTTGTGGTGGTGATAGGGGTTGTGGTGGTGA
The DNA here is from genome assembly GCF_965212315.1 of Lampetra planeri. Taxonomy (NCBI): domain Eukaryota; kingdom Metazoa; phylum Chordata; class Hyperoartia; order Petromyzontiformes; family Petromyzontidae; genus Lampetra; species Lampetra planeri. Next base: position 4,960,622 of record NC_136169.1, read on the forward strand.
TAGGGGTTGTGGTGGTGATAGGGGTTGTGGTGGTGATAGGGGTTGTGGTGGTGATAGGGGTTGTGGTGGTGATAGGGGTTGTGGTGGTGATAGGGGTTGTGGTGGTGATATGGGTTGTGATGGTGATAGGGGCTGGGGTGGTGATAGGGGCTGGGGTGGTGATAGGGGTTGTGGTGGTGATAGGGGCTGGGGTGGTGATAGGGGCTGTGGTGGTGATAGGGGCTGTGTGTACACGTGAGTTGACGTCTCCCCCCTCCCCCCTCCCCCCCGCCTCTCCCTGAAGCTGAATACATCACCACGTGGGAGGGGGGCCCTGAAGCCGTGCGACGAGTCTATGGCTCTCTGCCGTGCGACGAGTCTATGGCTCTCTGCCGTGCGACGAGTCTATGGCTCTCTGCCGTGCGACGAGTCTATGGCTCTCTGCCGTGCGACGAGTCTATGGCTCTCTGCCGTGCGACGAGTCTATGGCTCTCTGCCGTGCGACGAGTCTATGGCTCTCTGCCGTGCGACGAGTCTATGGCTCTCTGCCGTGCGACGAGTCTATGGCTCTCTGCCGTGCGACGAGTCTATGGCTCTCTGCCGTGCGACGAGTCTATGGCTCTCTGCCGTGCGACGAGTCTATGGCTCTCTGCCGTGCGACGAGTCTATGGCTCTCTGCCGTGCGACGAGTCTATGGCTCTCTGCCGTGCGACGAGTCTATGGCTCTCTGCCGTGCGACGAGTCTATGGCTCTCTGCCGTGCGACGAGTCTATGGCTCTCTGCCGTGCGACGAGTCTATGGCTCTCTGCCGTGCGACGAGTCTATGGCTCTCTGCCGTGCGACGAGTCTATGGCTCTCTGCCGTGCGACGAGTCTATGGCTCTCTGCCGTGCGACGAGTCTATGGCTCTCTGCCGTGCGACGAGTCTATGGCTCTCTGCCGTGCGACGAGTCTATGGCTCTCTGCCGTGCGACGAGTCTATGGCTCTCTGCCGTGCGACGAGTCTATGGCTCTCTGCCGTGCGACGAGTCTATGGCTCTCTGCCGTGCGACGAGTCTATGGCTCTCTGCCGTGCGACGAGTCTATGGCTCTCTGCCGTGCGACGAGTCTATGGCTCTCTGCCGTGCGACGAGTCTATGGCTCTCTGCCGTGCGACGAGTCTATGGCTCTCTGCCGTGCGACGAGTCTATGGCTCTCTGCCGTGCGACGAGTCTATGGCTCTCTGCCGTGCGACGAGTCTATGGCTCTCTGCCGTGCGACGAGTCTATGGCTCTCTGCCGTGCGACGAGTCTATGGCTCTCTGCCGTGCGACGAGTCTATGGCTCTCTGCCGTGCGACGAGTCTATGGCTCTCTGCCGTGCGACGAGTCTATGGCTCTCTGCCGTGCGACGAGTCTATGGCTCTCTGCCGTGCGACGAGTCTATGGCTCTCTGCCGTGCGACGAGTCTATGGCTCTCTGCCGTGCGACGAGTCTATGGCTCTCTGCCGTGCGACGAGTCTATGGCTCTCTGCCGTGCGACGAGTCTATGGCTCTCTGCCGTGCGACGAGTCTATGGCTCTCTGCCGTGCGACGAGTCTATGGCTCTCTGCCGTGCGACGAGTCTATGGCTCTCTGCCGTGCGACGAGTCTATGGCTCTCTGCCGTGCGACGAGTCTATGGCTCTCTGCCGTGCGACGAGTCTATGGCTCTCTGCCGTGCGACGAGTCTATGGCTCTCTGCCGTGCGACGAGTCTATGGCTCTCTGCCGTGCGACGAGTCTATGGCTCTCTGCCGTGCGACGAGTCTATGGCTCTCTGCCGTGCGACGAGTCTATGGCTCTCTGCCGTGCGACGAGTCTATGGCTCTCTGCCGTGCGACGAGTCTATGGCTCTCTGCCGTGCGACGAGTCTATGGCTCTCTGCCGTGCGACGAGTCTATGGCTCTCTGCCGTGCGACGAGTCTATGGCTCTCTGCCGTGCGACGAGTCTATGGCTCTCTGCCGTGCGACGAGTCTATGGCTCTCTGCCGTGCGACGAGTCTATGGCTCTCTGCCGTGCGACGAGTCTATGGCTCTCTGCCGTGCGACGAGTCTATGGCTCTCTGCCGTGCGACGAGTCTATGGCTCTCTGCCGTGCGACGAGTCTATGGCTCTCTGCCGTGCGACGAGTCTATGGCTCTCTGCCGTGCGACGAGTCTATGGCTCTCTGCCGTGCGACGAGTCTATGGCTCTCTGCCGTGCGACGAGTCTATGGCTCTCTGCCGTGCGACGAGTCTATGGCTCTCTGCCGTGCGACGAGTCTATGGCTCTCTGCCGTGCGACGAGTCTATGGCTCTCTGCCGTGCGACGAGTCTATGGCTCTCTGCCGTGCGACGAGTCTATGGCTCTCTGCCGTGCGACGAGTCTATGGCTCTCTGCCGTGCGACGAGTCTATGGCTCTCTGCCGTGCGACGAGTCTATGGCTCTCTGCCGTGCGACGAGTCTATGGCTCTCTGCCGTGCGACGAGTCTATGGCTCTCTGCCGTGCGACGAGTCTATGGCTCTCTGCCGTGCGACGAGTCTATGGCTCTCTGCCGTGCGACGAGTCTATGGCTCTCTGCCGTGCGACGAGTCTATGGCTCTCTGCCGTGCGACGAGTCTATGGCTCTCTGCCGTGCGACGAGTCTATGGCTCTCTGCCGTGCGACGAGTCTATGGCTCTCTGCCGTGCGACGAGTCTATGGCTCTCTGCCGTGCGACGAGTCTATGGCTCTCTGCCGTGCGACGAGTCTATGGCTCTCTGCCGTGCGACGAGTCTATGGCTCTCTGCCGTGCGACGAGTCTATGGCTCTCTGCCGTGCGACGAGTCTATGGCTCTCTGCCGTGCGACGAGTCTATGGCTCTCTGCCGTGCGACGAGTCTATGGCTCTCTGCCGTGCGACGAGTCTATGGCTCTCTGCCGTGCGACGAGTCTATGGCTCTCTGCCGTGCGACGAGTCTATGGCTCTCTGCCGTGCGACGAGTCTATGGCTCTCTGCCGTGCGACGAGTCTATGGCTCTCTGCCGTGCGACGAGTCTATGGCTCTCTGCCGTGCGACGAGTCTATGGCTCTCTGCCGTGCGACGAGTCTATGGCTCTCTGCCGTGCGACGAGTCTATGGCTCTCTGCCGTGCGACGAGTCTATGGCTCTCTGCCGTGCGACGAGTCTATGGCTCTCTGCCGTGCGACGAGTCTATGGCTCTCTGCCGTGCGACGAGTCTATGGCTCTCTGCCGTGCGACGAGTCTATGGCTCTCTGCCGTGCGACGAGTCTATGGCTCTCTGCCGTGCGACGAGTCTATGGCTCTCTGCCGTGCGACGAGTCTATGGCTCTCTGCCGTGCGACGAGTCTATGGCTCTCTGCCGTGCGACGAGTCTATGGCTCTCTGCCGTGCGACGAGTCTATGGCTCTCTGCCGTGCGACGAGTCTATGGCTCTCTGCCGTGCGACGAGTCTATGGCTCTCTGCCGTGCGACGAGTCTATGGCTCTCTGCCGTGCGACGAGTCTATGGCTCTCTGCCGTGCGACGAGTCTATGGCTCTCTGCCGTGCGACGAGTCTATGGCTCTCTGCCGTGCGACGAGTCTATGGCTCTCTGCCGTGCGACGAGTCTATGGCTCTCTGCCGTGCGACGAGTCTATGGCTCTCTGCCGTGCGACGAGTCTATGGCTCTCTGCCGTGCGACGAGTCTATGGCTCTCTGCCGTGCGACGAGTCTATGGCTCTCTGCCGTGCGACGAGTCTATGGCTCTCTGCCGTGCGACGGTTCTGACCCTGAGGCTGGCGTCATCCGTCACCTCTGCTGGTGCCGGCGAAGATCTGGAAGCGCGGGCGCTTGAGCGGAGGACGAGGAGCAGCAGGAGGAGGATGATGAGGAGGGGAGGGGTGTAGGTGGTGACAACGGCTCCGATGCCGCGCTGGTGGACGCTCTTCGCTCGCTCTCCGGCAGCCAATCAGGAGATGCCGCCACGAGGGGGGGGGGGGGGCGGTGGCAGCCGTGGGAACTTCCACCCGAGCGTGACACTCATCACGCTCAACAGCGAGGGTGAGGCGCTTGGGTCGAGCGGCAATATCTTTTCATCGGTTGAGTAACGCTGTGTGGAAGCTACCTGGTCTGTCGCTCCGCCCGAAGCGTCAGGTCTTCTCGGCCACAGTCATTCCCTCCCTTCTCGACGCTTGTCGTCGTCAGGTTGGAATCGGACGTAAAAAAAAGGAAGCGGAAGAAGTCGCTGCCCGCCCTTCTGCGAAAACGGAAAAAAGACAAAAAACGCCGTAAGGAGCGCCCCTTACGGTGGCACAAGTGGAGACGCAGACCAGGTGGGTGTGCCTCGATGACACAAAGCCCACAACACCTCGCTGCTGATCTCGTCAAGGAGCATAAACTATCACGCGAACTCTGCTCATTCTCGCTGCAGCGGCGGCTTTTGGCTAACCACCGAACAAAGGAGTTACTGCATCGTGCGCTTTCAAATGCGCTTCTGATGTTGAAGGTAGCAGAGGGCACTGCAGCAAAGTACATTGTGTATTTCAACAACTTGCAATGACGGGCATTGAGAAGCACAGTTGACCAACACCCACGCTCACAGACCCGCGGACTCACCACCACCACACAGAGACCCGCAGACTCGCCACCACCACCGACCCACACGCACCACCACCACACAAAGAAGCAAGGTTAAACCACCCCCATAACAGACACTGCGTGGGAAACACTATCCAGCCGAAGATGACCATGACGTACGCCACTTTTATGAGCGGTCGTCACATGTGGCCTCTGAAAAATAGCTCGTAGCTCCCAGGTGGCTTTACCTGGTACATAACAGTTTTAACAAGATGGCCGTCGCATCCGGCACAGCCAATGACATCGCCTGTTGCAATCCTTGCTCTGTGGCCGCGCAAGTCAGTGGGGAGGGGGGTGTGGACGTCATCGCTCACCCCCCATGCACAAATCATTTTCTTTTTAACTCCTCTATACCCGGTCGATATCCCTGTACCGGTATTAGTATTATTCCTACCAGCCCACCCCGCAGGGTCCTGTTATTAGGAGATCTGTGACAAAGAGCTTCACAGGTCATCGGATTTCCCCAGGATAAAGATTCTGACTGCTGCTCGTCTTGAACTTTTGTCCGCCTCGGAGACTTCCTTCCCAACCTCACTTCACTCTCCCCCTAATCCTGCTACCCCGTGCCTGCTGCCCTTCAAACACAGATCCTGAAGCAGTAGATTCGTGCTGGATACAGTCACACTTGCAAATGTGATTTGTAACGTTGACTATTACCTGCTCGTCGATTGTTCAATGTCAATGTGCCATTGTATTGAGGGCTACTGCTGTGTGGCGCTGTCTTGGTGTGGTCTGTAACTGCGTTGTGCTTTCTGCTGCCTAATGTTGACAAGTCAGACTTCGATAACTCATTAATAAATACATTAATTATATTGTACCACTTGCTTACCCTGTTTCTCTATGTCGCACTCCTGTCGTGTTTGTGTTTTGTTTGTTGTTGTTGTAACTTGCCGACAAGCCCCCACTGGGCATCAAGGAAAAAGAGCTTCATAGCTTATCAGATTCCTTCCCCAGTTATAAATAAATATTCTGACTCTTGTGGAATTGACTCGACTCCCGGTCCCATCCTGTGCCACAAACACAAAGCTTCAGAGCGCTCAATACGGCGTTTGAGGTTTGTGCTTCCATCGCATTGTATGGAAATGCAGCCGTTACCATCATTCACGCCACGTCCGTGCTCAATTATCGTTTCTAACTGAGGTTTAACTTGGACTCTAAGCAAATTAACATAATTCAAACGTAACTTGTCTGTTTCTACTAATCACGTTTACGAAAATGTAAAACGACCATAGACTCTTCCACAATACAGGTCGTTGTCCGAGGTTAGATCGCATATTTACGTGATCTAACCCCTTAGATATTTATATAATTATATATGTTTACGCGATATAACCCAAAAAAACTATTATGGATGATATTGGTCGCGAAAGCCTACATGTTAAACTGATACTCTTCAATCTTGATTCCTTTTATCCGTGCAGATAATGGCACTTTATTGCATTTTTACATTTTCGTTCTTTGGAATTGTTGCATTTTTATTCTGAGGTTAATTGTGTATTATCTGAATTTGTGATCCAAGCCTTCCTTGAAAAATATTTAAAAAACACGTGAAGCGTATTGGGCTCATCATCGTTCTCATCAGTTCAACACGTAGGCTTTCGCGACCAATATTCATAATCAACGTTTTTGGGTTAGATCGCGTTATTTATAAATGTGTCGTAACCCTCCACCACCCGACACAGCCAATCAGTAAATAAAAGTCACGTTGACAAAAGACAAATAGTTCACTGCTTTCGCCCACCGGTGTGTTGAAGCGTGAAACCACAACATTTACAATTTTTGAGTACGACGTTTCGCTGGTAATTGCATCCAGCATCATCGGGCAATTCGCCAGAATGGTGAGGCTCTGCTCCATCTCCCGTTCTTATATAGAGCAGCAGAGCAGGGTGACGTCATCATTAACTCATCAGGCGCAACGATTTGAGGGGGGGGGGGGGAGTTATACTGGTAGGAACAAAGTGGACCAGCCACCAATAGATTATTTCGTCCGTCCGACCGTGTAGCAACATCGCCCCCTACTGCAAACACTTGGCCTGACCCTACAAAAACCGTTAGACTGAGGCTTTCCTGCCTAAACAAGTGTAACATTCCCTTATAATTCCCTGAGATAGCTTTTAATTAAAACTTTGAAATTAAATAAAAAACTCAGCGCCCTAAAGCCTACAGCTAGGCCTCAAGCCTCGAACAATGCCTCAAACTCTCCCTTCGTATCGTTCCCCTGCGTGTGTGCAAGGGAGTTATGTTTATTAATGTTACATTCCCTGATGCTTTTAAATAGAAACATTTACATTTAAAGCTTTTACATGAATTATAAAAACAGGTAAATTTAAAATTAACTCACAGCGGCCTAACGCCTACAGCTAGGCCTAAAGCCTAGAACTAGGCCTCACACTCTCCCTTCGTATCGTCCGATTCGGTGTAGCAGCATCGCCCCCTACTGCAAACACTTGGCAGGACCCTACAAAAACCTTTACACTCAGTGGGGCTTTCCTGGCTAAACAAGTGTAATAATACATGATGTTTATATTCTTTGGTTATTCGTTCCTACCAGCCCACCCCGCAGGGACCTGTTAGTAATGATATACTAGATTAGTAATATGGCAGTTGTTACAATGCGAGTTGTAGATTAGTAATTAGTTGGAATGTGTTTTATTGCGATTATGCTACGTTATTAATCAGTTAGTGTTTGTTTCCCCTATAAAGGAATTGTAATGTATCTTATTTAATAATACGCTTCCAGGCCGCACTAGGCCTGTAGCTGTCCGAGCGATTAAAGTTATTTCTGTTTCTCTCAATTTCAATGGATTCTCTAATTAGTCTTTGCCAGTAGTAACTGGTATAGCAGAATGTATAGTAATAAAGAGTATAAAATTGTAATGTTTAATACAATGTACAAGGCAATATATAGTATCGTAATTGTATAGTAAATATACAGCAGTGTGACATACAGTAGGGTTGATAGAATAGGTTACGATTTGTGAGAATACAATGGGACACTCCCACCAACACCCCCCACCATCACCCCACCACCCCCCACAACCCACTCACTCCCTACCCACCCCCCCACCCACTCCATTCACCCCACTCTCCCTACCCACACACCCTCCCACCCTCCCCACCCACCCACCACCCCCACTCACTCACTACCCACCCACCACCCCCCCCCCCAACACACTCCACCCACCACCCTCCCCCCCCTACCGACCACCGCACCACCACCACCACCACCACCACCCACCCACCCCACTCACACCCCACCACCGCAACTCACAGCGGATGCCGTAGACAATGAGCGGGTCCATCTGCTTCTTGCCGTGGTGCCCGTGACCCGACAGGTTACTGGCGGCCTGCACCTCGAGATGGAGGTGGTCCAGGAGGGTGAGCGCCATCTTCTCGGGCGTGCGGCAAGCGGCGGTCACGTGCAGCAGGTCCCCCGGGGCGATGGGGCAGCGCACGCGAAGATCCACGTTCCACTCGTCGCCCAGCCAAGTGCCGTTCGGGAAATCCTCTGCGGGGTTTTGTCGGTGGGTGGGTGGATGGAGGAGAGGGGTGGTGAGTGGGTGGGTGGGCGAGTAGGTGAGTGGTTGAGTGAGTGAGTGGATGAGTGGGTGGGTGAGTGTCACTCAGCGGGCGAGCGAGTGACCGGCTGTGTGACCGATCCGTCGACCCAAGCGCCTCACCCTCGCTGTTGAGCGTGATGAGCGTCACGCTCGGGTGGAAGTTCCCACGGCTGACACTGCCCCCCCCCGCACAACTCCCTGGCTGCCCCCCCCCGTGGCAGCGTCTCCTGATTGGCTGCCGCAGGGCGAGCGATGAGCGTCTACCAGCGCGGCATCGGAGCCGCTGTCACCACCTCATCCTCCTGCTCCTCGTCCTGTGCGTACACACACACATGCACACGTCCCGGCAAAGGAAACCCGGCAAAGGTCACCGGTAAAGTTGCCTGAAGGCGCACCGGCTCCGCCTCCGCCATCGCGGCCACGGCCGCCGCCACCGGCTCCGGCACCTTCACCAAGACCGGGGCCCTTGCCCGGCACAGCGCTGGCGGTGGGGGGGGGGGGTGGACGCAGAAATCAGACCGAGACTGTGGGTCTCTGAGTCTGCGGCTCTCTGCCGCGTGATCGGTCGCACAGCCGGTCACTTGCTCACTCGCTGAGTGACACTCACCCACCCACTCAGCCACTCACTCAACCACTCACCCACCCACTTACAACCACTCCTCCTTCCACCCACCCCACCCACTCACCAACCCTCTCCTCCATCCACTCACCCACAAAACCCCGCAGAGGATTACCCGCATGGCACTTGGCTGGGCGACGAGTGGAACGTGGAGCTTCGCGTGCGCTGCCCCATCGCCCCGGGGGACCTGCTGCACGTGACCGCCGCTTGCCGCACGCCCGAGAAGATGGCGCTCACCCTCCTGGACCACCTCTTCCATCGCGAGGTGCAGGCCGCCAGCAACTTGTCGGGTCACGGGCACCACGGCAAGAAGCAGCTGGACCGGCTCATGGTCTACGGCATCCGCTGCGAGTTGCGGCGGTGGTGGTGGTGTGTGAGTGGGGTGGGTGGGGTGGGTGGGTGGTGGTGATGGTGCGGTGGTGGGTAGGGGGGGGGAGGGGGTGGACGGGTAGGGAGTGAGTGGGATGGGTGGAGTGGGTTGGGGGTGGGTGGGTGGTGGTGGTGTGGTGGTGGGTAGGGAGTGAGTGAGGTGGGTGGGGAGTGAGTGAGTGGGGTGGGTGGGTAGGGAGTGAGTGGGGCGAGTGGAGTGGGTTGGGGGGGGTGGTGGTGGGTGGGGTGGGTGGAGTGGGTAGGGCGAGGGTGGTGGATAGGGGGTGAGTGGAGTGGGAGTGTCCCATTGCATACTCACAAATCGTAACCTCCCTCCACCACCACCACTATGCCGACCGTGACGCAGGCCACCTGTTCTACAAGTTTGGCATCACCGAGTGCGACTGGTGCTGCATCAAACTGCATATCGATGCAAAGTGCTGCACCGCCTGGCGGCGCAAGCAGCTCGGACAGAGCCTCGCCGTCAAGGGCCGCAGGGGCACCCGCGGCACCCGCGGCGCAGACGCAGCGGGAGCGGCAGTCGTCGGGGCACACGGCGGCGACAGACGTGGGAACTTCCACCCGAGCGTGACGCTCATCAGCGAGGGTGAGGCGCTTGGGTCGAACGGCAATATCTTTTCATCGGTTGAGTAACGCTGTGTGGAAGCTACCTGGTCTGTCGCTCCGCCCGAAGCGTCAGGTCTTCTCGGCCACAGTCATTCCCTCCCTTCTCGACGCTTGTCGTCGTCAGGTTGGAATCGGACGTAAAAAAAAGGAAGCGGAAGAAGTCGCTGCCCGCCCTTCTGCGAAAACGGAAAAAAGACAAAAAACGCCGTAAGGAGCGCCCCTTACGGCGGCACAAGTGGAGACGCAGACCAGGTGGGTGTGCCTCGATGACACAAAGCCCACAACACCTCGCTGCTGATCTCGTCAAGGAGCATAAACCATCACGCGAACTCCGCTCATTCTCGCAGCAGCGGCGGCTTTTGGCTAACCACCGAACAAAGGAGTTACTGCATCGTGCGCTTTCAAATGCGCTTCTGATGTTGAAGGTAGCAGAGGGCACTGCAGCAAAGTACATTGTGTATTTCAACAACTTGCAATGACGGGCATTGAGAAGCACAGTTGACCAACACCCACGCTCACAGACCCGCGGACTCACCACCACCACACAGAGACCCGCAGACTCGCCACCACCACCGACCCACACGCACCACCACCACACAAAGAAGCAAGGTTAAACCACCCCCATAACAGACACTGCGTGGGAAACACTCTATCCAGCCGAAGATGACCATGACGTACGCCACTTTTATGAGCGGTCGTCACATGTGGCTTCTGAAAAATAGCTCATAGCTCCCAGGTGGCTTTACCTGGTAAATAACAGTTTTAGTTTAGTTCAAGCAACGGGCACCTCCACCCCACTCCCCCCCCACCCCCAAAATCGCGTTCCGTTATGTTCAATGCAATTTTGGACGATTTTTGACCACCCCCTCCCCACACGGCGTCACAAAAAGTCAGACCCCCCTCAAATATGAGGTCAAAGCTCTGCCCCCCCCAAAATGAAACATGCTTCAAATCGCTTTAAACTATTGTCATTGTAGTGCGTATTCAATGTGGCCCCCTTCCCCAAAGCCACTTTGTTGGAACCGCCACGCCTTTGCCAGTAGCTTTAGCTAATCGGGATTAATTGACCGTTATGCAAAAGGTTAGGTTTTTAACGTCTTGTAATTCGCAAGGCATGTTACCGTCGGAACATTAGGACACGCAGTAGCAATTGCAGGGGAATGTTTATAAGGATCGAGATAACTTGAAACATCCTCGCAGCCAAAACTTAATTGGGAGCACTAAATGGTTCCATTGGCTCCAGCCTTGCAGTCTTCTTCTGTGAGGTCTCGAAATTTTGAATTCCGTCGCTGGTCTGGACAAGAATTGTATGCCCCTGGGAGACGACGGGAGCAGCTTTCATGCGGCTGATTTCTCGGTCAAAAAATAAATAACAGTTTATGCTGGACTTTGAGTAGCTATGATTGCCCTGGAAGTCATGTTGATAGAAATATTTATGGCAAACCTTCTTGTTCGACTCGCACAGGAAAGAAACCCTCCAGCTTACGAGACAATGATTCGTGCAAATACAATTCCAGATTTAAGATTACCTGTTTAATGCCGTGAAATAATTGTTTTGTTGTTTGAAATAATTAACTTGTTCAGACCACAGACACAAGCCACCGACACGCCACAGCACCACTTGTACGTGTGGCGTCTGAATGCCAATGAGGCTCAAAACGCCGCGCACGGAACAAAGAGTGGAACGCACCGCACGCATCACGTGGATGAGACCGGAGTGATTCCGTTTGCAAAGCGAGGGGCACCATCGCAAAACCGACAGGAGACGGGACAGCCACGGGCAGAGGAAATAACGTAGTTGGTGAAGCTTTTCTAAACATTCCACTCGAATTTTTTTTTACTTCACCAGTTAAACCTATACTGTTGTTTTTGGTAAAGTCACGTATGTGGAAATAAAATATTAACAAATAAAATAAAATCAGATTAAAATAAATAACGACGTTGCGAACGCAACACAGGCGCTCATCATCAGGTGTAATTGGGGTAAAGCACATAGCAAGGGCACACACAAACCTCACCGAGCTATGTCGCTCTTTTTCAGAAGTGACCTGGCCACAAAGGAGAGCTCGTCGGAGTGCCTTATCATCGTGGACACTTACAGCAACAAATAGACTCATTGTCCTCATCAACCACACTCGGTCCACAGCTGAACGAATGCCTCCCCAAAGCCACGACCACCTCCCGCCATCTTGCGATGTAACAATTCACCCAGGTACCGAGCACGACCTGATTTCGTCCGTAATAAAGGTTGTTTGTTTATATAGTGTAAATATAGATGTGTCGGTAAACCCACCACCACCCAACAGCCAATTAGTAAGGTTTGTCAAGTAAACAAAATGTGCCAATTAGTTACTGGTTCAGCACACCGGTGTGTTGGAGGGTAAACCCACAACATGCAAAATGGGAGCACGACAATGGGGGCAGGACAACGTGTCACACCGATGTCGTCGCTCCGTCTGCTCAGCGGAGGCATTCCAAAACGCGTTCCACTCCCTTGGATTGCCACTCGCTCATTATTCTTGACCGTTGGCCAGCATCCCGTCGAGTCGTGCCACATCCTGCCCAAGCCCACCTTGGACTTTCTTCAGTTAGAAGTGATCGCGTTCACCTCTCCGTCCCCAGGATATAAAGATTCTGACTGCTGCTCGTCTTGAACTTTTGTCCGCCCTCGAGGACTTCCTTCCCAACCTCACTTCACTCTCCCCCTAATCCTGCTACCCCGTGCCTGCTGCCCTTCAAACACAGATCCTGAAGCAGTAGATTCGTGCTGGATACAGTCACACTTGCAAATGTGATTTGTAACGTTGACCATTACCTGCTCGTCGATTGTTCAATGTCAATGTGCCATTGTATTGAGGGCTACTGCTGTGTGGCGCTGTCTTGGTGTGGTCTGTAACTGCGTTGTGCTTTCTGCTGCCTAATGTTGACAAGTCAGACTTCGATAACTCATTAATAAATACATTAATTATATTGTACCACTTGCTTACCCGGTTTCTCTATGTCGCACTCCTGTCGTGTTTGTGTTTTGTTTGTTGTTGTAACTTGCCGACACGCCCCCACTGGGCATCAAGGAAAAAGAGCTTCATAGCTTATCAGATTCCTTCCCCAGTTATAAATAAATATTCTGACTCTTGTGGAATTGACTCGACTCCCGGTCCCATCCTGTGCCACAAACACAAAGCTTCAGAGCGCTCAATACGGCGTTTGAGGTTTGTGCTTCCATCCCATAGTAGGGAAATGCAGCCGTTACCATCATTCACGCCACGTCCGTGCTCAATTATCGTTTCTAACTGAGGTTTAACTTGGACTCTAAGCAAATTAACATAATTCAAACGTTACTTATCCGTTTGTACGAATCACGTTTACGAAAATGTAAAACGACCATAAGAGACTCTTCCACAATACAGGTCGTTGTCAGGGGTTAGATCACATAAATATGCGATCTAACCTCGTAGATATTTATATAAATATATATTTACGCGATATAACCCAAAAAAAACTATTATGTATGATATTGGTCGCGAAAGCCTACATGTTAAACTGATACTCTTCAATCTTGATTCCTTTTATCCGTGCAGATAATGGCACTTTATTGCATATTTACATTTTCGTTCTTTGGAATTGTTGCATTTTTGCGTTTTTATTCCGAGGTTAATTGTGTATTATCCGAATTTGTGATCCAAGCACATACCTGCATTGCGTCGCGTTGTGCACCTTGCGCCTGCAGCCCCGCCGAGCTCGGTGCTTCCTCCACCTCCTCTCCTGGGCTGGCCGACACCATTCCACTCCTCGTCGGCTCCTCTCCCTTCCTCGCCCGCTGCCACCAGGCGTCCTCCTCCGCTCGCCTCAAGGTCGACGCTCGCGCCTCGTCCCTCTCCTCTGCGGGTCTCCCTCCTCCAGGCAGTCCCACCTCACCATCCTCCGCCTCTGCAGCAGCCAAACTGGCCCGCTCACCTTGGCTCACCACCCCAGAGCGCTTGGTCGCCATGCCCCCGAGGGCCTGCGAGGCTGCCACTGGCCAGGAAGCCAGGGAGCCAGGGAGCCGAGACTTGGCACGACACCAGCAGAGATACAGAGGCACCGCACCAAGGTTTTTATTTCCTTTCAAGCAGGAGCAGGCCTCTGCTTTGTACAGCCAAAAGGACCGGAAAAACCACACAAACGTAACGGGACCAGGGGATCCCCTTCACTGCCGACGCACCGAGCTACGCCGCGTTCAAGTTCCCCTCTTTTACACCCTTCACTCAAAAAAACAAAAAATTCACCGTCGCAAAAAAAAAGGGGGGGGGGGGTGCGTTCATCCACTCATTCTCGAAAGGGGGGGGGGGGGTCGTTTCGAATTAGCCCATCCCGCACTTGGGCAGCGGCCACCGCCACTTCGCGCCCGTGGCTGCTCCGCCCGCTGTCGCCCGCTCCACCTCCACCACCCTCTCCAACAGCCCCCTGGCCAGTCGGCACACCTCGGGAGGCGACATATAGGCGCCCTTAATCAGTTTCTGGCGCGCCATCCACAGGGCCTCTTTTACGGCACCTATGACGGCCCATGCCTGAGCCCAGACCCCACCCGCTCTCTGCCTGAACATCCCCCAAATCATATTAGGCGCTGTGGCCTTTACGGGGCAAAAATGGGACAGCAGGGGTCGGCTTAACTCCCACACCTCCTGGGCAAATGGGCACTGTACGAGGGCATGAGCAGCGCTCTCTCCCAGGCCGCAGCCTCTCGGGCAATCAGGTGAGCGGGCCAATCTGCGGGAGCACATAAATAGTCTGCACTCCAGCCTGTCCCATGCGGCCAGCCAGGATAAGTCCCGCTGCCTTTTGGTCAGGGCTGCCGATGCTACGTTTTCCCAAATTTGTCGTGCCCGGGTACCCCGAGCACCCGGCACCTCTGTGCAGACCTCCTTTTTCGACATTTCCGCCAGGACTTCCCTGGGAACCCACGACCCCCGCGTCCGGTCCGGCTCATACTTCGCGATGTATTCATTTACCGTGGTGCACAACCACCCCTGAGGCCAAGCCAGGGGGGTGCTGCGCGGCAACGACGCCATGCTTAGCCGTCTCAGGAGCCACGCCAGTCTATACCGAACATAATATGAGGCTTTCACCTGGAGCCCATTGGAGAAATATAGTCGCAGCGTATTACAAACAAAAATCGTGTTAAGGATGCACACGACATTCGGGGCCCCCCTCCCACCGTTCTCAGCACGTTTGTACATTGTTTCTCTCTTCACTCGGTCCATCCCTCCCCCCCAGATGAACTTGAAAAACAGGCGCTCCAACCTTTTTGCCATTTGCGCCCCTGGCGGGAACACGTAAGCCAGGTAGATGAGTACCGGGAGGATTTCCACCCTCAAAACTAACACTCTACCTTCCATTGAGAGGCGCCTGTCTGCCCAACCAGCCAGCCTGCCTCTCACCATGCACTCTTTTCCCCGCCAATTCTTAGTCGCCGAGTCCTCCCTATAGAACGTGACTCCTAAGATTTTGATACCCTCACCCTGGACCGTTATACCTGGCGGGCGGCCCTCAAATAACCTGGGGTCACCGAATATCAGCAGCTCACTTTTGCTTACATTCACCTTTAATCCTGAGGCCAAAAATAATCTATCCGCAAGTCTTAGGGCCTCCCATACTGAAGCAACATTCCCACAGAAAATGACAACATCGTCCATATACGTTGCAATTTTTGCTGGTTCCGCACACCCTGGCATGCTCACCCCTCTAATCAGCCGACTTCCCCTGACAGCCTGGGAAAAAGGCTCCACGCACATTATGAATAACACCGGCGACATCGGGCACCCCTGCCGCACACCGGACCCAATTGGAAACCCTTCCGAGAGGACTCCATTTATTAGCAGGCTACCTGTGAGCTTATGATATAGCTTCCCTATCCAGTCTATAAGCTGTTTCCCCACCCCCATTTGCCTCAAAACCGCGAACAAATAATCGTGCGAGATGCTATCAAATGCCTTCTCCTGATCCAAACTGAGTAGACCCAATGAATTACCCCTCTCCACAGTGGTTTCCACCACCTCCCTCAACAGAACGAGGGTATCGGATATCCGCCTGCCCGGAACCGCACACTTCTGGTCCGACCCCACCACCTCCCCTACCACCTTCCCCAGGCGCGCCGCGATAACTTTGGCCAGGATTTTATAATCGGTGTTCAGCAGGGTGATCGGGCGCCAGCTCCCGAGGTCGCTGCGCTCCCCCTTCCCCTTGTATATAAGGGTTATGACCCCTCTAGTCATTGAATCTGGCACAGGGCCTTCCTCCGTAATTTCCTTATACATCTGCCACATGTCGTCCCTGAGGGTACTCCAAAACGTAACATAGAATTCGGCCGGTATCCCATCTAAACCTGGTGCACTGTGCCGACGTAATCCCCCCACCACCTCATCCAATTCTGCCCTCTGGATATGCTTGTTTATCTCCTCTGGAGCCTCAATAACCCTATCTACCCCCCCTAGCAGTGTGCTCCGCGCCCCCTCATCTGACGGCCTGCTCCTGTACAATTCCTTGTAGTAACCCCTGGCGGCCTCCGTTATCCCCTCTGTGTTCTTGAGTCTACCTAACCTGGGACAAACCAATTCTCGGATTGTGTTGTCCGCTTTCCTGCACTTCTTAAAGAAAAAACGTGTGCAACGCTCACCCTCCTCGACCGCCTTCACCCGAGCCCTGAATGCAAGTTGCGCGGCCTGCTTCTCCCACACCGCAGAGATCCTATCTTTTAGTTGCTTTATTTCTCCCATGACGGGGAATCCCAGTTCCATCAGTTTATATGCTCCCTCCAATCTCTCATTCAATCCCCGCAACACAACCCCTACGCTCCTCCTTCTACTCTGGGACTGGAAAAAGGACTTAATTCGCCCCTTCACCATTCCCCACCATTCAGCTATCGTGCCAAAGCAGCACCGCAGGCTCCTCCATTCCTCGTACTGCCTGACAAATTCCTCCACCACCTTTTTGTCCTCCAGCAGTCCCGAGTTCATGCGCCAGATTCCCCTTCCCAACCTCAGCCCATCTGGGATTCTGAGCCCCCCCGCTATCATCTTATGGTCAGAAAAAGAGAAAGGTTCGTTTTCCACTCTCTCCACTTTAACCTTGGCAGAGACAAAGAGGAAATCAATCCTCGAGTGTGCGGTTCCCAAACAACTCGACCACGTGAACCCTGGTCGCTTTGGGTGTAACGACCGGTAAGCGTCAATCAAATCAAAATCTCCAACCAAAGCCCCCAGCCTCCTAGAGGAGGGGTCCAACTTTCGACATCCGGCAACTGGCCGCGTGTCCGCCAGGGTTAGAGGGCAATTAAAATCACCCCCCATGACGATGTGTCTTCGTGTTAGCAGCAAGGCTGCCACGTTCTCTAGCAACTCCACACGTTCCGGAGAGCCTGTGGGGGCGTACACATTGATCAGCCGGACCGCCGCCCCACCATATGCAACATCGACATAGTGGAGTCGTCCCGGGACCACTTCTCGGGCCTCCTGCACCTCTATGTTCTTTCTACCTAGGAGGATAACCACTCCTGAGCACCTATTAACATTGCTTCCGGACCAGAAGCAGTGTCCCTCCCAGTCCCTAGCCAGATCCTCTCGACCAAGGGAGTATGGCAAGTGGCACTCCTGTAAAAAGTAAACGTCCTTTTTCAGGGACCGTAGATAATGTAGAATGGCCCCCCTCCTAGCCCTGCCCCACATTCCCCTCACGTTTACTGATGCTACGGTAAGGTCCATACCCAGAATTGTCTCTCCCTACCCAGACCCGTCGTCCAATAGTTCATACAGGTTTGTGTCAGCCAATCCCTGCAATTGTTCCCCTCTCCTAGGCTCCTTGGGCAGCCCTCTTCCCTGGTTGGTCTTAGCCGCCACAGCACCATCTTCCGACGACCTCGCGTCTATCGAGGAGTCTGTTGCCTCCAGGTCCCGTTTGCGGGTCGACCTCGCTGGGCCACGCGGCGCTTTCTGCTTCCTTTTCACCACCCTCTTGAATTTCTCCCTCCTGGTGCTCTCCCTCTGCTGCTCCTCTCCGTCTTCCCCCGCCTCCACCGCCTCCGCCCAGTCAACCACCGTTGGGTCGGGGGGTTTTCCCACGGGCTCCTCGTCCTTGTCCCCAGGGTGCTCCACCTGCCGCCCCGTGGGATCCGCGTCTTCCTCCGATGTCATCTCCCCCTCCTCCCTCTCGTCCTGCAGTGGCGTACCCTGCCTGCCCACCTCTCCACCCCCGTCCTCCATCTTCCCGCCGGGCTGCGTTGGCTTCAGCCCGTCCTCGGCCACCTCCCCTTCTCCATCCGACACCCTGCTCCTATGTGCGCGGACCTTATTTGCGTATGACAGCGGGCAGTCCCTGTACAGGTGGTCCTTATTCCCACATAGGTTGCACAATGCCGGGGCGCAGCATTCTGCCACAACGTGGTCCCGTGCCTTGCATCGGTAACATATCCGTGCCTCGCACGCTGCAGCCAGATGGCCACTCCCCCCACATCGCCTGCAGAGCTTCGGCTGCCCCGCATACACCACGTAGCCCCTATTGCCACCAATGTTCAGGGCGCTCGGGATGTGTTGCAGAGCCCCTTCTGCCGTTCCCAACCTCACTCGCCATTGCCTGGCGCCCGTCCAGATCCCTAACGAGTCTTGGACCCGCTTACTGTCCGATAGCACCAGGCAGTGCTGCCTCAGCCACACCTCGACGTCGTGGTCTGGCAGAGCTTCGTTGTACAAAAATATGGTGACCACTTTAGTATCGAGCTCAGAGAGCAGTTGGAGCTTCAGCAGTGACAGTGGCCGTTCCCCCGCCTTCTCCTCGAACGAAGTCATAAAACGCTGCAGTAAGTTGCTTGTCTTAAAGCTCACGTCAAAAGCCCTGCCACCTGGCAAGGCTATCAAGCAAAACAGATCTGCCGGATCCACCTTCAGAGTTTCGACCATCACTGACCGCACGAACCTCGGTCTGTCGATCGTGACCTCCTCTGGCACGTCCTCCTTAAAGGACACCCGCACGCAGTTATGCCTCTTAGCGTGTAGCGGGGTGAAGTTCCCTGCCGAACCTCCGCGCCACCGCCCTGCGCGCTCCTGGGGTCGCCCTGCCCCCACAGGTCCAGGACTTGCCTGGACCGCGTCGCTTTGGGCACCTTGCGCCTGCAGGCCCGCCGAGCTCGGTGCTTCCTCCGCCTCCTCTCCTGGGCTGGCCGACACCATCCCACTCCTCGTCGGCTCCTCTCCCTTCCTCGCCCGCTGCCACCAGGCGTCCTCCTCCGCTCGCCTCGAGGTCGACGCTCGCGCCTCGTCCCTCTCCTCTGCGGGTCTCCCTCCTCCAGGCCGTCCCATCGCACCATCCTCCGCCTCTTGGCTCACCACCCCGGATCGCTTGGTCGCCATGGCCCCGCGGGCCTGCGAGGCTGCCACTGGCCAGGCAGCCAGGGAGCCGAGACTAGACACAACACCAGCAGAGACACAGTAGATACAAACCAGCCGCGGTCGGGGCCCTCCTCATCGGGCAATTCGCCAGAATGGTGAGGCTCTCCTCTGTCTCCCGTTCTTATATAGAGCAGCAGCAGGGTGACGTCATCATTAACTCATTAACTCATCAGGTGCAGAGATTTGAGGGGGGGGGGGGTTATTGTAATTATATACTAGATTAGTAATCAGGCAGTTGTTACGATGCGAGTTGTAGATTATTAATCACTTGGAATGTGTTTTATTGTGATTATGATTAACGAGACGGAACAAACGGTAAATACAAATTAGACGTTAAAACAACAACTGTTAATCATGTTTTTAATCGAATCACCACCGCCAGCCGTGACGGTTTATCACATCGACAGTCGATTGTGAAGCATTGCGTCATTTAATTTTTTACGTTTAACAGGTCCAGCACTTCATCTGTAGTGCGCTTGCCATTATGTGTTTTGCAAATCTGGCTTTGCTTATTTTTATCCTCCCTATGTTGATGTTGGCTGCAGTCAGCAGCAGCAGATGACGATTGTAAGCCACCTCAGCCACTTCCATTCCGCCTGCCTTCCTGCCTCTGGATCTGCTGTCGACACCAAGAAGGGTGAAGCGGGTCCACAGTTTTCTTGGTTAAACAAATTCTGATTGATAGTTTAAAAATATCTAGAATATTGACCAGGTAAGTGTGTGTGTCTGAGAGTGTGAAAGTGAGTGTGTGTGAGTCTGATAGTGTGAGTGAGAGCGAGTGCAGGATTTCAGTCCTTCACGGCGTAGTGTGTTACCAACTGTTTTCTTAGTGACTATGGTCCCAGCTGCCTTGAGATCATTGACAAGATCCTCCCGTGTAGTTCTGGGCTGATTCCTCACCGTTCTCATGATCATTGCAACTCCACGAGGTGAGATCTTGCATGGAGCCCCAGGCCGAGGGAGATTGACAGTTCTTTTGTGTTTCTTCCATTTGCGAATAATCGCACCAACTTTTGTCACCTTCTCACCAAGCTGCTTGGCGATGGTCTTGTAGCCCATTCCAGCCTTGTGTAGGTTTACAATCTTGTCCCTGACATCCTTGCAGAGCTCATTGGTCTTGGCCATGATGGAGAGTTTGGAATCTGATTTATTGATTTCTTCTGTGAACAGGTGCCTTTTATACAGGTGTAATGCGGGCGTAAGCGACCTTCCGGATGTGACGTCACGGGGAGGTGGAGCCATGTGACGTGGGTGAAAGGTTCGGGAAGGAGAAGTCAGTCGGGTTGTGAATGGAAAAGAGTGAGGCCACGCGGGCGAACGAGAGGAGGGGGGCACCGTCGGCCAGCGGGAGCCAACCCCGGAGAACAGTAGGGAGCTACGGGGTGGTGTGAGGCTGCAGAGAGTACAGCCAGGAAGGCTGTGTGTTAGAGGCAGCGGTGTGGCTGCAGAGAGTACAGCCAGGAAGGCTGTGTGTTAGAGGCAGCGGTGTGGCTGCGGAGAGTACAGCCAGGAAGGCTGTGTGTTAGAGGCAGCGGTGAGGCTGCAGAGAGTACAGCCAGGAAGGCTGTGTGTTAGAGGCAGCGGTGTGGCTGCAGAGAGTACAGCCAGGAAGGCTGTGTGTTAGAGGCAGCGGTGTGGCTGCGGAGAGTACAGCCAGGAAGGCTGTGTGTTAGAGGCAGCGGTGAGGCTGCAGAGAGTACAGCCAGGAAGGCTGTGTGTTAGAGGCAGCGGTGTGGCTGCGGAGAGTACAGCCAGGAAGGCTGTGTGTTAGAGGCAGCGGTGAGGCTGCAGAGAGTACAGCCAGGAAGGCTGTGTGTTAGAGGCAGCGGTGTGGCTGCAGAGAGTACAGCCAGGAAGGCTGTGTGTTAGAGGCAGCGGTGTGGCTGCGGAGAGTACAGCCAGGAAGGCTGTGTGTTAGAGGCAGCGGTGAGGCTGCAGAGAGTACAGCCAGGAAGGCTGTGTGTTAGAGGCAGCGGTGTGGCTGCAGAGAGTACAGCCAGGAAGGCTGTGTGTTAGAGGCAGTGGTGAGGCTGCAGAGAGTACAGCCAGGAAGGCTGTGTGTTAGAGGCAGCGGTGTGGCTGCAGAGAGTACAGCCAGGAAGGCTGTGTGTTAGAGGCAGCGGTGTGGCTGCAGAGAGTACAGCCAGGAAGGCTGTGTGTTAGAGGCAGCGGTGTGGCTGCAGAGAGTCGCAGGAGCGACGAAGAGAGAGAGACAGCACGAGGCTGTCAGAGCTGCGGAGTAACCAAGAGCGAGAGGAGCTGCAGCGATTACAGCCAGGGGGGCTGAGAGAGAGTAACAGCAGCGGAACTGCTGTGGGGGCTACAAGAGCGACAGAGGCCAACAGAGGGGCTGCTGGTGGACACTGGAAAGACATCGGAGTCAGCACTGTGGGGACTGAGCAAAGAGGAGACAGCCGTTTGGGAAATACAGTACGAACCAAATATAGGACACTGAGCCAGAGATCGTGGTCAAGTCTTTTATTACACAGGTAACAAGTTGAGATTAGGAGCACTCCCTACATCTACAGAACGTGAAGAACCAGTGGCATCTACATCTGCAGAATGAGAAGAACCAGTGGCATCTACATCTACAGAATGAGAAGAACCAGTGGTATCTACATCTGCAGAATGAGAAGAACCAGTGGCATCTACATCTACAGAATGAGAAGAACCAGTGGCATCTACATCTACAGAACGTGAAGAACCAGTGGCATCTACATCTACAGAATGAGAAGAACCAGTGGTATCTACATCTGCAGAATGAGAAGAACCAGTGGTATCTACATCTGCAGAATGAGAAGAACCAGTGGCATCTACATCTACAGAACGAGAAGAACCAGTGGCATCTACATCTGCAGAATGAGAAGAACCAGTGGCATCTACATCTACAGAACGTGAAGAACCAGTGGCACCTACATCTACAGAATAAGAAGAACCAGTGGTATCTACATCTGCAGAATGAGAAGAACCAGTGGTATCTACATCTGCAGAATGAGAAGAACCAGTGGCATCTACATCTACAGAATGAGAAGAACCAGTGGCATCTACATCTGCAGAATGAGAAGAACCAGTGGCATCTACATCGGTAGAACATGAAGAACCAGTGGCATCTACATCTGCAGAATGAGAAGAACCAGTGGCATCTACATCTACAGAACGTGAAGAACCAGTGGCACCTACATCTGTAGAACATGAAGAACCAGTGGCATCTACATCTGCATAATGAGAAGAACCAGTGGTATCTACATCTACAGAACGAGAAGAACCAGTGGCATCTACAGAACGAGAAGAACCAGTGGCATCTACATCTGTAGAACATGAAGAACCAGTGGCATCTACATCTGCAGAATGAGAAGAACCAGTGGCATCTACATCTACAGAACGTGAAGAACCAGTGGCATCTACATCTGTAGAACATGAAGAACCAGTGGCATCTACATCTGCAGAATGAGAAGAACCAGTGGTATCTACATCTACAGAACGAGAAGAACCAGTGGCATCTACATCTACAGAACATGAAGAACCAGTGGCATCTACATCTGCAGAATGAGAAGAACCAGTGGTATCTACATCTACAGAACGTGAAGAACCAGTGGCATCTACATCTGCAGAATGAGAAGAACCAGTGGTATCTACATCTACAGAACGTGAAGAACCAGTGGCATCTACATCTGCAGACTGAGAAGAACCAGTGGTATCTACATCTGTAGAACATGAAGAACCAGTGGCATCTACATCTGCAGAATGAGAAGAACCAGTGTCATCTACATCTACAGAACGTGAAGAACCAGTGGCATCTACATCTGTAGAACATGAAGAACCAGTGGCATCTACATCTGCAGAATGAGAAGAACCAGTGGTATCTACATCTACAGAACGAGAAGAACCAGTGGCATCTACATCTACAGAACGTGAAGAACCAGTGGCATCTACATCTGTAGAACATGAAGAACCAGTGGCATCTACATCTGCAGAATGAGAAGAACCAGTGGTATCTACATCTACAGAACGTGAAGAACCAGTGGCATCTACATCTGCAGAATGAGAAGAACCAGTGGTATCTACATCTACAGAACGTGAAGAACCAGTGGCATCTACATCTGCAGAATCAGAAGAACCAGTGGTATCTACATCTACAGAACGTGAAGAACCAGTGGCATCTACATCTACAGAACGAGAAGAACCAGTGGCATCTACATCTGCAGAATGAGAAGAACCAGTGGCATCTACATCTACAGAACGAGAAAACCCAGTGGCATCTACATCTACAGAACGTGAAGAACCAGTGGCATCTACATCTGTAGAACATGAAGAACCAGTGGCATCTGCAGAATGAGAAGAACCAGTGGTATCTACATCTACAGAACGAGAAGAACCAGTGGCATCTACATCTACAGAATGTGAAGAACCAGTGGCATCTACATCTGTAGAACATGAAGAACCAGTGGCATCTACATCTGCAGAATGAGAAGAACCAGTGGTATCTACATCTACAGA
Organism: Lampetra planeri; assembly: GCF_965212315.1. Taxonomy (NCBI): domain Eukaryota; kingdom Metazoa; phylum Chordata; class Hyperoartia; order Petromyzontiformes; family Petromyzontidae; genus Lampetra; species Lampetra planeri. The sequence continues at coordinate 4,984,301 of NC_136169.1, forward strand.
ACGTGAAGAACCAGTGGCATCTACAATCTGCAGAATGAGAAGAACCAGTGGTATCTACATCTACAGAACGTGAAGAACCAGTGGCATCTACATCTGCAGAATGAGAAGAACCAGTGGTATCTACATCTACAGAACGTGAAGAACCAGTGGCATCTACATCTACAGAACGAGAAGAACCAGTGGCATCTACATCTGCAGAATGAGAAGAACCAGTGGTATCTACATCTACAGAACGTGAAGAACCAGTGGTATCTACATCTACAGAACGTGAAGAACCAGTGGCATCTACATCTACAGAACGAGAAGAACTAGTGGCATCTACATCTGCAGAATGAGAAGAACCAGTGGTATCTACATCTACAGAACGTGAAGAACCAGTGGCATCTACATCTACAGAACGAGAAGAACCAGTGGCATCTACATCTGCTGAATGAGAAGAACCAGTGGCATCTACATCTACAGAACGTGAAGAACCAGTGGCATCTACATCTGTAGAACATGAAGAACCAGTGGCATCTACATCTGCAGAATGAGAAGAACCAGTGGTATCTACATCTACAGAACGAGAAGAACCAGTGGCATCTACATCTACAGAATGTGAAGAACCAGTGGTATCTACATCTACAGAACGTGAAGAACCAGTGGCATCTACATCTGCAGAATGAGAAGAACCAGTGGTATCTACATCTACAGAACGTGAAGAACCAGTGGCATCTACATCTGCAGAATGCGAAGAACCAGTGGTATCTACATCTACAGAACGTGAAGAACCAGTGGCATCTACAGAACGAGAAGAACCAGTGGCATCTACATCTGCAGAATGAGAAGAACCAGTGGTATCTACATCTACAGAACGTGAAGAACCAGTGGTATCTACATCTACAGAACGTGAAGAACCAGTGGCATCTACATCTGTAGTATTCTTGAATGAGGCAGAGACTTCGTAGAGGCCACACGCTTTTATTCCAATAACACTAGTCCTCCGGACTCACTGGGAGAACAGCCCAACCACACAACCTAGGGAGGTACAGCCTCCGGCTCTCTTCTCCTTACTCCCCTTCCCTAGCCTACAGCTACCCAGTTACTCTCCTTCCCTAGCCTATAGCTACTCAGCCCACTCAGTCCCAGCGGGGCGGCATCCTCGAGGCTTGGGGGTCCAGGATCTCCGGCCGCACCTCCTTCAGCTTCTCCTGAGATTGACCCCCTCCGCTCTCCGGGAGCCGTCTTATATCTCCTCCCTCTGAGGGGCGGGGGTGTCTCGGGGCCCTGGCTCTCGCCAGCCCCCTCCCCTCAGAGCGGTTCCAACCACCTCTCGTCCCTGCCGGTCCGGACCGGTCCAGACCAGTACGTACCTCTCCCCTAGCTTGTGTGACCTGTGTGACCTGTGTCAACCTTGGTGTCAACCTTGACCACGACATCACCCCCCCCTACACAGCACGCAGCCGTCCCGGCTGCATCACTATCCACATCCCAACCCTAACTCGCGAACCAGGAATTCTGAACACGACAAGAACAATGCGTGAGCCTCAACACAACAGTAACAACAACAGAACAGCAACCAAAACCGTCCCCAATAATTTACCCCAACCCCCCTGTACACAAGAACACCGCGGACACACCACACCAACGAACAAGGTGACTCGAACACCCAGGCTCCGCGAGGAGGCAGTGTGTCTGCGACAGGTCTCAGGAGAACCTGAGACCCTTCGAACGAGTCCGTGTGGCGGGTCCATCGCCAGAGGCCAGCGTTCCTTGCGGAGGGTCAGGAGGGCCCAAATGACGGGCGTCCGGCACGTCCCGAGGCCCCGGGGACAAAGCCCGCGAGCCGTCTTCCTGCTGGACAGGCGGCCGGCTCGCTTCCCGCTCCTCCGGTGAGGCCACCCTAGGTGGACTCACACCTGCAGCATCCGAAAGAGTGGCAGGGGGTGTCGGAACAACAAGGGGGTCGCGAGGCCCTTCCCCCAACCTGCCGGACACGTCACGCGGCCGGCCCCTGCGAGATGAAGATGTGTGAGTGCGTGGTGTGACATAGGGCTTCAGGCGCGAGGGGTGCACGTACCAAGAACGCCGTCCGCACGCGACCCTAACACACTGGTCCCGAACGACCCGAATAATGTCGACCGGCCCCCGCCAGGGCCGCAGCAATTTCGATGACGTTGACAGCGGCACCTGCGGGCAGTGCAGCCACGCCTTATCCCCTACCGCCCATTTATACCCCGTAACCCGGCGATCATACAGACGCTCATTGGCCCGTTGCCTTGCCCTGGAATTTTCCTGCGCGGCCACCCTCGCCTCGACCAACTTCCGAATATTGAACTGAGCGTGTTCGGACAGTTTCGAGCGAGACGCCGCCGACTGGACCCGCAATTGCACCTCCATGGGGGGGTCGACATCCCTGCCGTACATTAAGTAGAAGGGCGAATAGCCCGTGGCCGCGTGAGGCGCCAACCTATATGCGGCCAGAACTCCGGGAATCCTCAGGTCCCAATCCAACTGTGTGTCGTCTACCTGATGACACAACATAGAGGTAATGGTCCGGTGTAGACGTTCGACCATACCATCGGTCTGCGGGTGGTAGGGGGAAGTCCGGACCTTCTGCGTGCACAAAAGGTCACAAACCTCCCGCAGAAGATTGGACGAAAAGTTCTTTCCCTGGTCGGTTAGCAGCCGTTCCGGGGCGCCCTTATCCAGGACGTAGCCCTGGAGAAACGCCTCCGCAATGGCTGCCGCCGACTGGTTGGGGAGGGGCCAGGCCATAGGCCAACGGGTGAAATATTCAACCCCAACCAGCAGGTACTTATTACCCCGAGCGGTGACAGGGAAGGGACCCAGAATGTCAAGGGCCACCAGCTCGTTAACCCGGGACACCTGAATGGACTGAAGGGGTGGGCAAGCCGCCCTAGCCGGGTGTTTCCGCCGCGCACACTGCGTGCAACTATTCAAAAGGTCGGCGACATCGCGCGCCATTCCCGACCAAAAAAAATCCAATTGCAGTGTAGCGAGCGTTTTGTGAATACCCAAATGCAGGATGCGTTCGTGCGCCGCCCACACGGCCCTGCCCCGCAGAGCGGTGGGGACGACGATTTTGTAACGCCCCGAGCTGGCGTCCCATGACATGAGGAGACCCTCCCGCAAGCTGACAGTACCTACCCTTCCCTGACAATCTCCCCCTCTCTCCGCACGACGGCGTAACCTGAGGAGGGAATTGTCTTCCATCTGGAACCGTCCCCATTCGTCCAGAGGCAGATCGAGGAGCGAGTCGCGAGCGACCAACACCTGTGAGTCCCCCTCGGTGACAGGTTCCCCATCGACCACCCCTGCTGCCGCCGCCAAGGGGGAAGCCGGAGCGGTACTCGTGGCCGATTTGCATCTCCCCGAGCCCATAAAACACGCGCACCCATCACCCGGAGGGAGGCGTGACAAGCCATCCGCGTTTGAATGTTGTGTCCCCTTCCGGTACACCACCGTGAACGTGTAGTCCTGTAGGACCTCAAGCCAACGTGACAGCTGGCCGGACGGCTGGTCTATTTTCAACGCATACTGTAGCGCGGCGTGATCTGAACGAACCGTAAAATGCCTACCGTATAGGTACGGTCGATATTGTTGAACAAACACAACAATCGCGAGCAGTTCACGGCGGGTGACGCAATAACGTTGTTCTGCCGGAGACAGGACTCTACTGCCGTAGGCAATGACCCGTTCGACCCCGTTGACCACCTGCGAAAGCACCCCGCCGATGCCGGTATTGCTGGCATCGGTGTCCAGGATGAAGGGCAATGTGAAATCGGGATAGCATAAGGGAGGAGCTCGGACAAGGGCATCGCGAAGCGCCCTGAACGCCCTGTCTTCCTCTTCCCCCCAATGGAATTTAGCCCCCTTAGCCGTCAGAGCATGAAGGGGTTTGGCGATCGTCGCAAACCCCTCAACAAACCGGCGGTAATAGGACGCAAAGCCTATAAAGCTGCGGACTTCCCCCACAGACGTGGGCGTGGGCCACGTTCTTACACAGTCAGTTTTAGCAGGATCGGTGGCTATACCCGTAGAACTGACAACGTGGCCGAGGTACCGCACCGATTCACGCAACAGAAAACATTTCTGAGGCTTAAATTTAAGGTTAGCCGATCGCACTCTGAGAAATACAGCCCGCAGTCTGTCCAGATGTTCCTCAAACGTACGGCTGAAATAATCACGTCGTCCAGATATATAAGACAAGAGTCCCACTGCAGGCCAGCGAGGACCAGTTCCATCAATCTCTGGAACGTCGCTGGAGCTGAGTGCAATCCCATGGGCAACCGATTGAACTGATAAAGGCCCTGTGGCGTACGAAACGCGGTCTTAGGTTTGGAAGCGTCATCCAAGGGCAGTTGCCAAAACCCCGACAAAAGGTCCAAGGTTGAAAAATACCGTGCCCCCGCCAAGGCATCGAGCGACTCGTCCATGCGAGGGAGCGGATACGCGTCCGCCAGCGAAACCTTGTTAAGCTTCCGAAAATCCACACAAAACCTCAAACTGCCATCATGTTTTTTAACAAGCACAATCGGCGCACCCCATGGGCTGTTGGAGGGAGCCACAATGTCAGCGGCAAGCATGTCATTCACTGCCAACCGGACATGTTCCTTCTCTGCCGGACTCAATCGGAACGGATTTTGCCGAATGGGAGCGGAATCTCCCGTATCAATGTGGTGTTTCAATAGATTAGTGCACCCAACATCGAATTTGTGTTTGCTAAAAACATCGGGAAATTCACGAAGCAACATGCGCAGCTTTAATCTTTGTGACTCTGAAAGATTTTCAGCCCCTGAACAGAGAGAATCCATCCATGCCTCATCGACACCCACCTGCGTCCCGAACGCCGGTGCCTCACCGACATGAGCCGCGACGGAGTCAGTGTGCAGCGGCAGCGACGCATGTGCAATGACAGCCCCTCGGTGCACGACCTTCGTCCGCAACCCCGCATTCAGCACCTGAATGAAGGGCTGTCCATCTGTAGGCACAAGCGTTTGTGCACCCACCAGGTCCAACCCTCGCTCGGTCGTATTGGAAGGAGACAACAAAACCCCCGACGTAGCGTCTGCCTCCAGTGGTTTGCGTAACTGAAGCGGTATTAGCATCTGCGCACCCGGCGGAATCCGCACGGTTTCAGACGCCATAGCCGGAACAGTCGTGCAAGCTGTGCGCAGCCGGTTTGGTGAGGGCAGAAACGCCATCCGGCGGCCCGAAGGAAGCTCGATGCAGCCTTTGTCAATTAAAATTTTGATGGGCATCCTCCCCAAGAAGTCCGTACCCAACAAACAGGGAACGGCCAAGGCATCGGAAACCAAAACGGGACCAGATAATTTAATGTCGCCAATACAAATTTGTGCAGTTATTTGGCCAATAATCCCCAGGGAACCCCCATTCGCCGCAAAGCAAGGGACGGAGAACGGGGTGAGTGCCTGACATCTCTTTGGTAACACGTTGTATATGAGGTCTGAAATTATAGTAGCCGAAGCTCCCGTATCGACCAGCAATCGAAATTGAATTCCCTCAATATCCCCGAGAATAACCGACGAGCCCGTCGCCGCGGCCACGACCCTGTGGGCCAACTCGGACCACTGAACAGCGCGAAGTGGCCCCCGAACATCAGCCGCGTTCCGCTCCCCCCCCCTCAACGCAACGCGATTTAGTGGCGCGCCGATTGGCGGTGTATGCGGTGTATGAGATGCGGGCAGGGACCGTGTGCGTGAGGTGTCGCGACATGCCTGGGGTTCTTGTGGAGCGGCCGGTGGACGGGCGGACGATGGTGGACGACCCGGAGCTCGGCGCCGGGGTGCTGGGCAACCCGATGCCAGGTGACCCAGCTGGCCACAGTTGTAGCACGTGACGCGAGCCCACGCCCGCGGGGATCCGTGTCTCCTCCGGGTTTCCCCTTGGCGAGGCCGGTCGGCCCCCCTCCAACTGGCGGCCCGCTGCGACGCGAAGGCCTGGGTATCCGGGACCTCGTCAACTCTTGCAGCGGCGCACGCCGCCACCTGCCCATCCCGCTGGAGGAGCAACTCTGTGTGTAAGTAATGTGCCGCCCCCAGCGAGGAAAGGTTAGCTTCATCTTTGACGTGGACGGCAATCCTCAGTTCCCGAGCCAGCAGCAGCAACTTCTCAAGCACTATGGAGTCCAGGCCCACATCGTCCATTCGAGGATAGGCCGCTTGAGCCAACGCCATCAGTGCACTCTGATAGGCGAGGGGTGTCTCGTCCGCCTCCCTCCTCCGACTGGCGAAACGATGTCTTGTTTCGGATGGAGGTCCATACACTAAGGCCATCCGATTGAGGGCCTCCTGCAAGGTGGAGCGCTCCCTCCGTGGAATAAGGAGGAACGTGGCCAAGGCCACGTCGTCCAAGGCGGAAGGCAGGGCTCGGAGAGCGATGTCGGCAGACCACCCAGCCGTCTCGGCATTTGCCACGAAACGGCGTGAAAAAAGCAGCCCAGTCCCCCCCCCTTTGCCGCGAAAACCTGCAGCGAAGGCAAGCGCTGTTGCAGCGCCGGGATGTAGTCCCCCCTTGAAGACAGCAGCGTCCCAAGTGCAGTATTTGAAGCATCTTCCGGCGGCAAAATATCCGACCAAATCGGCGGGCACCTACCCGAAAACTCTGCTTCTCCCGATGTAAGGCCGCCGATGCCGGATGTGACGCGAGTCACCTGTGCCTCATGACCTCCTGGGCGGGTGACGTCATTTCCCCCGGAAGCGGTGACCCCCCCGGCGGAAGTGACGTCATCTCCGGCGGCCGCATTCCCAGCGGAAGTGACGTTTCCCCCTCCGGAGGCGATGTCAAAATTTTGCGCGGGAATGGCGCGTTTCTCGGCGGGAACCCGTCCCATCCTCCGGCCTGGTTCTCCACCCGGTGCTCCCGCTCCCCCCAGCGTGAGCTCGTCGAGGATGGAGGCAGCGGCATGGAGGAGATCGGCCAGCCGGGCATGGGCCGACTGGATCGCCCATCCCGACGTCGGCGGACTCCTGGAGGGCCCCGGAGAACCCGAGCCCGCCCCTGCAGACCCGTCCCCCGGAAATGGCGCTCCCGACTCCGGCTCAGCGTCGCCCTCGACGTCCTTCTCCTGGCCCCTGGTGAGCGCTTTCTGTCTTGTTTCCATGTTGGCGAGGTTCGTTGGCCGCTTCTAACACCAGTTGTAGTATTCTTGAATGAGGCAGAGACTTCGTAGAGGCCACACGCTTTTATTCCAATAACACTAGTCCTCCGGACTCACTGGGAGAACAGCCCAACCACACAACCTAGGGAGGTACAGCCTCCGGCTCTCTTCTCCTTACTCCCCTTCCCTAGCCTACAGCTACCCAGTTACTCTCCTTCCCTAGCCTATAGCTACTCAGCCCACTCAGTCCCAGCGGGGCGGCATCCTCGAGGCTTGGGGGTCCAGGATCTCCGGCCACACCTCCTTCAGCTTCTCCTGAGATTGACCCCCTCCGCTCTCCGGGAGCCGTCTTATATCTCCTCCCTCTGAGGGGCGGGGGTGTCTCGGGGACCTGGCTCTCGCCAGCCCCCTCCCCTCAGAGCGGTTCCAACCACCTCTCGTCCCTGCCGGTCCGGACCGGTCCAGACCAGTACGTACCTCTCCCCTAGCTTGTGTGACCTGTGTGACCTGTGTCAACCTTGGTGTCAACCTTGACCACGACACATCTACAGAACGAGAAGAAACAGTGGCATCTACATCTGCAGAATGAGAAGAACCAGTGGTATCTACATCTACAGAACGTGAAGAACCAGTGGCATCTACATCTGCAGAATGAGAAGAACCAGTGGTATCTACATCTACAGAACGTGAAGAACCAGTGGCATCTACATCTGCAGAATGAGAAGAACCAGTGGCATCTACATCTACAGAACGTGAATAACCAGTGGCATCTACATCTGCAGAATGAGAAGAACCAGTGGTATCTACATCTACAGAACGAGAAGAACCAGTGGTATCTACATCTACAGAACGAGAAGAACCAGTGGCATCTACATCTACAGAACGTGAAGAACCAGTGGCATCTACATCTACAGAACGTGAAGAACCAGTGGCATCTACATCTGCAGAATGAGAAGAACCAGTGGCATCTACATCTGCAGAACGTGAAGAACCAGTGGTATCTACATCTACAGAACGTGAAGAACCAGTGGCATCTACATCTGCAGAATGAGAAGAACCAGTGGTATCTACATCTACAGAACGTGAAGAACCAGTGGCATCTACATCTGCAGAATGCGAAGAACCAGTGGTATCTACATCTACAGAACGTGAAGAACCAGTGGCATCTACAGAACGAGAAGAACCAGTGGCATCTACATCTGCAGAATGAGAAGAACCAGTGGTATCTACATCTACAGAACGTGAAGAACCAGTGGTATCTACATCTACAGAACGTGAAGAACCAGTGGCATCTACATCTACAGAACGAGAAGAAACAGTGGCATCTACATCTGCAGAATGAGAAGAACCAGTGGTATCTACATCTACAGAACGTGAAGAACCAGTGGCATCTACATCTGCAGAATGAGAAGAACCAGTGGTATCTACATCTACAGAACGTGAAGAACCAGTGGCATCTACATCTGCAGAATGAGAAGAACCAGTGGCATCTACATCTACAGAACGTGAATAACCAGTGGCATCTACATCTGCAGAATGAGAAGAACCAGTGGTATCTACATCTACAGAACGAGAAGAACCAGTGGTATCTACATCTACAGAACGAGAAGAACCAGTGGCATCTACATCTACAGAACGTGAAGAACCAGTGGCATCTACATCTACAGAACGTGAAGAACCAGTGGCATCTACATCTGCAGAATGAGAAGAACCAGTGGCATCTACATCTGCAGAACGTGAAGAACCAGTGGTATCTACATCTACAGAACGAGAAGAACCAGTGGCATCTACATCTACAGAATGTGAAGAACCAGTGGTATCTACATCTACAGAACGTGAAGAACCAGTGGCATCTACATCTGCAGAATGAGAAGAACCAGTGGTATCTACATCTACAGAACGTGAAGAACCAGTGGCATCTACATCTGCAGAATGCGAAGAACCAGTGGTATCTACATCTACAGAACGTGAAGAACCAGTGGCATCTACAGAACGAGAAGAACCAGTGGCATCTACATCTGCAGAATGAGAAGAACCAGTGGTATCTACATCTACAGAACGTGAAGAACCAGTGGTATCTACATCTGTAGAACATGAAGAACCAGTGGCATCTACATCTGCAGAATGAGAAGAACCAGTGGTATCTACATCTACAGAACGAGAAGAAACAGTGGCATCTACATCTGCAGAATGAGAAGAACCAGTGGTATCTACATCTACAGAACGTGAAGAACCAGTGGCATCTACATCTGCAGAATGAGAAGAACCAGTGGTATCTACATCTACAGAACGTGAAGAACCAGTGGCATCTACATCTGCAGAATGAGAAGAACCAGTGGCATCTACATCTACAGAACGTGAATAACCAGTGGCATCTACATCTGCAGAATGAGAAGAACCAGTGGTATCTACATCTACAGAACGAGAAGAACCAGTGGTATCTGCACCTGCAGAATGAGAAGAACCAGTGGTATCTACATCTACAGAACGAGAAGAACCAGTGGCATCTACATCTACAGAACGTGAAGAACCAGTGGCATCTACATCTACAGAACGTGAAGAACCAGTGGCATCTACATCTGCAGAATGAGAAGAACCAGTGGCATCTACATCTGCAGAACGTGAAGAACCAGTGGTATCTAGATATACAGAACATGAAGAACCAGTGGAATCTACATCTACAGAACGTGAAGGACCAGTGGCATCTACATCTACAGAACGTGAAGAACCAGTGGCATCTACATCTGCAGAACGAGAAGAACCAGTGGTATCTACACCTGCAGAACGTGAAGAACCAGTGGTATCTACATCGGCAGAACGTGAAGAATCAGTGGCATCTACACCTGCAGAACGTGAAGAACCAGTGGTATCTACATCGGCAGAACGTGAAGAATCAGTGGCATCTACATCTGCAGAACGTGAAGAATCAGTGGCATCTACACCTGCAGAATGAGAAGAACCAGTGGTATCTACATCTACAGAACGAGAAAAACCAGTGGCATCTAGATCTGCAGAACGTGAAGAACCAGTGGCATCTACATCTACAGAACGTGAAGAACCAGTGGCATCTAGATCTGCAGAACGTGAAGAACCAGTGGCATCTACATCTGCAGAACGTGAAGAACCAGTGGCATCTTCATCTGCAGAACATGAAGAACCAGTGGCATCTACATCTACAGAACGAGAAGAACCAGTGGTATCTACATCTACAGAACGAGAAGAACCAGTGGCATCTACATCTACAGAACGTGAAGAACCAGTGGCATCTACATCTGCAGAACGTCAAAACCCAGTGGCATCTACATCTGTAGAACATGAAGAACCAGTTGTATCTACAGGAGAATCCCTGCCTATTCCTCTTATGGCATTATTACGTCTATTGACATTGAATGAGTCACTGTAGCGCGTGTCGCTAGGAGATTGGTAGACAATGTCATTAGGGGTACAATTCCGTTCTGTCAATTGCACCTGTGGGCAAGGCATTCTGGAATATCCATAAGGGGTGCGGGGCCGAGGGCGGAGTCTAAGCCGTTTATAATCGAGACGTGTGCAGCGGCCTTTTGATGTTCTGATGCAGATGATGGTTACACCACTCGTGTCTACAAGGAGGAATGTTTGGGTCTCGATCGAGCAGGTACTTATTCTGGACGTCCTCGTTGTTCCAGCCTGTTTTCGGTTTTTTTTATTACGCGCCTTCTATTAGCCCACTCTGTCTGTTGTTGTATCCTCAACTCTTGTAACTCAATTTTAACCCACTTCCCAAAGTGGTATCGACTGCAAACTTGGTAATAATAAAATAATATAAATATAAAACAATAAAAATTCTCACGACGTTTCGACTGCAACACAAGAAATCATCATCAGGTGTGAAATCCACAAAGAAAATTTGAAAATTTATATTTTATATTTTAGCGTGCCGACCAGTGGCTCGGTTGTCCAGAGGCTCTCGTTTTAGGCATGCACTGTATGTACCAAGGGGCCCAGGTGTTACGCTCGATGTGTGCACCGAGGGGCCTGGGGGCCCTAGTGGTCAGCTCATGATTTAAGCGTGGAGGGGCCCTGGGACACTCACACTGTAGGTGTCGAGGGGCCCAGGGACCCTAGTTGTCAGGTTACGTTTTAAACACCAAATGGTCTAAGGGGCCCTCACATTGTAAGCACTGAGGGGTCTGGGGGCCCTAGTGGTTAGCTCACGCTATAACCACCCAGGGGCCAGTGGTCGGCTTGCGCTGTGCGCACTGAGGGCCCTGGCGTTCAACTTCCTTCGGAAGACTTGGGCGACACACCTAGCGGCCTGAGGCTTGGAGGCCCCCCCTGGCAGCCCCGGGGCACTGGCCCCACTGGCCCGGTCCATAATCTAGCCTTTGGCCAGCGGATTAATTGCCACCTGTTTCCATCTGTGCAGGGATAGAGTGTTGCCACCACGCACATGGCGTGGGTTTTTCTCGGGTGCTCCGGTTTTCTCCCACTTGTATTAACACTCGTCATCATTAATTGGCCGAAACAGAAATCTTACAATAAAAACTCAATGCAGGACGCTGCTGTAAACCAGTCCGAGGACTGAAGTGAGTGTACTGGCAGTCTATAATGTGGACTGTAGCCTGGTTATTAAGCTGGGTGAGTGTACTGGCAGTCTATAATGTAGACTGTAGCCTGGTTATTAAGCTGGGTGAGTGTACTGGCAGTCTATAACGTAGTAACGTAGACTGTAGCCTGGTTATTAAGCTGGGTGAGTGTACTGGCAGTCTATAATGCAGACTGTAGCCTGGTTATTAAGCTTTACTTTCATTAATTTTAATTTCATTTTTTACCTACGTGGTGACTTTACCGAAAAAACCTAAGAGTACGTTAGTTGGTGTGTTGACCGACTCTCTGTGTTGCATTACATTAAGTGTCTCTCTCTCTCTCTGTGCAGTCTCCAAACCTCCAAGTCTCTCATTGACACAAGGCCGTCATTATAACATGTTATAATAAGTATAATATTATGTTATAATGTATAATAATTATAATGTTATAATACGTATAATATGTCATAATTATAATGTTATAATATGTTATAATACGTATAATAATCAAATATGCCCCCCAATATGTTTCTGTAAAATTATTTGTAAATGATAATTGTGATGCTCTGTTAATAAAGACAACAATTTGCTAAACCTTGGCCACGAAATCTGGACTTGTCTTCATATAACAATGCATAGATTCCTGTTTATAGGATTGCGTTGTACTTTATGAATCCCTAATCTCTGCCATTACATACTATGAAACAAGAAAGGTAAAAAAGAAACAGCAATGTATTACAATACCCTATTAGACATTATTGTATCAAATAAAACAAAGTCCATCCCATGTGCTAGTGAACTTTTAAAAATATTTTAGGGAGGAAATGGCAGGAAAATAGTTTTCAAATTTAGATATTTTTCTGGGGGGGGGACCCCAGACCCGTGGAATATTTGGTCTCCCCCAATGTTGACTTCATGGCTACGGCCTTGCATTGACATGCTAATTTCTCTACCCCCTTCACTACCCACCCCCCCTCTCTCTATTTAAGGCCTCAACACAGAGGCGTTGTTTCTCTGTGTGCCTATGTGTGTCTCTCTCTGTGTCATCTCTCTCTCTGTGTGTCTATATCTGTGTCTCTCTCTGTGTGTCTTTGTGTCATCTCTCTCTCTCTGCTTATGTGTCTGTCTATATGTCTCCGTGTCTCTCTCTCAAATTGAGCAATCTTTGGAAGAACGTTATCAACCAGGTAGGGTGTTGACTGTTATGTTAGCTGACTCTAAGTTTAATAGGTTTTTTTTCCATTTTTTTTACCAGGCCACACCCGCTTGAGCTGATATACCGCTCTTGTTTTCAGAAGCGACTTGCCCACAACAACAATAACAACAAGGTGAGGCTCGTCAACAGCGTGGCGGTGTTCACTCTAGACGCGTGGCAGTGTTCACTCTAGACGCGTGGCGGTGTTCACTCT